>NW_020954610.1:22871335-22933964 GCF_900497805.2 Vombatus ursinus
GATAGATAGATAGATAGATAGATAGATAGATAGATAGATAGATAGATCTAAGAAAGATTTTTGTAGAAATGACAGTTGAACCAATGGGATTTCATGAGATCACTAAGTAGGATGTATAGAGTAAGAAAAGAATAAGGGTGAGGATTAACTTTGGGAAAACCCCATAATTGTTTCTGATGAAAATCCAATATCATGTGGATAAAGATCCAACTAAAGAGAATGAGAATATTCAAACAAATAGGAGGGCACCCAGGACACCATGATCACAAAAACCTAGAAATGATATAATATCCAAAACAAAGGTCAGGAAGGATGAATATTGAGAAAATTCCATTAGATTTGGCAATTAAAAAATCATAGATCACATTAGAGAAAGAAGTTTAAGTTGAAAGCTGGGTTAGCAGCCACATTGCAAAGGGTTTTAAAGCAAGAGGAAGGGAAGTGGAGACATTTAGAATAGATGACTTTCTCCATGAATTTAGCCAAGAAAGGGAGGAGAATTACAGAATGATATTTAGCAAGGTGATCAGATTGAATGATTATTTTCTTGCTTGCTTGCTTGCTTTCTTCCTTCTTTCCTTCCTTCCTTCTTCCTTTCCTTTCTTCATGAAATAGGATTCTTTATAGGAAGCCATGGAAGAGGTATTAGGTAGGAAGATATTGAAGATTAGACAGTGAGGATGATGATCATGGAAATTTGGTAGAGAAGATGGGATGGGATGGGATCAAGAGTGCATACAGAGAGGTTTGCTTTGGTAAGAAGAAAAGCCACCTCCTTTCAGGGAATGAAGGACAAGATAATGAGGAAAAATTTCCAAGTAATGTGAGATAAAGAGTACAGGAGAAAAAGGTGCTTTCAGTAAATTTTTCAGTAAAATATCACTCAAAGTATTCAGTTAAGATAGTAGGGGAAAGGTATGATGCAAAGCTCAAAGGAGAATGAAAAGTTTTGGAATAGTTGCTGTTGTAAATGATCTAGCAATTCAATTAGAGAGATAATTGTCCTGCTGCAGTGAAGATCCAGTTGAGTTGTGCACCATACATTTGTAGTGGGCTTACTCAACATGCTTTCGTGATTTTCATCATCTTCATTTGATATTGTGTGATTAAAAGTGAAAGAGGCAGGTCGTGGGAGTAGTCGAAGGCTGTTTTTTTTTTTCAATTCTGGGTTTTGACAAGGCATTATCAGATATATGAAAAATGATCAAGGAATTCAAATGAAAAGAACAATATAGAGTTAATCAGATTGATCAAACCTTCAAGATAGGTAAGGAAGGAGAGCATACCTAGTGTAGGGGTTATGTTCTAGGAAAAAAAAACTGAGAGGTGGTGGGATTTGAGAACGCAGTCAAAGAAGAGGTTTAAGATTCATGAAGTATAGCAATTGATGAAATAAAAAAAAGATTATGATGAAATAAAATAATTTAAGAGTGTATGAAAGTGAAAGTAGAACAGTTATGGGTATTAGCAAGATCAAAGACACAACCACCTTCATGGGTAGGTGAGGTGGAATAGAGAAGTTGGTCATATGAAATGACTATATTGAGAAAGTCCAGAGTTTGGAGATTTGAATTATCATCGATATACTTTAGTATTTTAGAATATTAAAGACATTGAATAGAAAAGTAATTGCAAGTTCTAAAGGTTGCAGGTATTCTGGTGTACTTGCTAACCCCTAGGGAAGATAATTATTGTCCTAATCACCATTCTACCTTGCTGCTGACTTTTAAAAATCCCATTGCTTTTACAGTTTTGATACATTTTCTTTCCTCTTCCTTTTCCATTTAAGTAGACTTAGTAATGTTCTCTTTCATGCTTTACTATTTAATCAAGTCATGATCTTTTGTTACTTCCCAATGTGCTCTCTGCAATTAATTGTTGACCTTGCTAATTCTACTGTGTGATTCCCTAGGTGTCAGGAATAATGAGATCACAGCAATGGAGTACAGAGTGTGAATTATGACAAAACTCACTTTCAAAGAACAGAACTTAAGACTGTTATGTACCATAACAATGATTGAGACCTTGCTCCTTAATAGCTGGTGCTATGTTCATAAATAAAGAATCATAATTTATGCAAACTATCATCACTTCCATAAAGTATCATCATCCGGTGTGTGGGGGTGATATAGGTCTATTTACATTTTAAATAAAAAGAAGGTTCATAAGAGTATATGAAAAGAAAAAGAGATAGAAAAGGCATATTTAAATGTCTGCTCTTATCTGCAAGACAACTTTAAAAATTCCCTTTTTGAAATACATGCATTTGGTTTATTTCTATGGGAATTATAGCTGTATTAACATTACAATTTTTAAGAATTTTAAGTTTTCTATTCACCATAGTGAAAATTAGAATAACAATATTCACATTATTGAAAAAGGAAGCTAGACATAAGACAGTTTAATCTATTTCATATAGGAAGAAATAAAATAATCTTAAGAGAAAATCAGACATGTATCTCAGGAAGAAAAGAATGTTGGCTTCATTGATCCAAATGTGTACCACCTCCAAACACACTCACCAGTTATGCTCAATCTTTCTACTATCAGAATAATGCTTACCATTATATAATTTTTTCTTTGTGTAGGTTTTCTTTTATTTCAGGTGTTTGGGGATTATTTTTGTCATTCCATTACATGCTTTATTTATATATGAAATCTGCAAAAAGATTCACCTTCCTTGTACTCTTGAAGGCAAATGTAATCAATTTTTTAAAAATTATTTGAAAAAAAAGTTAAGACTAATTTTACTCTTTTAAATTAAATGATAATTTTTAAAATATTAATCATAATGAAATGAAGATAAATATGGCCAGCCCATATAGACTTGAGGATGCTCTAACATAACATGAATATAAAATACTTTCATTATCTTCTTAATGCTGAATAATACAAAGTGAGAATACTATCTATTATATAAATATCTGCATTGGTGACCCAAAACATAATAGTAATCATTAGAAACATTTGAATCAAACCTGATATCTAGATAGGTATTTTGCAAATGATCCTGAAACTTATTTTATGTTCCCCCTCTGAAGGGAATATGTTATAGATTTCTGTTTATGTGTCTCTGTCTCTCTGCCTCCCTCATTGTCTGTTGCCATTATCTATGTGGTCTATTTCTCTCTCTTTGTGTTTCTCTTATCTCTATGTCTCTCTCTGTTTCTTTTGCTTTCTGTGTCTTTCTATCTGCCATTTTCTCTTTCTGTCTCTCTGTACCTCTCCATGTCTGTCTGTCTGTCATGTCTGTATCTGTCTGATTTTGCCTCTGTCTCTATTTCTCTCTCTGTCCCTCTTTCTTTCCATCTCTGTCTCTCTCCCCAACCTAGGTTCTCTGTTTTATCAGGCCTATTTAATGCAAAGTCATTCAATTGGGGCAGATAGATTCAAGCCAATAAATCAATTAACAATTTTAAATTGGATTTGACATTAATTTATTATTTTAGTTAATTGAAATTTTAATTTATTTTAATTAATTTATTTTATTGTAAAATTTATATCTCATCTATTTTATTAATATAAATATAACTCATGTAAAAATACTGTGTTCAAGGATTTTCTGGTGCCAAGATTGTGTCATAAAACAGGAACCCTAGGAGTCCCCCCAAATTCCCACCCAAACAACCTTGCATAATGCTTCAGAACTAATTTTGAATCTAGGAAACAACTCACCAGTGAATGAAAGCTTGGAGGGTCAACAGGAATGGCCTGTTTCACTAGAGTGGAAAGAGAACACAGTTAGTGAGTATCAGTGTCAGGACTCACCCAGAGAGCCTACCACAAAGCCATCAGCACAAACCCCAGTGCAAGCCACCAGCAAAGCCTCAATCCCAGTGCAATCAGCCACAAGGCCCCCACATCTCAGAGCAGATCATCAGTGAGGCCTCACCCACAGAGGAAGCCAGCAGCAAGGCACCACCCTTTAAGAAGGTCAACAGTAAGGCTCCACCTCTGGGGCAGGTCAATAATAAGGCTTCAACCCTAAAGCAAGCTGCAGTCAGACTCTGCCTTTGGAGCAAGCCAATAGTCAGGCCTCCCCCGGGGCATGCCAAGCAGGCCCTGCCTCTAGGGCAAGCAAGCAGGGAACTTTTCTTCAGTGGGAGCCAGCAATTAGGCCCTGAGGTGCAGTATAAAACAGCAGCAATTCCTCAAGCCCCAACACAAGAAATTTGGAGCAGTGCAGGTCCAGACTGCAACTCTTACATAAAAGTACAAAGTGAGAAAATAGGTTTAAAAAATGATCAATAAATAAAAAAATAACTTGACCATGGAAAATTACTATGTTGACAGGGAGGATCAAGGCAAAAACTAGAAGAAGAAAAGAGTGTTTAAATAACTACATACAAAGCCCCAAAGAAAAATGTAAATGGGAGAGGTGAAGTCAAGATGGTAGAGTAAAGGCAAGGACTTGTCTCCCATGAACCAAATTAAGTAAGAGAGGTAGAGGAAAAATTGGGAAGAGAAATGAGAGTGATGCAAGAAAATCATGAAAAAGAGTTAACAGCTTGGTAAAGCAGGCACACATACACATGCGCACACACACACACACACATGCGCATGCACACACACACACAAATACTGAAGAAAACAACAACTAAAAAAACAGAATAGGTCAAATGGAAAAAGAGGTACAAAAATTCTAATGAATTGCCTTGAAAAGTAGAATTGGCCAAATGGAGAAAAATAATTAAAATTCCCTGAAGAGAAGAACACCTTAAAAAACAGAACTGCCCAAATGGAAAAGGAATTACAACGGCTCACTGAAGAAGATAATTACTTGAACATTAGAATTGGGCAGTCGAAACTAATGACTTTATGAGACATCAAGAAACAATCAAACAAATTCAAAAGAATGAAAAAAATAGAAAAAAAATGTGAAATGTCTCATTGGAAAAACAAATGACCTGGAAAACAAATTGAGGAGAACTAATTTAAGAATTATTGGACTACCTGAAAGCCATGATGAAAAACAGAACCTAGACATCATCTTTCAAGAAATTATCAAGTTAAACTGCCCTGATATTTTAGAACGAGAGGGTAAAATAAAGACTGAAAGAATCCACCAATCACCTTTGGAAAGAGTTACCAAATTGAAAACTCCCAGGAATATTATAGACAAATTCATGACCTGCCAGATCAAGGAGAAAATACTGCAAGCAGCCAAAAAGAAACAATTGAAATATCATGGATCCACAGTCAGGATAACACAAGATTTAGCAACTTCTATAGTAAAATATCAGGGGACTTGGAATATGATATTCTGGAGGGCAAAAGAGCTAGAATTACAACTAATAATCACCAATCCAGAGAAATTGAGTATAATGATTCAGGGAAAAAATAGATATTCAATGAAATAGAAAACTTTTTAAAATTATTTTTAAACTTAAAGACTAAAACTTAAACAAACATAAAGAAAAGAAAAACATATTATAAACTTAAATACTAAAATTTAAATACAAAATTAAAAAAAGCATTGCCATTTGCACAGAAGAACGTAAAAAAGGATTAAAATATATATAGCAGTGAATTTCCATTTCAAGAAAGTCTATGTAATAAATATTACATATGTAACAAATATTACACATTGTGTTCAGAGCTATCCATCTTTTCTTTGCTTCATGCAGGTTTTCTTTTTTTGTCTGCTGCACACTTTTTACTTGTTTTTTTCCCTTTTCTTCTCTCCCAAAGAAGGCTACAATTAAACACAGATACACACACATATACACATATATAAATGTACACACATACATACACATGCATATATTCATATATGCACTCAAACATATATACATATATATGCACTTACCTATGCTTAGTTATCTATAATCATGCTCATATATAGCCATGTAGATTCATAAGCATCTGTGTAAGACTGTGCTATACTTGTTTGTGCTTTGTTTCTCTGAGGGTGGATAACATCTTCCTTCATAAGTCTAGATCTTTCCACATTTTTCTAAGTCCACCATCTCATCATTTCCTATATCACAGCAACATTCCAACTTTATGTTGCCTAGTTATTTTAAATAGTCTAAACTAGTATTGATTAATGTGGCTAACATAGAGTATAGTTTATCTATTTTTCACTTTTGATTAAATCTATTTTACTTTTAACTTTGTCTCAGATCACGATTATTACCCATGCTTTTTTTCCTAATAAATTCTATTCCTGATCTTTATTTTATATTTGTGTGTATCTCTTATTTCCTATCCCTCCTGACTCCTCTCCTTTTCTTCTATCCATTTGCCTCCCTATTACTTAACCTATCACCTTTCAAAGATTCTCTCCCTTATCCTCACCCCCATCCTTTCAAACCCTTACTCTCTTATTTCTTTATGAATTTAGAAGGATTTTATTCCATTATATATATATATATATATATATTTCTATCTTTAACCCTAATTTGATGTGAGCAGGGTTCCCTCTAAAAATCCTTCCTTTATCCTCTCTCCCCTCCTTATCCTCTTAGCCTTTTTTCTTTCTGAATTTAGAAGATGTTTATACCATTACATATATATATGTATGTATGTATGTATGTATGTATGTATGTATGTATATATTCTTCCCTTTTTAACCCATTCCCGATGGGAGTAGGGTTTTAGAACTACCAGGACACCTCCTCCTGTCTTTTCCCAATTTTTTTCTTTACCATTCTTATTTGATTTTTAAAATCATTTTTGCTCTCTTTCTGTCTTTCAGGAATTATTTTTGGCCTACTGCCCAATGTGTATTTTTTTTTTGATTCTTTGTTGTAGCAGGTTTCACTTCATTGTCTTCTTCTCAGTTTGCATCTTGATCATCTCTGTCACCATAGTAGATTTTTACGGCCAGGTTATTTTTTATTTATTTGTTTGCTCATTTTCCGAGTCTATTTCTTGACTTTGAGCTTTTGTTTCAGTTGAGTTCTCCTTTCATTAGGGATGAGGGGAACATTGTCCAAGCTTCAAACTTTTTCTTTATTTTCTCATTTTTTTTATGTTGTGAAGAAGCAGATCAAAAGAAAATGAAAATAATATACTTCAATCTCCAATCAGACTCCATCAGTTCTTTCTCTGGACGTGAATAGGATTTTTCTTCATGAGTCCTTTGGAATTGTCTTGGATTGTTGTATTCCTAAAACTAAATAAGTCACTTATAATTAATCATCATACAATGTTATTATTACTGTGTACAATGTTCTCCTGGTTTTGCTCACTTCACTTCGCATCAGTTCATGTATGTCTTTGCAGTTTTTTCTTCTTTTTTTTTTCTGAAATCTGCCTGCTTGTCATTTCTTATAGCACAATAATGTTCCATTACATTCATATACCACAACTTGTTCAGCCATTCCCCATTTTGGGGCATTTTCTCAATTTCCGATTCTTTGTAGTTTCAGGTTTTTCCAAGCTGCTGTTTTCATAGATAGTTCTGGGGGGGAGGGGTTTATAAATTTTTGGTGCTTCCAAGTTGCTGTTATCTGGGAATGCTTCTGGTCACTGTTCTCCTTGTCTGAACTCTGCTTCTTACTCAAGAGGGGCCCCTGCTCCCTTGTACCCTTGTACTCGAAATGCTCTTTTCTTCTATGGACCTGTGCCCAGGTTCCCTGTTCCCTTGCAGACCACAAACTCTTTTTTCTGCCCTGAAACTGTGACCCCAAAGTCAGTATGGAAAATATCAAACACTGCCTGGCCCAGCTTCCAGTGCTAACATACAGGTCTCACATAATCACATTCTGACCATTTGTTCAACACCATCTCTCTGCTGAGTTCCTGAACCTATTCCCGTTGTAGCAGCTTCTGCCACCACTTCCACAATGTTACCATTTAGAAGATGATGTTATCTTCCTGAGTCTATATTCTTCTTATCACTCTAGGTGCTGACTGTTTTTAGGATCTCATGCATCCTTTCCTTGGAGAATACAAACTTGACAATGCAACACTTTCTCTGAGAAGGTGGCAAATTCTCATAAGATAACCCCTATATTAGGTCCCTATATCTTTTTTACAAATATAAATTTACTGCCTTATGGGAATATTATTCCTTTTGTTTCTTCTGGGATGAGAGCACATTCTTTTTTAATTGTTCAATCTATAAGTATTTACTAAAAACAACAACAACAACCCTTTATATGTGTCAAGTGAATTGCTAATCCATGGGCTATAAAAATTAAAAATGAAAATAAAAACACTTGTTTCCAAGCTTAACTTCTAATGAAGAGACAACATGTACACAAATAGGCATGTTTAAGAGATACCACTAACAGCTAGGAAAGACCTGTACAAATTTGAATTTGAGCTAAGTCTTCAAGGAAGCTAGGAATTCAAAGAATTGTTGGAAATGAAAGGGAAGAACAGAGAATATTCTATGCATGTGAGACATGTATAAAAGCACAAAGATAGGAAATTAGAATCCTATGTGAGCTAAAGCAAGAATAGTACTCTAGGCTATTAAGTTTATAGAGAGAAGTGAAGAATATAAGAAGACTGGAAAGAAAAGAAGGGTCAAGTTGTAAAGTGCTTTTAATGTCAACCAGTACTATATTTGTTCCAAGAAGCAATAGGGATACTTTGGAATTTATTGCATAGGGTCTAGACATGATTAGTCCTGAATTTTAGGAAAATCACTTTGGAAGTTATGTGGAGGATGGATTTCACTTGGTGATCTCATGATTCCTTGTGGATTCAAATATCATCTCTATGTTTATGTTTTTCAAATTTGATTGCTTAGTCCTAACTTTTCTGTTTACCTATAATCCCACATTTTTAGTCACCTATTAGACATCTCAAACTCAATGTTCCATAAACATCTTAAACTCAGGATGTCCAAAACTAAATGCATTATCTTTCTCTCAAAACCTTGTTTTCTTTCTAATTTCTTTATTAATATTTATTCAAGATTTATTAAGTACCTACTATGTTGCAGGCAGTGTGCTAAGTACTAGGGATACAAAAGCAGGTATAACTGACAGTACCTAGTCTCAAGAAGCTCATAATCTAATGGGGAAAGACAATACATGAAAAGAACCTAGAAAGGGCAGGGCTAAGAGGGATAGGTAAAGTTACCCATTGCAGGGGCATGATGAAGTCCTGCAGCCCAGGTTGGAAATTATCTGAAAAGGTGTGAGTTTCAGAATGGATTTTATCTTGCAGAAATAAGAGTTTTTGGAAATCATGATATTATTGCAGGTATCACCATTCAATCACCTAGGCATAGAATCTAGCTATGACCCCTGACTTCTCCCTCTCTTAACTCCCATAACCAATTAGTTGGCAAGACCTGTCCATTTTACCTATGATCCTGTCACCACACTGTTTATGCCTCTTCTGTTGTAATAGCCTGTTTGTCGGTCTCCTTGCTACAAGTTTCTCCCTACTCAAGTACATCTGCTACTCAGCTGCTAAAGTAATCTTTCTAAAGCTCAGGTCTAACCATATAATCCCCCCAATGTAAAACTTCAAGTGTCTCCTGCAGCTTTTCGGATCAAATAGAAAATCTTCTGTTTGGAATCCATAACTTATCCTCCACACACACACACACACACACACACACACACACACACACACACACATTTTCTAGTGTCTTACATCTTATACATCATTCAGTGACATATTCTATGATCTAGTGACATTGGCCTCCTTGATGTTCCTCACATGGCATTCTATCTCTTTTTCTTTCTTGAGTCATTGTTGCTAGCTACCACTATACCTGGATTTTCTTTCTTCCTCATCTTTGCATCCTGGCTTACCCAGACTCCTTCAAGTCCTAAAAAGAAAAAAAAATCACACCTTCTAAGAAAGACTTTCCCAGTCCACTATCTTGTGCCTTACTTCTGCTTTCTCCACTTTATCCTGTATATATCTTGTTTGTACTTAATTGTTTGCATGTTGTCTTAAACAATAAAGTGTGAACTCCTTGAGAACAGGGACTATCTTTTGCCTTTCTTTCTATCCCATGCACTTAGCACAGTGCCTGGAACATAACAGGTACTTCAAAAATGCTTATTGTCTGACTGGATTGGAGGAGAGACAGATGCATAAGGAACCTAATAAGAAGGCTATTGCAATAGTTCAATTAAGATGCAACAAGCAACTGAGTTAGTGTGGAAGATATTTGCATGGAAGGAGTGGTATTTATCCAAGAGATTTTGTAGAAAAAATGATGAGATTTATTATCTGATTAGACATATGATGTGAATGAGAGTGAATAGTCAATTATGTCACTGAAGTTGTAAACCTTAAAGACTGGAAAAATAGTGGTGTACTTGACACTAATAGGGAAATTAGGAATAGAAGTAAATTTTGAGGAAATATAATGAATTCTATTTGGGGAATATTGTTTTTTTAATTTTAGATGCACCTTTGCAAATGAACAATTTGCATTTGTTCATTGCGGAACTGATGCTTAGGAAGGAGGCAAGGGCTGGACATATTAGATCTGAGAAACATTTGTATAGAGATTAATGAGCCAGAGGTTCTGATAAGATCACCAAAAGTGAGAAATCTGTAGAAAAAAATAAGAATAGGTCTCAAGATTCCTGAGGGACAATATACAGCAAAGGAGATTGAAATGTTGTCAGACAACTCTCCCCTCCATTTCTTTTAGCTTATTCTCTCATGCCAGCACACTTCTCAGAGACTAAAAAATATTATCCTTTTAACATTCATTTATGGACTTCACAGGGGTGCATCACCATATCTGTTCTGTCCTTTATCTATTTGAAGTTTCCACTTCACATAAAAGATATTGATTCATTGTAAAGGATCAGGAAACTTAGTTCATAGAGCATTGATTCAACTCTTCTACCCTTTCCCCCCCTGGATCTATACTTTCTCTTAAGTCTTTAAATCCTTAGATCTTTTTAATTTTTGATGGTCCCTTTTCATTCTTTATTTCACTATGTAGATAAGTCTCGTTGTTTTAATTTAAACAACATGAAGTACTTTACTTCATTATTTTTTTCTTCTTGATAATCATGTTTATCTTTCTTGTGACTATGATGTATTGTGTGTCTGTTAAATAAATTATTCATCTCTTTTTTATGCTGCAGTTATTCTTGGAGGGCAGGAATATCTCAACTATTTTTCTGTTGTTGAGTGTCTAACTATTCATTGATAATTAGGCTCAGGATTGTAGGATATGCTATTATGGTTTACAAATTGAATTTCTTTACTTTTTTGCTATAAACCATTTCATTCTCTCCAACTATTTCTTGTGAATGTAGAATAATCAGGGAAGGGCTCTTGGTCTTACCTATTTGTGTTAGGTCTCTTTCTAACTTGCACATAAAAATATTGTCAGAGATATTCAAGGCAGATTATTTTCTCTCAATCAAGTGATTTATTTCTCACATTAACTGAATTATTTATTTTGTGAAAACTTTTCAATTTCACATAATCAAAAGAATGTATTTTTTTTTCTTTTCACATGCAGTATCTGCTCAAGCCAATGGGAAGCTCTTAGCCATAGCATAGATGAGCAGCTGTGGCCTATCAGCAGGCTGATAACATAGTACACCAGCTGTGAGGATTCAAGCACCAGAGAAAAAGGTAAATTCCTATTCCTAGAAACCAGGCAGTAATAGGCCTGATTATTAATAATAGGGCAACCCCAATTCAATGAGCAATCCACCAGCACCTGACACCCTAGTGCACAAAGCCAATGACCAGGACCCTGGCCCCCAGGACAAGAAGCTTGACCAAAAATGTTCTTGGAAGAGTAAGAAAAAGATTTCAAAAGCCAAATAAGAGCAACAGAAGAAAAAGTGGGGAAAGAAATGAGAGGTGTGCAAGAGAGAGTCAACAGCTTGGAAAAGTAAGGACCAAAAATGACTGAAGAAGACTATTCCTTGAAGAATACAATTAGCCAAAAGGAGAAAAATCCAGTGAAGAAAACAACTCCTTAAAAAGTAGAATGGGGGGGGCAGAGTCAAGATGATAGAATAAAAGCAGTGACTTGCTTGAGCTCTCCCTGAAACTCCTTCAAATACCTGTAAAAAATGACTGTAAACAAATTCTAGAGGAGCAGAGTGCACAAAGATAGAATGAAACACATTTCCAGCCCACAACAACTTGGATGATTGTTGGGAAAAGCCTGTTGCACAAGTCTGAGAGAGGAGCATAGTTAAGTGGAGCCTCAGCAAACCTAGAGCAGCCTTCAGGGGGATCGAGTCACTGAAAGCTGTGGCAGTTTCCAAACTTCTCAACCCGCAATATGATATGGAGTATCTTGTTTGTGGAACATCCAGAAGGCCAATGTCACTGGATAGAATAGTTCATATTAGGGAATGAGATATAAGAACACTGGAAAGGTAGGAAGTGTCTAGGTTATGAAAGGCTTTGAAGGCCAAAGAGAGGATTTTGTATTTATTCCTGAAGGCAATAGGAAGCCACTGGAGTTTATTGAGTAGAGGGGTGACCCATGTTTCAGGAAAATCACTTTAGTGGCTAAATAGGGGATGGTTTGGACTGGGAAGAGACTTGAGGCAAATAGGTATACCAGGAAACTTTGGAAATAATCCAGTCACTGTGGTAGATGATTAATTAGACCCCTACTTTATTCCAATCAATATTAATTAGTTTGATACAAATCCATAGGAGTAGTGGGTTATAAGTTCTGTACATTAGTCCCCAGAGCCATGAATTGCAGATTGTATGTTCACTTGCCTAATCATAGGAAGATAACTAGATGACCTCTACCCTTGTTTTTGCTTTATTTTGATGACCAAGCCCAGTGTTGTGGAGGTAATTCAGTGACATGTAGAGTCCCCTAGCTATTTTTGTTGCCTTTCCATCCCTTATCATCATTCTATTGCCCAACATGGGGAGATGGCCATGAACATTTGGCCAATGAATGACCCTGTTTGCCAGCCTGCAGCTAGTCTTTCTACTGGCCCATTTGCCCATGTAGATGTTTTGATATCTGTTTATAAGCCCATGTCATGGGTCTACTCATTAACTCAGGAGGACCTCCTAAAAGATCAAGATAGATCTGTCAAGTCCTGCTCATTGGATTGTTAATTGAAATGACATTGTTTATAAGTGGTTTTGGAGATGTGTAGGGAACAAATGTAGTCAAAGCAGGCTAAAACCACCAGATTCATTAGGTCCCCTATTGTCTTTTCATGATAAATTCACACTGCACTTGATGTTGGTCAGTACCTCTCTATTGTACTTGGTCCTCTGCCCATGCTCCTGGGTGATGTGCATGGCATTTATGTTTGGCCTTGGTCTCTACTTTGGGGTCAGCTGAAATCCTAGATTGAGGTGCTGTTATGAATTTTCAAAAAGAATCAAACCACTGTGATTATTAGGACCCTCTTTGAGTTTGCTACCTAAAAATTTACTGAAAGCAAACTTTGAGGCTTGCTTCTATAGAGTAGGAAAGTCAAGACCTTAGAATCTAGCATATAAGTCTCTTCTTACTGACTACCTACCACTCAGCTTAACATTGAAATTGGACTCTCAGACTTCCTGCAAGCACATTTTTTTTTAGTTGCCATGTTCTTCTGTTGCAAAACACTATTGCAAATTGGTGGGGTAGAGGAAATAGGAAGAGGAGAATAGAAAAAATTCTCCTCTACCTCTACAATCCTTTCTTGTGCTCAGGAAAAGTTCAAGGCAAAAGGTGAAAAAACAAATTATTGAAAGCTGAGTTCTTCCATCATAGCTTCACCCTTCTTGAAAGTTTCCACAACATTGACTATAGTACTTTCTTTTTTAAGAAAACATGGTCTAATCCTGTCAATAAATCATCTTTGTCCAGTGACCAACATCTTCTGCAATGGGAGGATTAACATTCACACAACAGAGATGTTTCCTCAAACCTACTCGACCCTCCAGGAGAGGTAATGAAGAAGCTTTGGTATGACTACATCATGGAGAATGTATTTCTAGACCCTGCAGTTCTGGTATTGTGACTTCCCTTGGTCACATGTGTTCACAACATGTGTGCCTTAAAACCACTCTACTCTAAGTTTGCATCCACTTTTCTAATAGATACTGTTTACACTATTTATAAGAATGCATAATAGGTTTATGGTAGGGTAAAGTAGCTTTTGTTCTTATCATGCAATCTTTATAAATGCCTTTGATACAGGCAAAGAGCTTTAATAAAAAGTGCAGTGATGAGTGGTCATGAATTACGTTAGTGGCTTACCCACAGTCAGGGCATCCTAGAACTTGTGAGAACAGAAGCCCATATTCTTTTGAGATAGTCCAGAAAGTCTGTTATACGCTAGAATCTTTGTAAATTCCTAGTATTTTAAAAATGACCTCATAGTGTCTAATACCATATAACAGTGTTGTCCCAGTACTAGTACCTTCCCTATGAGATAAATTTCTATTTATACTTTACATATCTTATATGCCATAGAGTAGTGTCAGATTTTATATTCCTAGGCTCAAAGATCATTGCAGATGATGACTGCAGCTATGAAACTAAAAGATGTTTGCTTCTTGGAAGGAAAGCTACAGCAAATCTGGACAGCATATTAAAAAGAAGAGACAGCATGTTGCCAACAAAGGTCCACATCTACTGTGGAAAACTCCCAAAGTTCCCTCCTGAGTGGTGTGTAATGTCTTTGCTGGATTAGGGTACTTTGCTAGGACCTTAGGATCTGTTCCTCTCCACAGCCTGTTTCTCAATTGTCAAGACTAGTTATTTCATAAGTCCATATTCCCTCTTGAGTGATTTTCTTTCTGTTATCTGTGTATGTGTGGAGTGTGTCTCTGCTCCCTTGTAGATAAAGTGTGTTTTTGTTTTTCCATTAGCAATGCATGGTTGTGAGAGTTAGACTATAAGGAAAGCTGAGAACTGCAGAATCAATGCTTTAGAATCATGGTGCTAGAGAAAACTTTTCAGAGTCCTTTGGATAGCAAGGAGATCAAATCAGTGAATATGTAAAGAGATTAATGCAGACTATTTACTGGAAGGTCAAATACTGAAGCTGAAAGTTTGATACCCTGACCACATAATGAGAAAATGGGATTCATTAGGAAAGACCTTGATGTTTGGAAAGATTGAAGGCAAAAGAAGAAGGGGATGGCAGAGCATGAGATGGATAGATAGTGTCATGGAAGCAATGGACATGAACTTAGCCAGACTAGTAAGACAACAAAGGCATATTTATAATGTAATGATGCTGATTACATTATTAATATTCATGGTTTCTGTTGTGTAATCAGCATCATTACATTATAAATATGCCTATGTTGTCTTACTTAGTTGCTGGTTCCTTTTGGAACTGACCATGCTTCTGAAGGGCATCAATCCTCAACAAATGCCTATACTTAGATTAGAGTGGGTTGACTGAATTCTTTGAGATGGTGCTGCTACAACACAAGAAGAATCCACAACAACTATAGAGAGTTTGATTAACTCATCTGAAAATTGATTATATCTTTTGATCACTTATCAATTGCAGAATGGCTCTTATTTTTATAAATTTAACTCAGTTCTCCTTATGTTTCAGAAATGAGATCTTTTAGAGAACCTTGCTTAATTTTTTTTCACAGTTACCATTGCTAACTATAGTTTCCTCTATCCTATTTTCCCCATCTCTATTCATTCTACTCTATCTCTCTTTTTACCCTGTCTCTCTTCAAAAGTGTTTTTCTTCTGAATACCCCCTCCCCCAATCTGCCCTCCCTTCTAACACCTTTCCCCACTTCTCTTATCCCTTTCCTCTCCTACTTTCCTGTAGGGTAAGATAGATTTCTTTTTTTTTGTGTGAAAAACAAGCTATATTTCTTTTCATCCTATCCTGCCCACCATTTATTCTATTCTCTCTTTTGACCCTGTCCCTCTCTAGAAATATTTGCTTCTGATTACCCCCTCCCCCAATCTGCCCTCCCTTCTATCATCCTCCTGCTCTCTTGTCCCCTTCCCCACCTATTTTCTGTAGAGTAAGATAAATTTCCATACCCAATTGAGTGCGTATGTTATTCTCTCCTTAGGCCAAATCTGGTGAGAATAAGAATCACTCATTCCCTCTCACCTTCCCCCACTTCCCCTCCATTGTAAAAACCTGTGAGATAATTTATCCCATTCTATCTCTCCCTTTCTCCTTCTCCCAGTATAATCCTCTCTAAACCCTTAATTTTATTCTCCAGATATCACCCCTTTATCTTCAACTCACCACATGCCCTCTATTTATCTATCTATCTATATATATAATTTTTTTCCTTCCAATTACTCTAATACTTACAAAGGACTCATGAGTTACAAATATCATCTTTCCATGCAGAATGTAAACAGTTCAACCTTAATAAGTCTCTTATGATTTCTCTTTCTTGTTTACTTCTTCATATTTCTCTTGAGTCTTGTATCTGAAAGTCAAAATTTCTGTTCAGCTCTGGTCTTTTCATCAAGAATGCTTGAAAGTCCTCTATTTCACTGAATGTCCATTTTTCCCCCGAAGGATTATGCTCAGTTTTGCTGAGTAGGTGATTCTTGGTTTTACTCCTATCTCCTTTGCCCTCTGAAATATAATATTCCAAGTCCTGTGGTTCCTTAATGTAGAAGCTGCTAAATCTTGTGTTATCCTGATTGTGTTTCCACAATATTTGAATTGTTTCTTTCTGGCTGCTTGCAATATTTTCTCATTGACCTGGGAACTCTGAAATTTGGCTACAATATTCCTAGAAGTATTCCTTTGGGGATCTCTTTCAGGTGGTGATTGGTGGATTCTTTCCATTTCTATTTTGCTCTCTGGTTCTAAAATATCAGGGCAGTTTTCCTTGATAATTTCTTGAAAGATGATGTGTAGGCTCTTTTTTTGATCATGGCTTTCAGACAGTTCAATGATTTTTAAATTCTCTCTCATGGATCTATTTTCCAGGTCAGTTGTTTTTCCAATGAGATATTTCACATTGTTTTCTATTTTTTTCTTTCTTTTGGATTTGTTTTACAGTGTCTTGATTTCTCACAAAGTCACTAGCTTCCAATTGCTCCATTCTAATTTTTAAGAGAGTATTTTCTTCAATAAGCTTTTGGACTTCATTTTCCATTTGGCCAATTTTGCTTTTGAGGGCATTCTTCTCCTCATGGGCTTTTTGGACCTCATTTGCCATTTGGGTTAGGCTATTTTTAAGATATTATTTTCTTCATTTTTTGGGGGGGGGTCTCCTTTAGCAAGCTTATTTCTCATGATTTTCTTGCATCACTCTCAGTTTTTCCTCTACTTCTCTTACTTGCTTCTCAAAATTCTTTTTAAGCTCTTCCATGGCCTGGGACCAATTCATATTTTTCTTGGAAGTTTTGGATGTAGGAGCTTTGACTTTGTTGAATTCTTCTGGTTGTATGTTTTGATCTTCTTTGTTACCAAAGAAAGATTCTATGGTCTGATTCTTTTTTCGCTGCTTGCTCATGATCCTAACCAATTACATGAGTTATAAACTTTTTGTTAAGGTAGGAGTCTGCTTCCAGTGTGGAGAATGAACTGTCCCAAGCTTCAGAGGCTTTGTGCAGTTGTTTTCAGAGATAATTCTAGGGACCTGTAAATTTTCAGTTCTTCCAAGGTGCTAGGATCAAGGGTGAGGTGTTTACTCCTTTCTTGGACTGTGCTCAGGTCTATGAGTGACCACAGAAACTCTTTTCTTTCTTGGAACTGTGAAGAGAATTTCCTCTCTATAGCCACTACAAGCTCCACCATGCTAGCACTCCTCCTCATCCCAGGACCACCACCCAGAATTATGACCTGGATCCAAGCATGGGTAAAGCAAGAGAATCCTGCTCCAGCAAAGAGATCCCTGCAATCTGCCACTGATCAGTCACTTGATTCCCCCTCAGTCTGTGGGCCAGAAGCTCTGGAGGCAGCTGCTGCCCCAGGGCCATGCTCAGGAATGGGACTGGAACCCCATCACCATGTTTCTATCTCACCACCACAGAAACAGACTTTTCCAACTGACCTTCTAAGTTGTCTTTGGTGTCCATGGGTTGAGAAGTCTAGAAACCACCACAACTGCCTGTGATTCAGTCCTCTGAGACCTGCTCCACATTCACTGATGCCTGTGCACCCATGCCAAACTCCACTCCTCTCCCAGCCTGGTACAATATACCTTTCTGATCAACCATTCATGTTGTCTTGGACTGGAAATTTATTTCACTCTGGTTTTTGTGGGTTCTCTTGCTTCAGAATTTGTTTAGAGCCTTTTTTTTCTAGGTATTTGGAGGGATTTGGGGGAAAGCTCAAGCAAGTCACTGCTTTTATTCCACCATCTTGGCTCTGCCTCAGTAAATTAGATTTCTATACCCAATTGGATATATATGCTATTCTCTTTTTAAGCCAGTTCTGATGAGTGTAAGCATCACTCATTTCCCCTAATCTCTCCCATCTTCCCCTCCATTGTAAAAAGCTTTTTCTTGACTATTTTATGAGATAATTTAACCCATTCTGTCTCTCCCTTTCTCCCAATACATTATTCTCTCACCCCTTTATTTTATTTTAATTTTTTTAAATATCATCCCTTCATATTGGACTCACACCTGTGCCCTTTGTCAATATATACTCCTAACTACCCTAATAATTAGAAAGGTCTTATGAGTTACAAATAACATCTGCCCACATAGAAATATAAACAATTTAGCCTTATTAAGTCCCTTATAATTTCCCTATTCTGTTCACTTTTTTTATGCTTCTCTTGAGTCTTATGTTGTGAAGTCAAATTTTCTATTCAACTCTGCTCCTTTCATCAAGAATGCTTAAAAGTTTTCTATCTTATTAGATGTCCTTTATTTTACCTGAAGGATCATACTTATTTTTGTTGGGTAGATGATTTGTGGTTGTAATCTTAGCTCCTTTGCCCTCCTGAATAACATATTCTAAGCCCTCTGAAACTTTAATATAGAAGTTGCTAAGTTTTGTGTTATCCTGTGGCTCCACCATACTTGAATTGCTTCTTTTTGGCTGCTAACAATGTTTTCTCCTTGACTTGGGAACTCTAAAATTTGGCTATAATATTCTTGGCAGTTTTTATTTTGGGATTTCTTTCAGGAATGATCAGTGGATTCCTTTAATTTCCATTTTGCCATCTGATTCTAGAATATCAGGATAGTTTTCCTTGATAATTTCTTGAAAGATGATGTCCAGGCTCTTTTTTTTTTTATCATAGCTTTCAGGTAGTCCAATAATTTTTAAATCATATCTCCTGGTGAGTTCCCCTGCCTTTACCCTACCAGCTTGTCTCTACCTCCTATAATCCAGTTTAAGATCTGTTATGGGGGGCAGCTAGGTGGTACATAGATATAGCTCTAATTTTTCATTCTTTTGGATTTGTTTTACAGTGTCTTGATTTCTCCTAAAGTCACTAGCTTCCAATTGCTCTATTCGAATTTTTAAGGAAGTATTTTCTTCAGTCATCTTTTGGACTTCCTTTTCCATTTGGCCAATTTTGCTTTTGAGGGCATTCTTCTCCTCGTGGGCTTTTTGGACCTCATTTGCCATTTGGGTTAGGCTATTTTTTAAGGTGTTATTTTCTTCAGTATTTTTTTTGGGTCTCCTTTAGCAAGCTGTTGACTTGTTTTTTCATGATTTTCTTGCATCACTCTCAGTTTTTCCTCTACTTCTCTTACTTGCTTCTCAAAATCCCTTTTGAGCTCTTCCAAGGCCTGGGACTGATTCATATTTTTCTTGGAGGCTTTGGATGTAGGAGCTTTGGCTTTGTTGTCTTCTTCTGGTTGTATGTTTTGATCTTCTTTGTCACCAAAGTAAGATAATATAGTCTGACTCTTTTTGTGTTGCTTACTCATGATCCCGGCCAATTACTTGAGTTTTAAACTCTTTGTTAAGGTAAAAGTTTGCTTCCAATGTGAAGAGTGTACTGTCTCAAGCTTTAGGGGTTTGTACAGCTGTTTTCAGAGGTACTTCTAGGGACCTGTAAATTTTCATTTCTTCCAAGATTTCTTTCATTTCTATCCAAGTATGATAAGGGGCAAGGTGTTTTCTCTCCACTGCCACAACAAGCTCCACTGCACCAGCGTTCCTCCTCACCCCAGGACCACCCCTTAGAACTGTGACCCAGATCCAAGCACGGGCAAAGCTAGAGATTCCTGCCTCAGCACTGGCAAAGAGATCCCTGTAATCCCCCTCTGATCAGCCACTGGATTTCCCCTCAGTCTGTGAGTTGGAAGCTCAAGACTAGTGGCCGAGACCTAGCTCCTCTCTCACTGCAGTCACAGACTTTTCCCATTGACCTTCTGGGTTGTCTTTGGTGTTCAGGGGTTAAGAAGTCTGGAAACCACACCAGCCACCCGTGATTCAGTCCTCTGAGGCCTGCTGCAGAGTCGCTGCGGCCTGTGTGCCCATGCTGAACTGCGTTCCTCTCCCTGCCCCGTGTGACACACCTTTCCAATCAACCATCCAAGCTGTCTTTGGCTGGAAATTTGTTTCTCTCTTCCTTTTTGTTAGTTCTCCTGCTCTAGAATTTGTTTAAAGCCATTTTTTTTTAGGTATTTGGAGGGCTTTGGGAGAGAGCTCAAGACAGTCACTGCTTTCCCTTCACCATCTTGGCTCCACCCCCCACTAATCATTTCAAGTAGTTTTTTGGTTGATTCTCAAGAATTTCATATGTATAACATCATATCATCTGCAAAGAGTGATAGTTTTGATTTCTAATTGCTTATTCTAATTCCTTCAATTTGTTTTTCTTCATTTATTCCTATGGCTGACATTTCTAGTACAATATTAAATAATAGAAGTTATAATGGGCATCCTTGCTTCTCCTGTGAACTTATTTGAAAGGCTTCTAGCTTAACCCCATTACAGAAAATATTTCCTGTTGTTTTAGATATGCATGACTTATCATTTTAAGGTAAGCTCCATTTATTCCTATGTTCTCTAATGTTTGTAATTGAAATGAGTGTTATATTTTGTCAAAGGCATTTTCAGCATCTACCGAGATAATCATATGTTTTCTGTTGGTTTTATTGTTGATATAGTCAATTATGTTGATAATTTTCCTTGAACTATTTCTGCATTCCTGGTATAAATTCCATCTGGTCATAGTGTATTATTCTTATGACATCTTGTTATTATCTCTTTGTGAGTACTTTGTTAAAAAAAAGAATTTGCACCAATATTCATTATGGAAATGGATTTATGGTTTTCTTTGTCTGTTTTGACTATTCCCTGATTTGGGTATCAGCACCATATTTGTGTCATAAAAAGAATTTGATGGAACTCGGTTTTCTTCTTTCCTTTTTTTAATCAAATTGACTAATGATTTATCTATTTTTTTTTCATAAAACCAGTTTCTAGTTCTATTTATTAGTTCAATTGTTTTCTTACTTTCAATTTTAGTAACCTTTCCTTTGATTTTCAGGATTTCCAATTTGGCATTTAATTGGAGATTTATAATTTGTTCTTTTTCTGGTTTTTTAGTTGCATGCCTAATTCATTGATCTGCTTTTTCTCTATTTTATTGGTGTCAGCAATTGGAGATATAAATTTTGCCTTAAGTACTGCTCTGGTGGCATCTCATAAATTTTGGTATAGTTTATCATTCTTGTTATTTTCATTAATGAAATTATTGATTGTTCATATGATTTGTTCTTTGACCCACTGTTTTGTTTTGTTTTAGGATTTGTTTATTTAGTCACCAAATAATATTTAATCTCTCTTTCCATTGTCCATTATTGAATGTATGAATTTTTGCATTATGATGAGAAAAAGATTCATTTAATATTTCTGCTTTCTTGCATTTGGTTGTGATGGTTTTATATCCTAATACCTGTTCCATTTTTGTGTAGGTGCCATGTACTGCTGATAAAAAATATATATATATATATATATATATATATATATATATATTTCTATTCCTGTTCAGTTTTATCCAGAGATCTATCATATCTAGCATCTGATTTTTAATGCATTCTGTTATCTGCTTCCATTTTAAGGGTGAATTCATTTCATTTACATGTATAGTTATAATAACTGTATTTCCCTCCATGCTGTTTATCCCCCCAACCTCTCCCTCTTCACAATATTTTACTACTTATCACTACTTTTGCAATACTCTCCCTTTTATCAGTTCACCCTCCCCCTTCTAGTGTCCCTGCCTCTTTTTAATCCCTTAAAGGGTAAGATAGATTTTTATACCCATCTAAGTGTTCATGCTATTCCCTTTTTGAGCCAATTTTAATGAGAATAAGGTTTAAGCTTTGCCTGCCACCCCTATCCATTAGAATAACATTTCATTCCTCTTTCATGTGGGAAAATTGACCTCATTCAATCTTCTTCCAGTGCGATTTTCTTTCTCACCCACATTTTTTGGGTTTTTCGTTTTGAGTTATCATTCCATCAAAGTCACCTTATATCCACACCCTCTGTCTACATATACTCCTTATAACTGCTCTTTAAGTAATAAATTTGTTAAGAGATACAAATATTATCTTGCCATTTAGAAATATAAACAGTTTAACCTTATTGAAATTCTTATGTTCTCTCTCTCTCTCTCTCTTTCTCTCTCTCTCTCTCTCTCTCTCTCTCTCTCTCTCTCTCTCTCTCTCTCTCTCTCTCTTTCTCTCTCTCTTGTGTCTCCTTCAAGTCTTGTTTTTGGAAGTCAAATTTTTTTATTCAGATCTCTTTATCAGAAATACTTGAAAATCCTCTATTATATTAAATGTCCATTTTTCCTCAGAAAGATTACATTAAATTTTATTGGCTAGGTGATTTTTTTTTATTATAATCCTAACTCTTCTACCTTCCAGAAGCAAAACAATGATGTAGAGAGGAAGGATGAAAAGAGATAAAAAAAGGATAAATAGGAGGAAAATTGGATAAAGAGAAATACACAGTTAGTAATCATAACAGTGAGTGTAAATGAGATGAACTCTCCCCTAAAATGAAAGCAGACAATAGAGTGAATCAAAAGCCAGAATCCTAAAATATGTTGTTTATAAGAAACACATTTGAAGCAGAGAGACACACAGAGTGAAGGTAAGGGGCTGGTGCAGAATCTATTCTGCTTCAGCTGAAGAAAAAGAAAACAAGCATAGCAATCATGATTTCAGACACAGCAAAAGCAAATACAGATCTAATTAAAAGAGACGAGGGAAGAAACTATACCTTGCTAAAAGGCGCCATAAGCAATGAAATAATTTGAATACTAAATCTACATGCACCGAGTGGTATAGCATCTAAATTCCTATAGGACAAGTTAAATGAGTTAGAGGAAGAAATAGACAACAAAACTATACTAGTGGGAGGCCTTGACTGTCCTCTTCAGAACTTAATACATTTAACCAATAAAACAAACAAGAAAGAAGATGGTGAACAAGAATTCAATAGAATATTAGAAAAATTATATATGACAGACCTCTGGAGAAAATTCAATGTGAATAGAAAAAAAAAGAAAACTTTTTCTCAGCAGTAAAAGGCACCTTCACAAAAATTGACCATGAATTCGAGCATGAAAAATGCAAAATCAAATGTAGAAAGGCAGAAATATTAAATGCATCATTTGGATTGTAATTAAAAAAATAACATTCAACAAAATGCAGTGGAAAGATAAATTAAAATGATTAGAAACTAAAAATTCTAGTCTTTAAGAATAATTGTGTCAAAGAACAAATCATAGAAATAATCAATAATTTCATTAAAGAGACTGACAACAATGAGACAACATACCAAAATTTATGGGATGCAGCCAAAGCAATACTAAGGTGGAAAAATTATCTAAATTCTTACATCAATAAGATAGGGGAAATGCAGTTCAATGAATTGGGAATGCAATGAAAATTTAAAAAAAAACTTGAAAAAGAATAAATTTAAAATGTCCAATTGAGCACTAAGTTGGAAATTCTGAAAATCAAAAGTCAGAATAATAATATTGCAAGAATGAAATCTATTTAGCTAGCAAATAAAACTAGGAGACAGTTTTATGAGAAAAAAAACAAGGAGATAGATAAACTAATTACTAATTTGATTTAAACAAAGAAAGCAGAAAAATAAATATACAGTATCAAAAATTAACAGGGTGAATTAACAACCAATGGAGAGGAAATGAAACAATCATTAGGAAATTTTTCCCACTTATATGCCAATAAATCTGACAATCTGAGTGAAACTGATGAATATTACAAAACTATGAATTGCTCAGATTAACAGAAGAGGAAATCGAATACCTAAATAATGCCTAAATAACCCAATTTCAGAAAAAAAATGTAATTGAAAAAGTCATTAATAAATTCCCTAGAAAAAAAAATCCCCAAGGCCAAATGGCTTCACAAGTGAATTCTACCAAACATTTAAAGAACAATTAATTCTTATAGTATATAAAGTCTTTTTTTGGAAAAAAACAAACAAAGAAGGAGTCCTACCAAATTTCCTTTCTGACACAATTGTGGTTAGGAAGAGCTAAAAACAGAAAAAAAAACTATAGACCAATTTTCTCAATGAATATTGGTGCAAAAAGTTTAAATAAAATACTGGTTAAAAAATACAGCAAAATATCACAAGGAATGTATACTACGATAAGGTGAGATTTATACCAGGAATACAGGGTTGGTTCAATATTAGAAAAAAATCAGCATAATTGTCTGTATCAGTAAAAAAATCAACAGAAATTATATGATTTTCTCAATAGATGCTGAAAATGCTTTTATTAGAAAACCAGAGAGCATAGGAATAAAGGAAGTTTTCCTTAAAATTATAAGTAGTATCTATCTATACCCATCAAAAAGCATTATCTGTAATGAGGATAAGCTAAAAACACTGCCAATAAGACTAGGTGTGATTCAAGGATACCCATTGTCACTACTATTATTCAATATTGTTCTAAAGTGTTAGCTACAGTAATAAGCAAAGAAAAATAACTTGAAGAAATTAGAATAGACGATAAGGAAACAAAACTATCACTCTTTACAGATGATATAATGGTATATTTAGAGAATCCTAGAGAATCAATGAAAAAACCTCTTGAAATAATTAACTTTAGCAACATCTTAGAATATAAAGTAAACCCAAATAAATCACCTGCATTTCTATACATTACCAACAAAGCCAAGCATCAAGATATAGAAAGAGAAATTCTATTTAAAATGACTGTGGATAACATAAAATACTTGAAAGTCCACCTACTAAAACAAACCCAGGAACTATATGAACACTATTACAAAACATTTTTCATACAAATAAAGTGAGATATAAACACCTGGGGAAATATCAGTTGCTCAGTGACTCAAACCAAGCCAATGTAATAAAAATGATAATTCTATCTAAACTAATTTACTTATTCAGTACCATACCAATAAAACTATTAAAAAAAAAAAAACACCAAAACTCATCTGGAAGAAAAAAAGTAAAAAATATCAAGGTAATTAATAAAAAATAAAAAGAAATGTAGCCTCACCATACCAGATCTCAAACTGCATTATAAAGCAATAAGCATCAAAGCTATCTGCTACTGGCTAAGTAATAGAGTGGTTGATTAGTCAGTGGAACAGATTAGGTACGCAAGACATGGTAGTAAATCACCAAAGTAACCTAATGTTTCACAAACCCAAAGACCTCAGTCTCTGGGATAAGAGTTCAATATTTGATAAAAACTGCTGACAAACTGGAAAGCAATATGGCAGAAACTAAACATAAGCCAACATTTATACCATATGTCAAGATAAGATGAAAATGGGTGTGTGATTTAGATAGCATAAGCAAATTAGGAGAGCAAGGAATAGTTTGCCTGTCAGATCTATAGAGAAGTGAAAAACTTATGGTGAAACAAGAGATATAGAGCATTACTAAGTATAAAATAGATAATTTTGATCATAAAAAATTAAAGTTTTTGCACAAACAAAACCAATGTAAACAAGATTAGAAGGAATGCTGGGAAATAAACTTTACAGCAATTGTCTCTGATACAGGTCTCATTTCTCAAATATATGTAGAACACAGTCAAATTTATAAGAATACAAGTCATTCTCCAACTGATAAATGGTCAAATAATATGAACAAGCAATTTTCAGATGAAGAAATTAAAGTTATCTATAGACATGAAAATGCTCTAAATCTCTTTTGACTTAGAGAAATGCAAATTAAAAGACTTCAGTACTACCAAATCACATTTATCAGAATGGATAATAAGACAGAAAAGGAAAATAGTAAATGTTGGAGAGAATGTGGGAAAATTGGGACACTAATGCACTGTTGGGGGAGTTATGAACTGATCCAATCATTCTGCAGAGCAATTTGGAACTACAGACAAAAGGCAATCAAACTATCAGTACCCTTTGATCCAGCAGTACCACTACTATGTATGTATTCCAAAGGCATCTTAAAAAAGGAAAAAGGCCTTACTTATTCAAAATTATTTATAATAGCTCATTTTGTGGTAGCAAAAAAAAAAGGAAACTAGGGGGATGCTCATAAATTTGGGAAGACCTGGACAAGCTATGACATATGAATGTAATGGAATATTATTGTGGAATAAGAAACAATGGACAGGAAGATTTCAGAAAAACCTGGAAATAATTATATGAATCAATAGAAAGTAAAACGAGCAGAACCAGGAGAACATTGTACGTGGTAATAGCAACCTTGTTTGATGATCAACTGTGAATGACTTAGCACACTCTAGAGTGCGGTGTAAGCTTGCTGAAGTTGGAAGAACATTGAGGATTTAATAACAATCCCACTAATTCCTGAGCTTGAGGGGAATCTTGATTTTTTTCCCTTATTGATCCTCTTTAATTGTGGTCTTGAATGCTACGTTGACAGTCAATTTTTCCAAGTTAATCCTTAATTATAACTCTTTTTTTTTATGCAAGTTAAATAAGATTGTTTCCCAGGCCATGAAAGCACATGAATTTCCATCTCTTGGATAAAATTTCTGAAGCTTTCATGCAATATGGCATTGAGCAAGGATTCATTGTAGTGACTTCCCCTCTGTTTGTGAATTTCTGCAATGCCAGAAACATTCTCTTAAAGAGGACAAGACTACCATGCCCACTGAAAATTAAAACTCTCCAAAACCTTTTTTGAGGGATATGCTTAAGATGGTGAGATCTTACAATTTCTTCTGGACATTTGGCATCAGATCTGATGTAGTCTTAAATAAAATATAATAGGTTTACGAGATAAAAATGCCCCTTTCCAGTCTCCAAAGCATTTTCTTCATAGCAAAAATTACTAGCTTTTTTTTTCTTACTGGTCTTCTGCTGTTTTTTTCCAACTTCAAGAAGTCCATGCCCTTACTGTAGGGGAATAAAGTTTTCACCAGCTTTCAAGTCCCTCAGAATGTCTTTGCTTATTTGCCAAGAATTAAATAGGCTGTTACTCACAAATACTTCTGTCAGTTCTTAGCATTGTTTATTATTATTAAAATTATTGTTATTATTATTATTATTCACCACACTTTCCATTGAGCTTCAGAAAATATCAAAAGGATCCCAATTATGTTTCTTTATAAGCATGGATGATTCTTGAAATGCTTAACTTTTCCAAAGCAATAACAAATGAAATATGCTTCTCGTGAAAGTGTGTTCTTTAATAGTATGGTAGGATAGCAGTTACCTTAAGAAGCTTCTTTTGCTCCATACAGTTTTCCCCCCCATACACAACCCCTGTACAATTCCCTTCCCTGATTAAACTTCCTTCCTTCATTAAATTTGATTGGCCCTCAACTTTTCTGACCAAAAAAACAAGCCAGGTGATCGCTGGGCCTCTCAGACTAGATGGGTTCCTGAAACCATGCAAGTTTCCATATAGAAACCAGGGGTCCCAATTCCAGAGAATCTAAGTGCTCCTGTATCCTCGCTGTATATCCTTCTTGCACATCCTTATTATATTAGGAAAAAGTAAATCTCCTTTGTTAAAAATTCAGTGACTGAAGAGTGTCTCATTCAGTTAACCATGAAGGGCTCTGACTTATGCACAATCCTTGGAGTAACATAAAACAATAGGGCATTGTCCATTCCTTTAAAAACTACATAATTTAAAACACAACAAAAGTGAGCAATAAAGACTCTTATATGGTAAAAAAAAAAAACTTTAGCACTCAACTGACAAATAAAAGTGGGGAAACTAGATCAAATTGGTTTCACTGTGTCAAGGTGAGATATTTTGAGTAAGCATAAGGTCAGCAGAAATGTACAAGAATGATTACAGTAAAATGCTGTCACATGTCAGAATTTTTATTTGTCCCAAGTAACTTGCATAGCATTGTAAACTAATTTGGATGGAATATAAAATGCAGGAGGAATAATATGAAATCAGACTACAAAGATAAGGTGGGGAGTTTTTTATTTTTCTTAGCTTCCTACATCCCTCATGAATCAAAGTACATTTTGTCCATAACCATGTCACTTAACTCACTTAACCATGTCAAAACTATTCTCTTAGTCTCTGAATCCCTAATGTAAGCCAAAACCCTTGAATTCTACATTCAAAAATCCTAATTTTTGTTTCAAGCACAGACACCTTGGGGAAGCAGACTTCCCCAAGTTGAGTTCCTAATCTTGATCCATATCCTGGATTTTCCTGTGGTATCCAATCCTCATTCTTATTTTGGTTCTCTCTTTTTCTTACTGGTGGGGAAATGTGAAAAAATATTATCAAGAAATATCCCAAGGAATTTCAGATCTCCCTCCCTTTCTTCCAAAGTCCTGACTTAAAGTAGAATTTTTCTTCAGAAGAACATTACATGATAATGAGATTGCATATACTCTCCTTATCCTGGTCAAACCCCACCCAAGATTGCAAGGAATTTAAAGTGGGGAAGCCCATTGTGTTCTACTCAAACTTTGGATAGAGATAGATTCTTTTTTTTTTTTGAGAGTAGAAAAAGAAATGTATTATAAATTTAAATATTAAAACTTAAATACAAAATAAGAAAAAAAAACCAACATGTTACCATGTGCACAGCAGAATTTAAGAGGATTCAGAATAAATAGTGTAAATTTTCATCTCCTAAGAAGGTACAATAATCATGGATATATACATACACATATACACACATGTATACATATATACATACATATATACACTTACAAACACATACATATAAACACACTATGATATATACATGCATATACACATACATAAACTTACATTCACATTCATATACTTAGATATCTATAATCATACTCATATATAGACATACATTCATATGCTCCTATGTAAGACCATACAATACTTACTTGTCCTCTGTTTTTCTGAGGGTGGATAACCTCTTCCTTCTTAAGTCTAAGTCTTTCCATATTTTTCTAAGTCCACCAATTCATCATTTTCTACACTACAACAATATTCCATTCTTATACTATCTTTAAATAGTCTAAAACAATATTCATTAATATGACTGACATATGCTGTAATTTCCCTGTTTTTCTCTTATGATTAAATCTATTTGAGCTTTAACTTTGCCTGATATTATTAATGCTATCCCTGCTTTTTTTCCCCAATAAATTCTACTCCTGATTTTTATTTTATGTTTATGTGTATCTCTTATTTCTTATCCTTCCTGACTCCTCTACTTTACTTCTACCCACTACCTGGCCCCTCCTATTACTTAACCTACTGCCCCTCCAAGAATCGCTGCCTTATCCTCCCATTCCAGTTAATCTAAACACCCTTCTATTACCCCCCTTATACTAATCTCTACCCCTCTCCTCTAGAAATCCCTCCCTTATCCTTCCCCAGTCCTTATCCCCTTACCCTTTTATTTCTTTTTGAATTAGAAGACTCTTATACCTTTTTACCCTCTTAAACCTATTCCTGATGAAAATAGGGCTCCAGGAGTTCCAGCCTTCCATGCCCATCTAATTCATTTGTGTCAATTCTTCTTTTCAGACCTCATTTGTATAAAATAATTACTCTTTTTTACTGGTTTCTAAATGGTTTTTACTTTTAAAAATCATATCATATTCAGGTCTACCCCAATCTTTCTTATGAACTACCCAATTACTAATAAGCATCTTAGACATGTGTTTTACATTTCTCATATAAAAGGTAAGCAATCTGTCCTTATTGAGTCCCTTACAATTAGTCTTTGATACGTACTTTATATTTCTCTCAGATCTTATATGTCAAATCTTCTATTAAGTTCAGGTTGCTTTTTTTTTTTACAAGATTCTGAAACTCTGACAGTTCATTAAATGTCCTTTCTTTTTTTCATTCAGGATACTGCTTAACTTTGCTGGATGTGATATTTTTGGCCAGAACCCCAGTTCTTTTGCTCTTTGATATATAGTGTTCCAAAACCTGTGGCCTTTTAGTATAGCCACTGTTAGGTCTCGTGTGATTCTAATTGTGGTACCACCATATTTAAAATGTTTTTTTTTTCTTATTGCTTGTAATATTTTATCCCTGAACTGGGAGTTTCAGAATTTGACTATTATGTTACTGTAGGTTTTCCTTTTAGGACCTCTTTCAGGTGGTGATGGGTAGATTTTTTCTTTCTATTTTCCCCTGTTGTTCTAACACTTCAGGATATTTTTCTTTAATTATTCCTTGTATTATTGTATCAAGATTCTCTTTTTCATTGTAGCTTTTGTTATAAAAACCCCAGACTCAATTCAGAATTCAGCCCAAGACTGGTCTTGGTGAATTTCCCGAACAAGAGTTAACTGGGTCATAATGAAATCACAGTTGTAGAGTGAGAGAAGAGATACCTTTATTATCAATTCTTGCAAGAATTGGGTGTTTTCCCTCATGGGAATCACACACCTATACAAGCACAGAGCAAGCAGTTATATAGGATTATTTGGCTTTAACCCCCAACTTGGCCCAACATTCCTGCACGTCCCATTTAACATCTGTGTTTGCAATGCAATATCTATTGTTTCTATAGAGTCTATGAAAACCAATCTCCCCCTCATCTTGTTTACATATTTGTGTAAACCAGTAAACCAATAAACCAATAAACCAATCTCCACTTGTCCTGTTTTCTTATCAATTCTGTGGGAACCAAACTGTTAGCATTTCTCACACTTTCAAGCAGTCAGATTACTCTTGTTTTCTCTTCTTGATCTGTTCTCCAGATCAGTTGTTTTTCTTGTAAGATATTTCATATTCTCTTCTATTTTTTTTATTCTTTATATTTTGTTTGGTTATTTCTTGGTCCCTTATAACCTCACTGACTCCCACTTGGCCAGTTCTAATTTTCAAAGAGTTATTTTCTTCCTCAAGATTCTGGATCTCCTTTTCTAGATGATTGACTTTCTTTTAATAATCTCCTTCTTGATCTTGGATTGTTCTCATTTTTTTTTAATTTTTCCTCAATCTCTCTCATTTGATTTTTAATTTTTTTTAAGTTCTATGAATTCTTTTTGGGCAGGTGACTGGTGTTACTCTTTGGTATAGGAGATTTTTTTTTTTTGGTTCAGTATCCTCCTCCTCTAAAGATGAACTCTAGTTTTCTCTATTCCCATTGTAACTTTCTATAGTTGGATTCTCTCTCTGTTTCCTGTTTTGTTTTGTTTTTTTTTGTTTTTATTTGTAGCAGCTTATTTTTTGTAATCCTCTCCAATCCTTGGAGGATGGTATCTCTGGCCTTAGATCCACCTTCAGTTCTCCCCTCTAGCTTGGCACTAAAACTAAGAACTCTGCCTTCCTGTAAGTGCCCACAGCTGCATCCCCACCATACTGCTTCTGCAATCACTGGGCATGTACCGGTGCCTTCTTGCCCAGGTCTGTATCTTGGCAGTACATCTGTGGCTGGTATTTGTTATTAGCAGAGGTTCCCTCAGTCTTCTCCCTGGCTCAGATGCCCAGCTTCCCATGCTATCAGAGAGGGGAAAGTTACTGTGGCTGGGGGCTGAGGCCACCTCTCAACCCAGCTAGTCTCAGGGTTCACAGCTCGTTTCTGTGGAACTAGCTTGGAGATGTTTATTCTTCACAGGGACCAAACCTTAGTCCTGGAATTTTTCTAAGGATATTCTGTTATTGTCCCAGGAGGACCATTGTTCTTCTCCAGCTCTTGTTTATTTTTGGCCCTCCATGTTCACCATGAAGCATTATTTTGTCTTGCTTGTGGGCAAAATCTGGGGAGCTTGGAATTTTCTGGCCTACTCTATCATCTTCCCAGAACCCTCTGGAGACAGATTCTTTAGTCTAGCTGGCCCAAGGGTAAGAGTGGTCTGGGTGGAGATAGATTCTTTTGTCTAGATAGCCCAAGGATGAGAGTGGTCTAATATAGCTGAGAATGGTCTGGTATAGAGATATTTTCTCTGTCCAGAGGTGAAATGATAATGCAGTGACATTGGCCCCAGTTGGAAGGGTATATAAAATATGCAGCCTAACTCTAAAAGTGAGCTCAGCTGCTGACTGAAAATCCTATGCATTCATATGCATGCCTGCCTGCTTTGAGAGAAATAAAGGTGCATATAGGCTAATTCTATTTGTCTTTCTTAGACTGAACTCTGGAGGTTGACATTTTGAACACTCAACATTTCTAGCAAAGTAATCATTTTAAGCCTTCTCTTCTCATTCAGCTAATCTTGAGTTTTCTTCTGATTTTGAATCTAAAGTTTCTATGAACATTACCATCTTCTTCACAACTTCTTCCCTCTAGAATTATCATGTTTTCCCCCCAAATTCCCATCAGCAATTTTTCTGCCCTCTTATCTATTTGGAAATGCTGTTTTCCATGTTCTCAGTTACAGGAAAGTATCTCTTCACAAGAACAATATGACAGTAATAGTATGAATATAATTTGATTACATTCCTATCCTTGGATCATATTAAGTACAAAACCATTATGATTTCAAGGAAAAATGATTGTTTTCCACATGAAATTATTAACATTATTTTTGCAATGGCTATAAAGAAATGACCAACTTAAAGTCTGTAATAAACTTTAGAAATGTTTCTTATACAGTCATAAAAAATATTATGAGCCTTCTGAGAGGTAATGTGCAATAAATATATGTGGATTATATGCATAGTGCATACTGAAAGAACAAATACACACACATATTAACTGATAAACTTCAATAGTAATTGAAATGTCATATAGCATGTTGTATTAGAAGGAAAAAAAGGGAAATCTTGTTGAAGGTCAACCTAGAAAGGAACTGCTTTTATCACTGTAATCATGTTATCAAAAGCAAGTAAAATAACTGAAATTTTGGAAAACTAGAATAGTATTTTTTTCTCTTAAACATTACACTGGCTTTCCTTTTAAAGGATTCAGTGTATTCATTTTCATTTACAGTATGCACAATATAGATAATGGATAGATACATAGTGCTATAGATAGATTAGATATAGATATAGGTATAGACATATATTTTAGTTATGGTTCAACTCTAGGAAGGTGGCTGTGATATAATGGCAAAGAATACTAGATTTTGTATCACAGAATCTGGAAGAAAAACCTGGCTTTACCAATTACTGACCTCAGGTAAGTTTCTTTCCCTCTTCAGATCTCAGTTTTCTTATATGTAAAATGAAGGCATTGGGCTAGAAGATTTTTAAGGGTTCTCCAGATTTAAATTCTATGATCCCATGAATTCAACTTACTCAATTATGGCAATTCCTAGCACATATTAAGTGCTTAATAAATATTTGTTAATTGACTAATACAGTAGATAGTCAAAGAATTTCAGATTTGGAAGGGATCTCAGAGGTCATCTTGTCCGGTTGAATAGTAGTAGAATATAATCATTCAAGTGACAAAAAATCAAAAGGCATTTGTTGAGTGCTAATGATCCAGAGACTGCCAGGCACTGAAGACAAAGGCAAAGAATGAAATGGTCTTTACCATTAACAAACTTGAGAAAGTACTCTCTACACTTAAAATGGATCTTCTTTGCCTCCTGAAGAAATTAAAAGCAGTAATTGTTTCATTCTTTGGCTTTGAATCCCCTTCAACTAATATAGTGACCTCTACTAGACAACTCCCTCTCCCAAATGGTTTGACTCATTGATAAATATTAGGGAGGTACCTCAGAAACATAGGGTTTAGATTATTTGCACACACACACACACACACACACACACACAAAACAAACAAACAAACAAATAAAAACACTGTTAAGTGTTAGAAGTACACTGGTCTTCTTAACTCAAAACTACCAATTACATAATAAAAATTACAAGTAAAAAATGTTTATTGAATTGAATTAAGTTAAATTCAGCCCATTGCTGAAAAGGAATCTCCATCTATAACAACGATACTTAGTAATCATAAAGCATCTTCTTGAAGACCTATAGTGATGGTGAAGAAATTCCAAATTATTCCACAATGGGACAGCTTTATTTAGGAAAGTTTTCCTTATATTGTACTGATTCTGCTCTCTGAGGTTTACATTCATACTCCTAATTCAGCTCTCTAAGAAGAAACAGAATAAATCTCAACATTGCTGACTAATAATGTTGGAAATTTCTTTGCCTGGATTCCTTAGAGAGCTCAGAAAGCATCCAACCCATCAAAAGGTCTGCAAGACTTGAGGACAAATAAATTGAAGATCTAAACTGATAGAAACTAAATTTACTGCGGTGCCAAGGAAGCTTGCTTGCTCAGAGCAACTTCAGCTTTCTAGGGTACAAATTTAACTTACATAGCTTTTCAAGTCCTCTTAGGAAATACACAGTCAGTCATTAGTGTTCTACATCATTTGAATGGCTCAGGAGAATATAATCTGTTCCAAGAAGGAAGTTGTTTGAAAAGTCCCTAGCTACCTGTTCAGTGCAACATGTGTAATGTCATGGACAGCAGGGCTTTGAGTATTCAGCCTAAGCAAGAGGGAATTAGTTAGATTTTGTGTATATAGTCTACTTTAGAATTTGGGGTGTGAAATGGAGATGGAGGAAAGGGCTCAACAATTTTTTGTGTATTTAATCTGCTAGCCCAATAGCTATTCTGATACCAAGGTTTTCTCCCTGCCATAATATAAAGAATAATAGATTTAAAAGTTGTACTTTTTTCCCCTAATAAACTGACGTTTTATACTCTATGATTTCAAAGTAAGAGTCACATATAAATTAATTTGAAATCAGAGTGAAAGAGAAATGAATTCAGTGTCTTCAAAAGAAAGGGAGAGGCAGTACCTTTATTTGGGGAATAATATAAATCAGGCCCATTAGGAAACCGTCTACCTAGCCTCTCATCTCTGATGTTTGCTGCATTTAATCATCTTCTCTATCCTGATTTTATCCTTGTAGTTATAAATAGCAAGACCTGTAACTTTTCAGAAATAGCCTTAGGGAACCCAATCACTGAAGTGATTATTCTCTTATATTTACTTTGCAGTATCCTTTAAAGTCCTTGAAACTGCACATTCTTTTCAACTTCTGCCTTCTGTCATTTGAATCATTTCTTGAAATATTAATAATTATTTCAAAATTTTTGGTAGAAACATTTTTTTCAGTGTTGGGTAATAAGAAGGCAGAAGGTATAAAGAAGAATTTAGACAAATTGACATATTTTGAAAATCAAATACTTTCATGACTTGAACATTTTGGAATTATTATTTGTATATAAATATGGAGTTCAAAGGAATTTATTTTTTTTTAATTTTTAACATGTGTTTTTAAAACTTTGGGTTACAAATTTTCTCCCTTCTTCCCTCCCCACACACCCTCATTGAAAAGGCAAGCATCTCAACACAGTTTATAGATGTGTAGTCATGCAAAACACTTCCATAGTAGTCCTGTTGTGAAAAACTAAGTATATTTCCCTTCATCCTATCCTACCCCCCATTTGTTCTATTTTCTCTTTTGACCCTGTCCCTCCTCAGAAGTGTTTGCTTTTGATTATCCCCTTCCCCAATCTGCCCTCCCCTCTATCAACCCCCCTGCTCTCTTGTCCCCTTCCCTTTTTATTTGCCTGTAGGGTAAGATAGATTTTCATACCCCATTGTGTATGTTATTCCCTCCTTAATCCAAATCCTATGAGAATAAGATTTATTCATTCCCTCTCACCTTCATCCATTTCCCCTCCACTGCAAAAGTCTTTTCTTGTCTGTTTCATGTCAGATGATTTACTCCATTTTAATTCTCCCTTTCTCCTTCTCCCAGTATAATCCTCCCTCACCCCTTAATTTTATTTTCCAGATATCACCCCTTCATCTTCAACTTACCCTGTGCCCTTTGTCTATCTATCTATCTATCTACCTACCTATCTATCTATCTATCTATCTATCTATCTATCTATCTATCTATACATACATATAATTTTTTTCTTCCCACTACCCTAATACTGACAAAGGACTCATGAGTTACAAATATCATCTTTCCCTGAAAGAATGTAAATAGTTCAACCTTAATAAGTTTCTTATGATTTCTCTTTCCTGTTTACCCCTTCCATGTTTCACTTGAGTCTTGTATTTGAAAGTCAAATTTTATATTCAGCTCTGGTCTTTTCCTCAGGAATGCTTGAAAGTCCCCTATTTCATTGAATGACTGTTTTTTTCCCCTGAAGGATTATGCTCAGTTTTGCTTGGTAGGTGATTTTTGGTTGTAGTCCTATCTCCTTTTCCCTCTGGAATATCATACTCCATGCCCTCTGGACCCTTAATGTAAAAGCTACTAAATCTTGTGTTATCCTGATTGTGTTTCCACAATACTTGAATTCTTTCTTTCTGGCTGCTTGTAATATTTTCTCCTTGACCTGGGAATTCTGGAAGAATCCTACAATATTCCTAGGAGTTTTCCTTTGGGGATCTCTTTCAGGAGGTGATCAGTGGCAGTTTTCCTTGATAATTTCTTGAAAGATGATGTCTAGGCTCTTTTTTTGATCATGGCTTTCAGATAGTCCAATAATTTTTAAATTCTCTCTCCTGGATCTATTTTCCAGGTCAGTTGTTTTTTCAATGAGATATTTCACATTGTTTTCTATTTTTTCATTCTTTTGGATTAGTGTTACAGTGCCTTGATTTCTCAAATTGTCACTAGCTTCCAATTTCTCCATTCTAATTTTTAGGAAGTATTTTCTTCAGTAAGCTTTTGGACTTCTCCTCATTGGCTTTTTGGACCTCTTTTGCCCTTTGAGGTAGGCTTTTTTTTTAATGTGTTATTTTCTTAAGTATTTTTTTGGGGTCTCCTTTAGCATCACTCTCAATTTTTCCTCTACTTCTCTTACTTACTCCTCAAAATCCTTTTTGAGCTCTTCCATGGCCTGGGACCAATTCATATTTTTCTTGGAGGCTTTGGATGTAGGAGCTTTGGCTTCGTTGTCTTCTTCTGGTTGTATGTTTTGATCTTCTTTGTCACCAAAGTAAGATAGTATAGTCTGACTCTTTTTGCGCTGCTTGCTCATGATCCCAGGCAATTACTCTAGTTATAAAGTCTTTGTTAAGGTAGGGGTCTGTTTCCAGTGTGGAGAATGTACTATACCAAGTTTCAGGGGTTTTGTGCAGCTGTTTTCAGAGATACTTCTAGGGATCTGTAAATTTTCAGTTCTTCCAAGGTGGTATGATCAAGGGCGAGGTGTTTACTCCTTTCCTGACCTGTGCTCTGGTCTATGAGTGACCACAAGCACTCTTTTCTGTCTTGTAACTGTGAGGATTTCCTCTCCACAGCCACTACAATGTCTACCACACCAGCGCTCCTCCTCACCCCAGAATGGCCACCCAGAACTGTGACCCAGATCCAAGCACAGGCAAAGCAACAGAATACTGCTCCAGCAGAGCGATACCTGAAATCCCCCTTTGATCAACCACTTGATTTCCCCTCCCCTCAGTCTGTGGGTCAAAAGCTCAGGAGGCAGCCGCCGCCCAAGGGCCAAGCTTGGGGAATGGGGTTGGAACCCCACCGTGCTTATCTCTCACCACAGCAGAAACAGACATTTCCCACTGACCTTCTAAGTTGTCTTTGATCTTCATGGGTTGAGAAGTCTGGAAATCAGCACAGCTGCCTTTCATTCAGTACTCTGAGGCCTGCTCCAGGTTTGCTGTGGCCTACATGTCCACACTGAACTGTGTTCGTCTGCCAGTCCAGATATACCTTTCTGATCAACCATCCAGGTTATCTTGGGCTGGAAATTTGTTTCACTCTCTCTTTTTGTGGGTTCTGCTGCTTTAGAATTTGTTTAGAGCTATTTTTATAGGTATTTGGAGGGGTTTGGGGGAGAGCTTAAGCAAGTCACTGCTTTTACTCCACCAATCTTGACTCTGCCCCAGGAATTTACTTTTAAGACATCATATGGTATATACTGTGAAATTATTTTTTTTTGTTCTCCCATTTTTTTTTCCAGTAAAATAGTTTTTAAATAGCCTCTAAACTTAAAATTAGATTTCACTTTTTTAGGGAAAGAATTGTTCCCCAGATAATCCTGTTCATAAATGCTTAGCTGCAGGCACTGGATCACAAAAATTGCCTAATGGTAAGTTGGTGAGGTGGGATTCTTGGGTTCAGTTCTCATTCTATGCCAATATCATTCTCTCTGACCATAGATAATTAAATTAATTACCCTCCCACTCACCTGCCTATAAGATAATACATACTACTGATAATAGTTCTAAGAATAGTATTTGCCTCCCTTAAAGAGACTTAATGTTTGTAAAACTCTTTCATTCTAAGAGGACGGATTTTGAAGAACTGCTAAGATCATTGCTAATAAAGTGCTTTTACCATAGACTTTATTACTTTGCCAGACAGGTATTTACAATCCAGTAGTGAAAGTCTGAAGAGGAGCTTACTGCTCATGAGAACACATGGTAAATTGAAGTATGCTTCTGTGAGGAACTGCTTAAAAGACTGTTATGGAGTAGTCAGAATAAGAAGTGGGTGTGATTTGAAAGTGCCAGGAAATATCCTCTCCCTAATCCTCGATCCCAAACCAGGTCTCTCTTTGAAATTCAACTCATTCAGATTCATTGCCTTTTGCAAGCAATCTCCTTTAAAAATGGAAATACCCTTGGGCAATGTAGCTAATAATGTTAGCAAACAGCTTTGCATTTGTTATATTCTATTGTGGTCATGTGTGCAAAGGAGGGAGAAATTATATTTCCAGTGGTAAGCCCTTGAGCAGCACAAAATATCTGTGGCAGACAAAAACCCTTCTAATATTGTGTTTTGTGATTGATTTGCTTTGCATTCATGATTTCACCTCTCCACTTAACCTTGAACCAAGATGCTTCTAGTATACAACTGGGAATACTTGTTTTGTTTTTAGCTCATCTCTGCTGCTTATTCTTTGACTAGGGCTTTCAGTAAACATCTGGGATGCCTGCTTGATATTCTACCTAGGACAGGTACCTAACATTGAAGTGTCAATTAATTTATCAAGGTGTATAGAACTACATAATCACACATTAATCAGATCTCAGACATCAATAGAATGATTTACTAAACCATCCATCCATAGTCATGTCTGGTGGGGTATGGGCCCAAGGGGAGACCTTTGCCCCTTGCCCCCAAAATAATTTGGCTCCCATTTGTCTATAGGCCCCAGAAAACCCTTAAACTTTTTTTTTCTACCTCACTCTGGTTACCTGGGGCTATATTCTACTCAATGGCTTTTCCTTATCTTCCTTTGAAAGCCCTAGTTTCACTTTTGATCCTCTTTCCTCCAGTTCCCTTCATTATCTGTTCTTACTCAACCTCCTGGACATTCTCATCCCAATTTCATTATTTATTCAATCTATCTATTCCCATTTTCTATTCAATCTCACAGACATTCCAATAATAATTCTCCCTAAATCACCCAGACCCTCTTACTAGCCCTTCCTCTAGTCACCCAAAATTGCTTGAGTGTATGTAAGATCCACCCTGCCTGCCATCCAAACGCTGAGACTTTCTCATGCCTGCTTATCCTTACTGGTCTCACTAATGTTCAGATTCCTTAAGAGTCTGGCCTGCATAATTTATCTCCAATAAACTTTTCCTCTGGCTGAAAGATTTGGGTTGAATTCTTTCAGGCATGGCCCCCATGTCATGATTTTGGGGGTCCAGCACCCTAAATCTCAACCTCATCAATGTCTATTGTTTAATATCTTAATATTAAATTCAAAACTCCAGTTTTGCAAATAAAAGAATGAATGCATTGGGGGGAGGGGACAACTAAGGCAATATCTTGGGAGGAGACAGTTTGTAGGATCAGAACAGTTTTGTGACCTTACAATGGTAATTCTTTGATGGATAATCTTCATTTGTCAGTCAAGACTCATTGGATTTTACCCTTGAAGGAAAAAAAAATATGTCATCATTATATAGAACAACCAAAGGAAGACTGAAAAAAAAGTATTACAATGAAATTAAACAAGCCTTCTAATCTGTAGACATTTCATTTTAAGTGAAATGCCATTTAATTCCGTTTAATTCAACAAGCATTTAATATGATCTTATTATGTGCAAGGCACTATGCTAGACCCTTAGAAGAGAGAGAGACAGACAGACAGGCAAAGAAGAGAGAGAAAATTGCCCCTAAGGAACTTGCAAAGAACTTGGAAACTGATGAGTACATTTAAAATTATATTGAAAATAGAAAATAATTTTAATGGGAAGCCAGGGGGATAGATAAGGAATAATCTCATGTAGGGGTTTCACTTTTGCTGTACTTAAAGTTATTAAAAATCTAATTATTCTTTTAATAATTTAATTGAACTACGATACTTCAGAGAATGTAATATCATAGATTACCCTTCCGGTTATGCAGAAAGAAACACATTTGTGTTTGCTGTTCCTGCAGACCTCTTTTTAGTGTTTTCCTATAAATTTTCCACACGGAGTATTCCCAAAATTTATATACTTTCCTCTCTTTTTCAATCAATCAATCAATAAACATTTACTAAGAGTCTACTATGTGCCAGACACTGTGATAAGCTTTGGGGACACAAAAAGTTACTAAAAACACTCCTTAAACTCAAGGAACTTACAATAATAAAAGAAAAGAGCAAAAGTGAAACCTAGACTCTCATATTAAAATCTGATGCTGTAGCAACTGAGTTAACCAATATATCAGTTTCATGAATCCCAATGGTGAACATAGGAATCTTATTATGTGAATAATCCATATTTTTTTCCAGTTATAAATTTACTTGATAACATCCCATTCTTCATATTGATTCTTTTGTGTGATTCCCCATTTGTGAATTTCTAATATGGACTTCTCCATTGTCATTTAGGGCAATGAACTTTGAATCTTTGGAAAGCGTAACATTGCATAATGTGCAACGTAAAGCATCACAGAAAAATTACTGGTGTGCAAAAAAAAAGATGGGTCTTAATGATATGAATAATAACATCTTTAGCTAAGTTAAAAAATGTGTTTTTTATTCATCATTTCCAGTTATTATAAATGAAAAGGACCATAGTGATGGCATGGACCTGATGAGTGTTCACTGAACAGCATTTTTTTTGATAAAATATAATCCACCAGACTTTATGACATATGTGACATTACATTTTAAAGGCAATATAATTCTGATTTTAATACCTATCAAATTAATACAGTCCCTTTGAAGAAAGGGAAAGGGAAGTACATGAGGCAACAGTCTGACAGGATGTAGGTGAGTATTCTAACCCCAGTTCTAACAATGTCCCTGTGACAGTAAACATATGTCTTAAATTCAGTCAATGACAATGGAGACCACTTGTTGAACTGAATTACTTATAAAATGCATAGCAGAGTACTTGCAAAATGAAAAGCATGAGATACCCACTCAAATGGTAAATAACATAATTCTAACCCATCAAGTTTTTCCACACATCTGCATATAACAATAGTGAGTAGCATAAATAAAGAGCAAAGTCAGTGGGGTAATAAAAAGGGATGGGCATTACAAAAATCTGAATTGTTACATGGATTTATGCCTGACTTGAGACCTATTGCTTGGAGTTTGTGTTAATTATTTGTGTTTTCTCAAGCAGACATTTATTGACTTAGTCATTTCTAAGCTAGAGTCCCTGATGCTGAGCCCAACATGGTTGGCCTTGAAACAATTTTCTAGTGCCCAGGATTTTCCTAGAAGAATAGCATTCCATGCCAAGTTGAGTTATATTCCCAAGCTACAACTTTAATTGCCAATCTCTGGAGGAGAATGATATTTTTGGCCACCTTTTTACTTTTCTTTTGGTTTTATAATCTTACTCATTTAAAGTATAATCTTACTCATTTAAAGACCTATATTTTAAAACAAGAGCATACCTTACATTTTTCTTCATTAGTTTTATTCTGGGATAAGTATATTCTCATTCTTCAGAAATTATCATCAGAGTTCAATTTACATGCTTTAGAGAGTAAAACCTAAGATATGACAGCAAGAATAATAAATACCTTCATCACAAAATCACAAAATCTCAGTTGGACCTCAGAGGCACTGAGTTTAATCTATACAAGAAAAATAATCCACTCTATGACATGTCCAACAAATAGTAAAGCCTTCAATTGAAACTTTGAGTGAGATGGAAGTTGCTACTTCCAGAGGCAGACCATTCCATTTTTGGATAGTTCTAATTTTTAGGAAGCTTCAGTCTGTCATTCTGCAAAATCTACCCATTGTTCTTTTTTTCTACCTTCTGAGGCCAATAAGAATGAGCCCAATCATCCTTCTATATAACAACCCTTCACAAATTTGAAGATAATAATAATAGTTAGCAAGTATATTGTTCTTTAAGGTTTTCAAAGCTCCTCTTCATGTTATCTCATTTGATCTTCTCAACCACCTTATAAGGTAAATGCTATTATTATCCATATTTTACAGGTGAAAAAAATGAGGGTGACAGAGGTTGTGACTTACACAGCCAGTAGTTTTCTGAGGCAGAATTTGAACTCAAGTCTACCTGACTGCAAATCAAATGTTCTTCTTACATATTCTGACATACTATCAAGTCTCACACTAGTTCACCCTTTCCCAGTTGTTTCTGGGCTGTTTTTTATACCCAGTTCATTCAACAAACCTCAAATGGCATAATCTCACATATTGCTTGCTTTGCCTTAGACAATTTCCTTTTTACCAAAGTATATCCTAAAATATGCACTCACAATTTTTGTTATGTTATATCACCAGGGCAGACATCAGAATGACTATTGCCTTGCTAGGCCTCTCCTTAAAAAAGTCCAAGATTAAATTAACTTTCTTAGTTTCCATATCACACTGTTACATCAGATTTAATCACCTGAATCCTCATATGTTTCTGAGGAAAAAAATAACTTCAGGGTATTAGCTTTTTTTTTTTTTTAAATAACTTCCTTAAGGCCAACCATTTCCAGTGCCATGAGTCTGACCCCACATAAATGTAGCATGGGGTGAGTTATTGAGGTGAGGGTCAAAGGGAAGATAGTCATCTCTAGTTTCTTCTCCCTTCACGCTTCTCCAAGGGAGACTTTAATTCCTACCAGGAGGGAAAGCAGAGTCTGGGAACAGAAGCTTAGCCATTCTGCTCTCCTCAGAGAAAGGTTATACTGAGATAAAATTTTATGCATCTGCTCCCTAAAATATTATTAGTCTATAAAATGTAAATTCCAAGTTCAAACTAAACTTCTGATCACTAGTTGTTAATGTGGAAAGGAGGCCCCCAAGCTTTATATTTAATTTTTGATCCCCTTCCCACCAAATACCATTTCCATAATGAACATGTAGTGATTAGCAAAAAAAAAAACAAAAAAAAAACATTTACCCAATTGTATAGCAAAACAGAAATCAGAGAAACAAAACAAAGATAAATGTACCAGAAATAGATAGTAAGGAAACTCTCCCATTAGCTTAACCAAGATAGAGTCCCAGATCTCATCCAAGGAGAAATTTCCAAAATATGTAAAGCTGGTGATAGGGGCATGTTGGAGACTGCGAGATTTTTTTCATGTTGGCTGCTTCCCAGAGTGTTATTTTCCATTCAGGAATGACAAGTGGGGTTGGCATTGTTCATCTTTTCAGAACTGAAAGCTGCTAAAGAGCTCAAAGAGGGTACAGAGACTGAAAGCAGTCTAAAGAGAATCCAAAGAGATTGAAGAGACTGGAGCTCTCTTCTCTCCTGTTCACATCAACTTGATTCCACTCCTCATATTGAAATGAAGCATTGATTTCCATAAATGAGGGGATAGTCCCATAATTACTATATTTGGGGCTTAGGTTACATTAACCTTGCTCGAAATCTTGGGCTCTTATATTTAAAAAATGAAAGAAATTTGTTTATTTGTTTAATTGTAAAATAAGCATTCATCAGACTCACCCCCACTGCCACTTTTTTTTTTGCAAGGATTATTTTGGTAGTTGTCTAATCTAGGATGGTAGACACAAGAGGGTATGTCTCTCCCCACCATATCTTTTTTTTTTCTTGGACATTAGTTGGCACACTTTATCTTCAGTAAATGAGCATCTGCTAGTCTTAAACTGAAATGAATCTTTTATAAATGCAAAGTTGTATGAAACCTCACATATCTCCTAAAGCACTCTCTTTTTTAAATAAGTAGTTTAGATATCCTGATTTTCTATTTGGTCTCTTGGGGCCACTTCAACATCTGTATCCCTTATTTCTATACTCAAGGTAAACGGTGATAATCATTTAAGATCAATTGAGCCCTAATAAGAGCCAAAAATTTGAATTAATCTTTTCTTTCTGAGTGAACTAAAAATTCCCCTTCCTGTGTCAACAACCATAAGACCATAAAGCTAACCAAGGGCATTCTTCCTGTTTGTGATCACTGAAGACGGGATGCCTGGGAGCAGACATTTTCTTGAATAGTGGGACTGTTTCTTATCTCGACACACTACGGCCATACGTTATGTAGGGGAAACACAGATATCCTGGGGCTATAATTTCAACTGATACTTTGATACTTTTCTTGTCTTGTTGTATTTACAACCTATTCAACTAAGAAACTTCCTTTCTCATGATTTGGTTAAACATATGTGGAGACCACAAATTTGAGTAACATAGATATCCTGAGTCAGTGTTTAAATGTCTTCCTAAAATTGCTTGAGTTAATCAGAGTTTAAGCTCTGGCTCCATGTACATGTCCTAGCTTAAGGGAATAAACAATATGAATTTACTTATCACCTAGCTTGTTGCCTCTTTGACCAACTTTCAGGCTGACACCTTCAATCATCAAGGATATCTCTATAATCTTTGAAACAACACTTTAGGAATCATCTATCTTTCCTTCAACTATGAGAATGGTTTTATATATATATATATATACGTAATTTCAGATTATTCATAGTTATAATATTTATGTATTATACTTACATTTATAATATTAATTAGTTATTTTATCTTATTACTATTTTATTAAATATGTATTATTAAATATAATATTTAACTATTAATTGAATATTAATATATTAACAAGAGAGGAGTAAGGGGCATCATATCTATAGGAGGTATAGGTAAAAAATAATGAATCTGGTTGACTATGAAGCTGGGACAGAGAGGTAATTCATATGATCATTAATATGTATTTATTGAATATAATATGTTTATCATAAATGTAATTTAATATAAACTTGCATTAGCTAAAAATGTAAATAGACATTTTGATGAATCTAACTTTGATATAAAAATATGCAGCTAATTATGTTTTCAGAGATCCCAGTAGTCTCTGGGGATACTCTATAAGCAAGGAGTTTGCCTAGTATTTTCTTTATTAGGTGTGGAGTAGCTTTGCTTTGATGTGCAAGCTTGAGTATCCCAGGAACACCAAGGTTATACAGCAAACTATTCTCTCCTAAACAAACTTGAACATCATACCATCATCTGTTTCTGTGAGAACTTTTCTGAGTTTAGTGGTCAGTTTGCTTCTGCTTCTTTCTCTGCTGAAATATTTATTGGTTATAATTGTCTGAAGGCTTTCCTTCCTTTTACACTCTAAAACCACAAGTCAATAGGTAGGCAAAACTCTCACCTAAATATCAGTAACTGTGTAGTATAGCCTGTGACATCATTCCTGGTGGAGTGCACTTGGAAGAGAAAAAAAAACATAATGACTACATTGAGATGTTTGTTTTGTTTTGTTACAAGTGTTCTTAACATGTTCAGCTCTATAGGACTGACATTTTCCCTTAGGGATGACAATGTGTAGATGTAAGCCTTGGTTACAGCCAAAGCTAATATGTCCAACTTGTTCTCAAAATCTCTGCCTTAATTAAAAGAAGCTTTCTGGTTCCTAGTTAGGTGTGCCAGTGAATACTTTGTAAAACTTATAATTACCACTAAATGTGGCTAATGTTTTCAATCTTCAAAATGTTTATATATATATATATATATATATTTTCCAAATTGAATGCAAAAATGATTTTAAAATCCGTTTAAAAATTTTGAGTCCCAAATTCTCTCCCTCTCTCTCTCCCACCCCAGTCCCCTTCCTGAGACCATGAGAATTTGATATGGATTATACATATGCAATCGTGAAAAACATATCCATATTAGTCATATAAAGAAAGAAAAGGCAAAAACATAATAAAGTGATGAAAAGTATGCTAAGATCTGCATTCAGAATCCATCAGTTCTTCCACTGGAGGTGGATGGAATTTTTCACCATGAATCCTTTGGAATTTTCTTGGATAATTTTATTGCTATGAATAGCTAAACAATTTATTGTTGATCATTATACAATATTGTTGTCACTGCATACGACATTCTCCTGGTTCTGCCCACTTTACTTTGCATCACTCCATGTAAGTCCAGGATTTTCTGAAATCATCTTCCTCTTCATTTTTTATAGTATAATAATATTCTATTATAACTATATACTGTAACTTGTTCATCCATTCCCCAATTGATGTGTATCCTTTCAATTTCCAACTCTTTCCAACATAAAAATGCTGCTATCAATATTTTTGTACATGTAGGTCCCTTACTTTCCACCCCATTTTTACATCTTTGGAATATAGAACTAGTAATAGAATTACTGGATGAAAGAAAATGCACAGTTTTATAACCCTTTGGGTAGAGTTCCAAATTGCTATTCAGAATGGTTGCATTAGTCCACAACTCCATCAATGGTGCATTAGTGTCCCAATTTCCCAGATCCCCTCCAAAATTTTTCATTTACTTTTTCTGTTATATTAGCAAATCTGATAGGTGTAAGATCATACATCAGAGCTATTTTAATTTGCATTTCTCTGATCAAATAGGATTTTTTCATATGACTACTGATGGCTTTGATTTCTTCATCTGAAAACTGCCTGTTCATATTCTTGGACCATTTGTCAATATGGGAATGACTTACATTCTTATAAATTTGACTCAGTTCTGTATATATTTGAGAAATGAGGCCTTTATCAGAAGCACTGAAACTAAAAATTGTTTCCCAGTTTTATGCTTTCCCTCTAATTTTGATTTCATTGGTTTTATTTGTGAAAAAGAATTAAAAAAACTATTTAATTTAATATAATCAAAATTATTCATTTTGCATTTCACAATGCTCTCTATCTATTTTTTTTGGTCATATGGTCTTCCTTTATAAATAGATTTGACATGGAAACTATTCCATGCTTCCCTAATTTGCCAATGGTATGATCCTTTATGTCTAAATCATGTATCTATTTTGACCTTGTCTTGGTATATGGTGTGAGATGTTTGTGTAAACCTAGTTTCTCCCATACTGTTTTCCAATTTTTGAAGCTGTTTTTGTCAAATGGTGAGTTCTTATCCCAAAAGCTATGGTCTTTGGATTTACTAAATACTAGATTACTATGGTCATTTACTACTGTGTCTTATGTACTTAACATATTCCACTGATACGTCACTCTATTTCTTAATACAGCTTAATGCTTTCTAATATAATTTGAGATCTGGCATGGCTAGGCAACCTTCTTTCACTTTTTTATTTTTGTTAAATCTCTTGATATTCTTGAACTTTTGTACTTCCAGATGAATTTTACTATTATTTTTTCTAGCTCTATAAAATATTTTTTAGTAGTTTAGTTGGTGTAGCATTGAATACATAAATGAATTTGGATCAATTTTTTTTAACATTGGCTCAGCCTACTAATGAGCAATTAATACTTTTCCAATTGTTTAGATCTACTTTGTGTGAAAAAATGTTTTGTAATTGTGTTCATATTGTTCCTGGGTTGGTTTTGGCAGGTAGATTTCCAAGTATTGTATGTTGTCTTACAGTTGTTTTCAATGAAATTACTCATTCTCTCTCTTGATTCTGGGCTTTGTTGGTAATTTATAGGAAAGCTGATGATGTATGTTGATTTATTATCCTAAGACTTTGCTAAAGTTTTTAATCATATCAAGTAGTTTTTAAGTCGGTTTTCTAGGATACTGTATATCATCATATCATCTGTAAAGAAAGAAATTTTGTTTCCTCATTGCCTATTCCAATTCTTTCAATTTCTTTTTCTTCTCTTATTGCTATAGCTAGCATTTCTAGTACAACACTGAATAATAAAGGTAATAATGGAGGTCTTTGTTTTAACCCTGATCTAATTGGGAAGGCTTCTAGCTTATCCCCATTACAGATAATGCTTGCTAATAGTTTTAGGTAGATGCTACTTATCATTTTAAGGAAAGTTCCCATTATTATTATACTCTCTAGTATTTTTAATATGAATAGGTGTTGTATTTTGTCAAAAAACCATTTTCTGCATCAATTGAGATATTTATATTATTTTTGTTGGTTTTGTTATTTTGTTACGGATGTTGTCAATTACACTGACTTTTTTTCCCCAGATATTGAATCAACCAGACTTATATTCTTGATAGAAATTCCACCTGGTCATAGCACATAATCTTCGAGATACATTTCTATAATCTCCTTGTCACTATTTTATTCAAACTTTGCATGCCAATATTCATCAGGAAAAAATGGGTGACAGTTTTCTTTCTTTGTCCTCAATCTACCTGGTTTAGATATCAGCATCATATTTGTATCATTAAAGGAATTTGACAGGACACCTTTGCCTATTTTCCCCAAAACTTTATATAGTATTGGAATTAATTGTTACTTAAAGGTTTGGTAGAATTCACTCATGAATCCATCTTGGTCTGAAGAATTTTTCTTAGGTAGTTCATTGATAGCTTGTTCATTTTTCTTTCTAAATTGGGTAATATAACATTTTATTTCCTCTTCTGTTAAGCTGAGCAATTTATGTGTTATAAATATCCATATACTTCACTTAGATTGTCAGATTTATTGGCTTATGATTGGGCAAAATATCTCCTAATATTTTTTTTAATTTGCTCTTAATTTGTGGTAAATTCACTCTTTTCACTTTTTATATTAATAATTTGTTTTTCTTCTTTTTAAAAATCAAATTAACCAAAGACTTTTCTATTTAATTTTATTTTCCATAAAACCAATTCCTGGAGCCAATATGGTGCAGTAAACAGTAAGTCACTGTCACTCTCTTATGTTGACCTCTAAAAAAATAGCACCCCAGGAAAAATTCTGGTGTAGCAGTGCCAGCAGAAAGATGGGGTGGAGATTCTGCTTCCAGGACCCAAGATGGCTGAGTAAAAAGTAAGGCTTTTTCACCCTCGCTTCAGAAAATATCATCCCACGAAAAACCCTGGAATCACTGAACCAGAAGAAAGGGTGCAGTAGTCCAGTAGCCCAGGTAGCTTGAGGCATTAATGGGAAAGGTCACTCTTGCCCTGGCAGAAGGGGAGCAGTACAGAATGAGAGGCATCTCAGCAAACTAGCTGAATGCCCTACCTGAGCATACCAGAATGAGATCCTGAAACCTAGTTGGTGGAGCAGGGAAACATTAGCACCTGGACCTCTGAGTGCCTCAGTGAGGGCAGGAGAACTGGTGGAAATCAGCCAGGAAAACCAACAGCTGCCTTCACATTCTACAGCAACTGGCTCTCCCAGTGCCTCAGCAAAAATCTGTGAAGCACTCCAAGGGGCCCTAGGCTGATAAACATCCTGGAACATCCATCTCAAAGGAGCTAAAGAAAGTAAAATGAAAGGAAAAGCAGGCAACTTCCAGGGGCAAGACTTCCCAATCCTACCCCTAGCGTTCCAGTGTTGCTGCTTCCAGCCCAACACCAGGTAAGCTGCCAGAACCCTACAGCCTCCAACTGCCAACATTGGAGGCCCCAGCACACAAAGCCTGTGATCAGGCCCAAGGCTCCCAACACAAGGAGCTGTCCAGCAGGAGAGCTCAATCTCAGGTAGGCTATGAAATAAGCAAACACCATGAGCAAAAAGAAACATACCATAGACTCATCATAAGAACAGTGAAGATCAAAGCAGAAACACCAAATTAGAAATATTGAAAACCAAAAGAGAAATTAATAAAATTGAAATAAAGAAAACCATTGAACTAATAAATAAAACTAAGAGCTGGTTTTATGAAAAAAAAACAATAAAATACATAAACTTTTGGTTAATTTAATTAAAAATAAGAAAGAAGAAAACCAAATTACCAGTATAAAAAAATGAAAAGGGTGAATCCACCACCAAGGAAGAGGAAATCAAAACAATAATTAGGAACTATTTTGCCCAACTGTATGCCAACAAATTTGACAATCTTAGTGAAATGGATAAATATTTACAAAAATATAAATTGCCCAGATTAACATAAGAGGAAGTAAAATATTTAAATAACCCCATCTCAGAAAAAGAAAGTGAACAAGATAAGTCTTCAGGGCAAGACAGATTTACAAGTGAATTCTATCAAACATTTAAAGAACAACTAATTCCAATACCATATAGAGTATTTGGGAAAATAGCTGAAGAAGGAGTCTTACCACATTCTTTTTATGGTACAAATATGGTGCTGATACCAAACTGGGGAGAGTCAAAACAGAGAAAGAAAATTATAGACCAATTTCTCTAATGAATATAGATGCAAACATTTTAAATAAAATATTAGCAAATAGAGTACAGAAACTTATCACAAGAATAATGCACTATGACAAGGTAGGATTTATATCAGGAATGCAAGGCTGGTTCAAAATTTGGAAAACTATCAGCATAATTTTTCATATCAACACCAAAACTAACAGAAACCACATGATCATCTCAACAGATGCAGAAAAAGCTTCTGACAAAATACAACACCCATTCTTATCAAAAACATTAGAGAGCATAGGAATAAATGGAGTCTTCCTTAAAATAATAAATAGCATCTACCTAAAACCTTCAGCAAGTATCATATGTAATGGGGACAAGCTGGAAGCATTTCTAATAAGAGCAGGAGTGAAACAAGGATTTCCATTATCACCATTTTTGTTCAGTATCATACTGGAAACATTAGCTGTAGCAATTAAAGAAGAAACAGAAATTGAAGGTATTAGAATAGGCAAAGAAAACAGAAAGCTATCACTCTTTGCAGATGATATGATGATATACTTAGAGAATATTGGAGAATCAAGTAAAAAACTTGAAATAAAAAACAATTTTAGCAAAGTTTCAGGCTATAAAATAAACTCACAAAACCATCAACATTTCTATATATTACCAACAAAGCCCAGTAGCAAAAGATAGAAAGAAAAATTCCATTTAAAGTTACTCTAGACATTATAAAATATTTAGGAGTTCACTTACCAAAACAAACACAGGAACTATATGAACACAATTACAAAACACTTTTCACACAAATAAAATCACATTTAAATAATTGGAAAAACATCAGATGCTCATGGGTACACCATGCTAATATAATAAAAATGACAATTCTACATAAGTTAACTTACTTATTCCGTGCCACACCAATCAAACTACCAAAAATTATCTTATAGAGTTAGAAAAAATAATAATGAGATTCATTTGAAATAACAAAAGGTCCAGAATATCAAAGGAACTAATGAAAAGAAATGCATGGGGAGGTAGCCTAGTCATTCCAGATCTTAAATTGTATTATAAAGCAGCAATCATCAAAACTGCTTGGTACTGGCTAAGAAATAGAGTGCTGTATCTGTGGAATAGGTTAAGTACACAAGAAACAGTAGTCAATGACTATAATAATCTCTTATTTGATAAACACAAAGACCCCAGCTTCTGGGATAAGAATTCACTCTTTGACAAAACTTCTGGGAAAACTGGAAAAGTGTATGGCACAAAGTAGGCATAGACCAAACTCTCACACCATATACCAAAATAAAATCAAAATGGGTTCATGATTCAGATACAAAGGCTGATACTTTAAGCAAACTGGGAGAGCAAGGAATAGTTTACTCTCAGATTTATGGAGAACAGAAGAATTCATGACCAAACAAGAGATAGAGAACATTATGAAAAGCAAAATGGATAACTTTGATTACATTGAATTGAAAAGTTTTTGTGCAAACAAAGCCAGTGCAACCAAGATTAGAAGGAAAGTAGAAAATTGGGAAAGGTTTTTTACAATGAGTATCTTTGATAAGAGTCTCATTTCTAAAATATATGGAGAATTAAGTCAAATTTTTAAGAATACACAAGTCATTCCTCAAGTGATAAATGGTCAAGGGATATGAGTAGACAGTTTTCAGATGAAGAAATTAAAGCCATGGATAGTCATATAAAAAAATGCTCTAAATCACTATCGATTAAAGAAATGCAATTCAAAACAACTCTGAGGCACCACATCACATCTATCAGACTGGCCAAAATGACAAAACAGGAAAATGATAAATGTTGGACAAGATATGGGAAAATTAGAACACTAATGCATTGTTGGTGGAGTTGTGAAATGATCCAACCATTTTGGAGAGCAATTTGGAACTATGCCCAAAGGGCTATAAAAATGTGCATACCCTTTGACTCAGCAATAGCACTTCTAGGACTGTATCCCAAAGAGTTCATACAAATGGGAAAAAGTCCCACATGTACAAAAATATTTATAGAAGCTCTTTTTGAGGTGGCAAAGAATTGGAAATTGAGGGGGTGCCCATCAATTGGGGAATGGTTGAACAAGTTGTGGTATATGAATATAATGGAATGCTATTGTGCTATAAGAAATGATGAATAGGCTGACTTCAGAAAAACCTGGAAAGACTTGTATGGTCTGATGTTGAGTGAAGTGAGCAGAACCAGGAGAATGTTGTACACAATAACAGTCATGTTTTGCAGTGACTAATATTGATAAACTTAAGCCTTCTCAGCAATACAAGGATCTAAGACATCTCCATGGGTCTCGTGATGGGAAATGTTATCCACAAAGAAGAAAGAACTATGAAGTTAGAATGCAGATTGAAGCATACTATTTGCTATTTTTTTCTGTTATGTTTTGTTTGCTCTTTCTGGTGGTTCCTCCTATTGACTCTCATTCTTAATTACAATACCACTAATGTAAAATTTTTTATCCCAGGAAGCTTGGAGAATCAACAAGAAAGGTCCATTTCAGTAGAGTGAAAGGGTAACTTATTCTAGGACAGGAAGCACCTAGCAAGCTGACAGCAAGCCCATTTCAGCAAATCAGCAGGAGATCCTCAGCCCTAGCATGGTGGAACAGGCAAACACCAACACCAGGACCCCACACACGCTTCAGCATAGCCAGTGGAACTGTAAGACTTCAGATTAGAGAACCACAAAGTGGGCCAGCACAGCCACAGGCAGACAGGTATCTTCCAGTAGCTGCATCTCAACTAACTTCAGCACAGTCCTGGATGGGCAGGTGACATGCAGCAGGTAGACCTCCATGAGCTTCAGTGCAGCGTTGGGGTAACACAGAAAAACCCCAACTGTCCTCAGCACACTCCACTAGGACCCCAGCCCAGCACCAGGTAGGATACCAGACCCTTATGACTTCAATCAACCAACACCTGAGGCACTAGCAGACAAAACCAGTGACTAGGCCACTGGCCCCCAGCAAAAAAAGCTTGTGCCTCCTGTGCCCCAGCAGAAGAGCTCAACTTTAAAATCCAGGAAATAGGCAAACACCATGAGCAAGAGGCAAAAACAGACACTGACCGTAGTCTATTTCTATTGAGACAAGGAAGATCAAAACACAAACTCAGAAGAGTACAGCGTCGTCAATATACCTTCATCCAAAGAATCAAAGGGGAATATGAACTGGTCCAAAGCCCAAAAAGCCTTTTTGGAAGAGTTCAAGAAGGATTTTTAAAGTCAAATAAGAGAGGCAGAAGAATTATTGGGGGGCGGGAATGAGAGATATGCAAGAGAGAGTCAACAGTTTGGAAAAGGAATGACAAATATTTACTGTAGAAAACAATTCCTTAAAAAATACAATTGGCTATATGGAAAAGAAAAATACACTAAAGAAAACAGTTCCTTAAAAATAGAATTGAACAAATGGAAAAGAAGGTACAAAAGCTCACTGAAGAGAAGAACTCCTTAAAAAGTAGAATTGGCCAAATGGAAAACGAGGTACAAAAACTAACTGAAGAAAACAATTCCTTCAAAATTAGAGGAAATTGGAGAAAAGGAGAATGGATTGTAAAGAGTAAGGAAAAGCAGAAGTGGAAGAGAAGGAGGAGAAATATAAATAAGAAAGAAAAAGAAAGAAGAAGAAGAAGAGGAGAAATGCTGTCAGACATAGAAAAGGACCTTAGTTCAGCCCTCAAGTAAAGACAGTACTCTCTGCCTCAACTTCTTCACAGGATTTTTTGAGAATCAATGGATGATTACAAAATATTTGTAGTCAAAGAACTCTATGTAGAGATTACAGATAATACAGATGAGAAAACTAAGACCCAGTTGTGACTTATCCAACATCATACACTCACTGAGCTACAGGATTATTTTTTTTTGTTTGAGCAGGAATTGGGTTTTCTTTGTCTATTTATTTAGAATCAGTAGTTGCCTTCTGGACAGTTGGCTCCTTGACTGAGTGGTCAGCCCGCACAGGGGAAATTGAGACTACCAGTGATTTTCAGAGAATCCTCATGAATCTACTTTTGGAGAGAAGAAGAAGGAGTAAGGAAAGAGGATGTTTGATCTTGAAGAGACAAGTAATTTCTTTCTAAGCCTTTGCAACTGTAAAAAAATTGCACCCCCAAAATATTTATAGCAACTCATTTTTTTGGTGGCCAAGAATTAGAATTGGAAATTCAGGGGATGCCCATCAATTGGGGAATGGCTGAACAACTGTAGCGTATGAATGTAATAGAATACTTTTGTGCAATAAAAAATGATGTGCAGGCAGACTTCAGAAAAACCTGGGAAGTCTTGAATGAACTGATGCTGAGTGAAGCGAGCAGAACCTGGAAAACACAGTACACAGTAACAGTCACTTTATGTGATGACTAACTTTCATAAACTTGGCTCTCCTCAGCAATGCAAGGATCTAAGACAACTCCAAAAGACTCATGATGGAAAATTCTGTCCATATCCAGAGAAAAAAAAATATGGAGTCTGAATACAGATGCAAATTTGTATCTGTATTCAGAGAGAGAGTGAGAGAGAGAGAGAGAGAGAGAGAGAGAGAGAGAGAGAGAGAGAGAGAAACTCATATGATCATTGCTTCATCTAGTCACCTTAATAGGATGGGTCAGTGAATAGAATGTTGTACTAGTAGTCAAGAAGACCTGAGTTCAAATCCAATGTCAGACACTTACTAGCTATGTCACTCTTGGCAAGTCACTTAATATCTATGAATAAAAAGATCTCCCTATGTATATTCAAGGTATTGGTATATAGAGCAATATTTTTCTCTCTCTCTGTCTCAAGTGCTTAACACGCATATAATATAGTGCTTTAACAAATATAAAAATAAAACATCTCAATTGCCAATTGAACTCATTATTGTTGTTGTTGTGTTCAGTTATTTAGTTGTTTTTCACTCTTCATGACCCCATTTGAGGTTTTCTTGGCAAAGATACTGTAGTGGCTTGCCATTTCCTTTTCCAGTTCATTTTACATATTAGGAAAGTGAAGTGAATATGATTCAATGACTTGCCTAGGGTCACATAGCTAGTAAGTGTCTGAGACCACATTTGAACTCAGATCTTCTTGGTGCCAGAAGAGGCACCCTATCTACTGTGCCACTTTTGATGCCCTGAACTCATAAGCCCTCTACTCAAATAACCACTAAGTTGTGGGGATACTGCCATAATATTTTTCATACCTCTGTAATCTATCCTGTTCAAATAAAGAAGTTTAGTTTTTTTTGTTTTGTTTTTGTTTTTTACCAGCCAAAGTATGACTTCCTTTATTCCCTCAGCTACAGAATGACTCCAGAAGTGATCATCTTGTCCTCCAAGAAATAGGTTCTTGTAGAAATCATCTTTATTTGTTCAGTTAATGTCCAAATTCAGAATTCAGAATGTCATTGTTGAAGTTGAAAATGTACATTATTTTTTTTTTAAAGATCTTTCATTGCTAATCTCTATTAAGGGAAAGAAACAGAAGGGCAGAAAGAAGCCAACTCAGGACTGGAGTTTCCATAGGCAAGCATGTCTTGAGGACATATAGCTGTGATTCATTGCCACTCTAAGAGCAAGAGAAAGAAATCCTCTTCCCCCACTTGCTGTAAGTCCAAGTGAGAGGAAGTACTCTCAAAGAGACAGAACATTGAAAAGAAAAAGGGCAAAGCTGTTCCTATAGATCCCAAGAAGAGCCTGTTCTTCTAATGCTAAGTAACCAGTCATCTTTATGGTATCTCCAAGTCATTGAGGAATCAATAAAATCAGGAAATTTCCCAGGAGTATACCCCTCATGAAGAGGCCAGAATTTATGTCTAGCTTTATGGAAACTGATGGGGCCATCACACCATATGTTGCTCTGATCATTCTTGCTAAAACAAAAAAAAAATTCTCAGAACAATTAAAGTTTAAAACAGAATATAGTAAATTGCAAGACAATAGAGAACAAATTATCTCTGGTCAAAGTTGCTGTATTTATATAGAGATTGCTTAATACCTTCAAGAAAAGTTATTTTGCTCATATTGTAGATATAGAATAATGAATGAGAATTAATTTTATGATATTTCATCCTTTTATTAAGATAATCTACCTTTTATAGGTTTAATATATCTGCCATAAAAGAAATTATGTTGCTTTAATATACTTAATGTGATTATATAATCTTTTGTATTTATCTTAGCTCCTTTCCTTATAATAAGTTTGCATCATTCAAAAAATTTATTTTACCTCAATTTCTTCCCAAGAAAACATTCTTCCTATCCTTTATGATTTAACATACTCCTTAAGAGAATAATGCCGCTGATGAAGACAGTTATATCTGTCATGATAAATGTGGTAGACTCTGAATGTAGGCTCCCAATAGTTTTTAAACTCTCTCCTTTCTCACCAGCACCAGACACATGATAATAAAATAGTATTTATAGAGCAATAAACTAGGTTGAAAGAGATCAGAAATACTAAATAATACATATATACATACAGCCATGCATGCATACATATATACATATATACATTTCATAGCCACATGCATGAGGATTTTTTTAATGTGGCTATGTAATGCAATAAGGGTAATGGAATGCAGCAAATAGACTGCTTGACAAAAGGTCAAATATATTGTGAGGGAGGAGCAAGTCTGCCTTTGAATTTGATTGAAAAATGCGTAAGTACTTAATTTCTTTGACTAGTTTTGACTGCATATAATTTAGTTCTACCTATTTTGATTACCCATTCTCATTTGAATAACTTCATTTTAAAGTAACACACAACATATAATAAAAATGGGGAAGCCTTGGGCTTCTTGTTGGAAAAAAAAAAAATTACTAACACAATTGTCCCAAATGCTGTAAAGCCTTTTCTGACATTGTACCAATAGCACAACAGAATTTCTAAAACCCAAAACTCACACTCAGATTACAATTTAGAATGATATCTTAATACGTGTTTTGAACCTGGCCTTTTCCTTCATTCTGATGCAGATTGGTTGAATAAAATGTCTCAGTCATTTGTGTAACCTAGTTAGTGTTCTATGAAATTTAGGGCAACTCAGAATGAAATGATATATTTTCATTGATTTTTTTTAAGCTATAGGCATGTACTTGACTTCTAATCTCGGCAGGAAAATACCTTTTTTTCTTCCTCTTTGAAAGCTACAGAAATATTGTCGAAGCTGCAATTCTTTAAAAGCTTAACAATTTTGCAACAAGGTATGCATATTAACTAATAAAAGTTAAGCAATAAAATAGTGAAGTTAAGAAAATATTTGTGATAGTGTTATTCATCATGACAGAGTTTGGTCTTTAATTCAATTTTCATGAATTTGTATTAACTCAGAAAGGGCTGGGCTAAAGTTTTTTTTTTTTCCATTTCATTGAAAAAAAGGTTTTACTGGGAGTGAGGTAATGAAGGAGATAGCAAAGACAACAATTAGGAGGTTACTTTTGACCATGTAGAGATGATAAAGGACTGAAATAGAAGAGAGAGAAGAAGGCAAAAGTGAAATATTTTGTAGAGGAATACATGACAATTCTTTGTAACTGGTTAATTATGGGAAAGATGAGAATGAAAGACGGGTTCAAAATGACTCAGTTCATAAATTGGGGTGACTGGTACAATAATGACATAAAGAATGAAATTAGAAGTATGCTTGCCAAGGCAGACTATTAGAAGAGGAGGTTCAAGAGTAGAGGACAGTGTGCTATTCAACAGGTTAACTGTAGAGCAAAAATTCAAGCTGTAGGCAGGTAGGTTGCTCAGTGGTTAGAGTGCTGGGCTTGGAGTCAGGAAGACCTGAGTTCAAATCCCTCCTCAGACATGCACTAGCTATGTGACCCTGGAAAAGTCACTTAACCTATGTTTGCCTTAATCCACTGGAGAAGAAAATGGCAAACCACTCCAATGTCCTTATTAAAAAACCCCATATGAGGATACAAAGAGTAAGACACAACTAAAGGACTGAACAACAACAAACAAAACAATTCAAGGGGAAGAAAGATGAAGCCAGAGCAGAGTTTGAATGCTGAAGCCCTTTCAAAATTCCTGAGGCAAGCTCATTGGAAAGATGTATGATAGGTGTAGGACAGAAAGTCAGTTCTTAAGGAAATTGATAAGTGGACGAGACTTGTCTAGACATATTTATTGTCTTGCCCACCCCTGAAGCTATTGGAGCTAAGATTCTCTCAAGGGACATCTCCTCTTGAAAGGGAAGCATCATCTCCACCAATTTTTGAAATTTTGTGGGAGAAATCCTTCTAATTTTTTAAATTACATTTTTAAATGATAATTTTATATACATTGTAATTTTCTTTTCCATAAATATTACTTAAAATTCTCTTGTGAGTAGAGAATCATGTCAAGGCATAGGAATTCTATTCTAGCTTTAACATCTTTTTTTTCCCCCAAGCCAGAAATGTCTGGATAGATGTTAATGTACATTAAGTAAAAATGTTTCAGTCAAATTTGAACCTAAAACCATTAATATTAATATTTTTCTTTGACAATTTGTATGTGTGCATATACATATATGTACACAAAAATAAACTTGTATATGTAAGCTTGTATACCTTTATACACATACATATACATGTACACATGTAAGGATTAAACTTGTCCAATCTATAATGAAAGATATTGAGGCAAAGCTCTGAGCCAATGACACTGTATTAAGGAATCAATGGTCCCCTCTGATGAAATGAACCTCAGATATGTTTCATGATCTGAGATGCCTCTTTTTTCCAGGACCTTGTATTTAGAGTTTTATACCTAGATATTCTAAAGTGGTTATATACAATACAGAATCCCATCAGTTGACATATGATGCATAAGCTAAAGTTGCAAAAGTAATCTGTCAGCATGGCCATAAATTGGGTAAAGCAAGGAATATCTCCACTAACTAGGTGGTTATAAGATGGATGTATTCCTCTTTAGGTTAGGCAGGAGGTGATGGTACAAGCTATAACGTATGCTCCAAGAACATACCAAGGGGGCCTTTCTGTATCATGCCACCACCCAAGCTTGGTTTGGTCAAGGCATTTAAGCAAAACAGGGTGGAGATATCTTTGTCAGTATTTTTGTGATTTTGTAAGTGAGCTCCATAGCTGTTAAACAAGTATGAACATTACATTAAAATTGATGGCCTTTTATAGGGCCCTTCTATTAGAATTTATATTGCTATGTGACTTATACTAAATATGGATTAATACATTGCTTATTCTTATACCCATTATTAGATAATTGACTAGTTATCTATTACTAGATGAATATGTTAAAATAATTACTAACAATCGTTACCCTTTTAAAATCACAAAAGTACTAACACTGATTAGAGTTTGACTAGGGGTCCTCAATGAATTAACTTTCTCATTCATGAGTTTGTATTTATATATACACTAATGGACAAGATCTATAGGTTGTTTGTCCAAGTTTATATCATAAGCTGAATAGTAGGCAGGCTTTATCCACTTTGATTTTCTATGTTGATAGGCCAGAATCTTTTGAGTGATTTTTTTTTTGCTATTATATATGCTAAATAAATGTGTTAGTTTAATTGTGAGACACCAGTACTTTCTTACTTAAAGTCATTTTGTTGTGCTCAAAGGCCTAAAATTATTATTGCACTTCTGTTGATGGACAGTAATGGAGTCATGGAGTAATAGAGTCAGGAAGACCTAAGTTCAAATCCTTCCTCAGACATGCACTAGCCATGTGACCCTGGACAAGTCACTTAACCTCAACTCCATGTCAAGAAAAACTCACTTATTTGTCAAATCTGTAGGAGGAACTTTGCCATTGAAAATCATCCACAACCAATAATGATTTATAGTGTGAGATCCGTTTGAACTCCTCATCACCTGAAGAAGGCTGAAAACCTGGACTATCCAATTGGAGAAGATGATTTGAGACCTTTAATGATCCTCTGCAATGTTCTCTGAGTGAACCCAAGGTTCTCTTGCTATGTCAGCAGTCACAAGCCTGGATGAAGCTGACTAGGAGAATTCTTCTGTTTATGAACTATGCCCAGAGGGCTAGCAAACTGTGCAAGTATACACAAGTTTATGACTGTTTATGACTGGCAAGATCAGGTGCCTTGAACCAGACACTATCTTGATTAATGGTATTTCTCTTATCTTGTTTCATGGTCCTTTATGCTATGATGCTCATATTCTATGACATCCTCTTGTTTATGGCTGACAGAAACCAGACATCCTGGGAACACTCTCTTGTTCTATGGAAACTATATTTTTGACTGACACAGGTATCCTGAGTCAGAAAGAAGGAGGGAGTGCTTCCTTAAATAATCTCCTTCAATTAATTTTTCATTGAGTTCAGTTTCACTGAGACTCCCATACGTGTATGATTCTGATAGCTGAGAAAATAAACACTACCTATATGCCTTATCTCTGTATCTTTTTAGACCAAATACTGAAGGTTGACATTTTGGTGCCATGCCTTGGATGGAACAGATGGAGTAGAAAGATGACACCTACCCCAATAACACTAGTGACTCAGATGCCACTGTATGCATTTTCCTGGTATCTTAACTTTGGTGGGGTTGTTAAGTCTCTCTCTATTCCCAGCTTCCATTCCAGACCCTCACTAGTTTGGTTGAAGTTTGCAATTCTCTCTAAGACAGCTTTGGGGATGGGGATGACATCACTCTGCATTGTTTAGGTCTCCTAAGAAAGCAAGGATCCTGTGAAAATTGGGCTATGGGTGAGTCAGAAATTAAAATTAGAGATCTGGCTAACAAAACTGCAGTTTTTTATATGTCAAGCGACAAATATTGCCAGTGCTAGTGGCAGTTAACCAAAGATAGCCCTGAATTATGTTGACTTTATTGGGACTCTTTTGACAGGTTTAAATTGTTTTTTTTAAAAACAAATTAAGCTTAAAAGTCAACAAGATGTCTAGACTAAAGTGGGAATGTTTCCAGCACTGGTTTGTTAAAATGGTAGAGAAGGCAGAAGCTTCTTCCCTTTAAGTTGGCAAAGCCACTTTAGCTTTCAGCACCCTTTCCCCCAGTGCCATCTAATCTTCTTAACCCCACCTTCCTGTCCAATGACACCTCACCTCAATGACACCTCCACCCCACCCTACTTTCCCAACCTATTCGTCACCTCCTCCTCTTCCATCCCCTTAAAGGCTCCAGTTCTGAAGAGAATAGCTCTACTCTGCTTACGGAACAAATCCTCGAACTTAATCCCATTGGGCCCTATCCCTTTAAAGTAGTCAATAAACAGAGCCCCCAGACTGTCCACGTTGAGGATGAAAGAGGACATGTTAAGACCACCATTACACTTGTTTGTACCACACAGTAAATTATGTAGCTTCAGAAACTATCAGCATCTATCCTGAATACATACCTCGCCCCTAACCCTGTGATGGACCACAAACCTTGTAATTGTCAAATTTGTAATTGTATTGCAAAAAGTTGGGAAATTGGAAATCTGAATGTAGGCCCTGCATCAAGGTTATGTAGATTAAAAAATACTAGAGGCACCAAAGTTCTCCCCTGCAACTTTAGAGGGGCTCTGAGGAAATTTTGTAGGATCCAGTCCCCTTCTGCCCCTCTTTGCCCCTCTCTCAACTAGGAAAGGTGTCCATGGTAATACAGGGCCACCTCATCACTGCTTTGATGGATACAGGGGCCACTCTGCCAGCCTTGGATCCTTGGAAATTCTCCCTTCCTTGGAGTGATGATAGGCTATTGGTGATGGGAGTTTCTAAAAAACCTCTCTGAGCTTTTTGGACTTCAGTTCTCCCTGTCATTCTAAGATTAGATTTGTGTATTTGTCTGTGATTGTGTCTCTGTGTCTGTGTCATATTCATGCTATGAGCTAGATTCTGTTGCCTTGAAAGATTTAAAATGCAGCTAGTCAGAAAAAGCTCTAAGGGCTATAGTTACAGAGAATACTGGAAAAGATTTATTAATTTTTACTAACTTCCACCTTAGGCTTTCTGTGGGAGATTAGGTTCTGTGAGTTAATTTTCTAAGGAAAAGAGGAACAGCTGGTAAGACTTTCTCTGTGTGTGTGTGTGTGTGTGTGTGTGTGTGTGTGTGTGTGTGTGTGTGTGT
>NW_020954610.1:22933974-22956155 GCF_900497805.2 Vombatus ursinus
TGTGTGTGTGTGTGTGTGTGTGTGTGTGTGTGTGTGTGTGTGTGTGTTTGTGTGTGATTCCAATACTGGCAAGGTTGGAGCTATAGAAATAAAGTTAAATAATTAAAGCTGTGGCGCTGCTAAAAATATCTTAGTAGATTCTGGAGGTTTTGAGATTAATCATTAAGGACTTTGAAAATTAATCATTCTAAGACTGTAGGAGAAAACTCCCAAGACTTTGGGGTAATTCTGGGAACTCCCCCACTGCTGAAATATGTCCTCACAATCCCAGCCACTTGGCATTCTCCACTCCCACTCCACCTAAAGTAAAGAGTGTATCTCAACTTGGGTATTGCTAACAGCCCATGTCTTCCTGTTAACCCCTCACATCTCAGATCAGATTAAGAAAAGAGAATGTGGGAGAATTGTAGGGAAATTTGAAGCACCTTTCCTCACCTAGTGGAGGGAGGGACAGCAGCCCCACTGGCAGTGGCCCCAATGTCCTTGTGACTCTTGGCATACTGCCCCCACTCATTTAGGCAAATCTGGGGATATCACCCAGGTGCAATACATGTCGCCTACCCTGACCCTGCTGCAAGTGGCCCAAACCCCAGCAATACCTGCAGCTCTTCAGAGGGGAATTGGTCAAGTCCCATGGCCAGCATTCCCTGAGCCCTCCCACCTGAACTAATGGGAAGGTTCTGGCACCAGTGACCCCAGACCCTAGGCAGTGCCCTCTGCAGCACCCTCCTATAACCTAACTGCCACCTGGGACAGTCCAGGTGTCCCTGGCAGCACCTAGCATGGCATTATGAGGTGGGAAGCCAGCTAGACTCTGCCCTTGCTAAGCCCACCCTTCTCTGTTCCAGTTGCAGGAATGTATCAGCTATGTAATTTATGGAAAGTTATTTTATCTCTGTTTGCCTCAGCATATTGATTTATAAAGAGAAAAATATTAATGGTTGCTATTGTGAGATCAAAATGATATAATCATTGTAAAGTGCTTAATACAGTGACTGGCATATGCTAAGCAGTATATTATTATTATTTCTTTAATTTAATGTAGTTGTTCCATACTTGCTAACATTATAAATTGGTATTAAAATGCCAAAGATAATAACATCAGTGATTTCTATATGTGATTATTTGGAAATGCAATCGATGTCATGTGAAGTTTATTGTTTGTTTTATTATTTTATTTCTAAATTGAATTGTATTTCTAAATTCACTTATATTGCAAAATTTGAGGGACCACTGTAAAAGAGAAATAGTGTTAGAAAAAATACTTTTTAATCTGGATCTTGTTACATATAAATTGGGATTTTAAAAGGATTGGATAAAAATAGAAAATTTGAAAACTTTTAAATATTTAATGAGGTATATTTAATTATAAACAGTTAATGATGATGATGATAATTACATTTACAATAATAGCAAATGTTCATTTGAAAATCTTGGCTATTATGAAAGGTGGTTTAAAGATGTAGCTTCAACATGTCAATAATGAGATGAATGATTTTCTGTGTAAGGTAATTTGGAAATGCATTTACCTAAATTGATAATGAGTTTGTTTCAAGTTTTAAATACATAATATTGTTCAGGGTACTGTTACATTTCTAAATTTTCTTATATTGTCTAATTTGGTAAACAACTGTATCAGCTATGTTGTTAGAAAAACAATTCCTCTTATAACTGGATGTTAGATTAAAAATTGTATTATAAAAAAAAGGGGGAGAATGAATGGGTTAGGAAGCTGTTAGGTTATTTTATCAGCCCTGCTGACCATGTGCAGTATTATAATTAATATTCTAAATTATTGTAATTTAAAAAATTATGAACTCCCATTTTCTGTCTATAATTAAGAGAAAGTTTCACCTAGAATTCTTATTGACCCTGTGCAAAAGATTTCTGTGTTGTGGAATTCCTACTGGTAAATGAGAATCCTTGCACAAATTAGGGCTGTAATTTTCAAACCTGCTTCATGTACATATCTATATCTGTATATAATATGTCAATTTGGAGGTTTATGAACTATCATATTCACTATCCACCTGAGATTCAAGACTGTAATTATTTTCTTTATTTCTAGTGATATATTTAAAGACAAAGGGAAGAAAGGATATTGACTAAATTTTTAAAAGCCCTGGTAAACTTTTTATTGTGATAAGACTCATTTAATTGTGTATGTTCTTCTTGGTTTATAAAAACTAGTAACCCCATTGCAAATACTTTTGACTAGAGAAAGATGATAACAAAGAATTTTGTGGTAACTACATATTCAGTTTGTTATAGTACTTTGGGAATTTATTTGTGCTACTTAAAGACATTTTACAACAACTTAAATTCAACAACAATAAATTCTAATTTCAAAGATTTGTTTTTGCTTTAAGGTTGAAAATAGACATACCTGTCATTTTAGAAGTTTCCAACCAATTTATAAAAAATTAAAAACTTTTTAAGTTTTTAAAACTTAAAAGTTTGAAAAGTTTAGTGATTATTCCTTTTAATATCAATATATATTTAAGCTGTTTTCAAGAAAGGGAAATATTTTTAAGAAGAAATATTTTGTAAAAAGCTCTTGTGTGATTTTTAGAAGGCCTACTAAATTTTCATTTGCAAGGCCAATTTATTACTAAATTACTGTAATGAGCTATAAATTGGAAAGATCTTGCTGTTTTGATCTGAATTTGTAGTCATTCCATGGCCTAAACAAGAGTTAAAATTAACGTCTGAACTTATCGTATGTATAAGATTTGATTCCTGAAGTATCTCATTCTTTTAGAATGATGAGTATAATTAGATAAGGGTAAACAAACTAGTCCCCATTCTTATCCATTTAAACTTAACAATCATCAACCAATTTTAAAAAGTGCAGAGAAGAATGAATTAATCCATCAATAAGCATTGATGAAGCACCTACTGTGTGTCAAACATTGTCTTAAATGCTGAGTATACAAATGGTAACTATGAAATAATCTCTACAGTCAAGGAGTTGATACTGCAGTGTGGGAAGGTGGAGGTTTAGAAATCAGTATTTCCTGGTTTGAAAATTTCATGGTAGGTGAGGAAATGGAGGGAACAATTAAAGAAAGCTCATTCTGGGATCTGTTTTAGGAAAAAGAAGAGAAATACAGTATCATAGAAAGTATGGTAGTATAAAGTGAAGATTTTTTAATGATGAAGCAAGGTAAATCTGGGTGAAATTTGAATGTGATTTTAAGCATCAAAATTACCTACTGAATAAAAAGAGATTAGAAAGAGAGGATGAAAACCCAAGCTCTTAGAGGAGAGGTGATGAAATCAAGCTCACACATCAAGGCATATATGGATTGGTCTTGACAAAGAGAGGGACAATTTTCAGAGACTAGAGCAGAAAAGGAGAGAATGATCATCTATCCTCTTCTGGAAGACTTTAATGGGAAAACTTTATATTTTTTAAAGAAATTATCCCTTGCATCAAACCCATATTTGTATCCTGCATCTTCCAAATAAATAGTGCTTCTTTGGAGACAAATAGAACCAGCGGAATTCCTCTTCTATGTGACAATTCTTCAAATACTTGAAGATTACTCTCAGGTCCCTTGTTCTTCTTCTTTATAGACTAAGCAACCAAACCCCATATGGCACTGGCTAACAAACACTGCCTTCAATTTGCTCACCACATTGGATGTTCTGTTTAGGATATGGTCTAGTTTTATGAATGCCATTTCTAAAATTTGGTGCCCCAAACTGAACACAATGTTTGAGATATAATATGAATCTTCTTTCAAGATTCTATGCTTTCTTTCTTCAAGGACTTCAGTGTCCTGGTATTTTTTAGTGTTTTTACATTCAATATGATTAAATCATATGGGGCTACCAGTTCACTAAAAACCTCAATTTTTTTTTATCTCATAGAATTGTTTCTAGTATTCTCCCCATTTTGAATGTATGCATTTAATTTTTTTTAAATCAAAGTGTACAACTTTGCATTTATCTTTCTCATATTTAAATTTCTCAGAATATTTTTTATATCTCTCCATGGACTTTTATTGATAATCATTTGACATCAATTGAGCCCCAATAAGGGCCAAAAACTTGAATTAATCTTTTCTCTCTGAATGAACTAAAAATGCTCCTTCTTGTGTCAGTAACTTCAGGCCCAGCTGGAGCTGACCAGCATTCTTCCTGTTTGTGATCACTGAGGACAAGATACCTGGGACCAGACATTCTCTGGAATAGTGGGACTTTCCTTATGTTGGTATCCTATGGACATATGTTATGTAGGGGAAACACAGATATCTTGGATCTATAATTTCAATTGTCATTTTGACATTCTTTTATTTTATTGTATTTACAACCTATTCAACTAAGAAACTTCCTTTCCCATACTATATGTTAAAAAACATATGGAGGCATTAATATTAGTAACACAGACATCCTGAGTTAGGGTTTAAATGATCTCCTAAAATTGCTTGAGTCAGTCAGAGTTAAAGCTCATAGGAATATTATAGTTAAATTCAGAAACTTCCAGCTCAAGGATAAAATATTAAGAGAAACAAGAAAAAATTAAAATATGATGGTGCCACAATTAGAATCATACAAGATCCATCAGTGGTGACATTAAAGGACCACAGGTCTTGAAACACTTTATATCAAAGAGCAAAAGAACTGGGGTTCTGGCCGAAAATATCATACCCAGCAAAGTTCAGCAAAACTTTGAATGAAAAAAAAATGGACATTTGATCAACTGTCAGAGTTCTAGGACTTTGTTTAAAAAATGAAACAAAAAAAACCCTGTACTTAAAGGAGTATTTAACATATGAGAGCCAAGAGAAACATAAAGTACATAACAAAGACCAATTACAAGCCACTCAATAACAGATAGTTTACCTTTTATGCATGTAAAATGTATGTCTCAGAATGTCATTAGTAATTAGATAGTTCATAAGAAAAATTGGAGTAGCATGAGATAATGAATTGGTTTGACTAGGTGTTGTGAACTTTATGGCTTCTGAAGCCTTAAAGATTGCTATATTTTAAACAATTCTTTCTCTGAGTGATGCAACTTTCTTTATAAAGATTTGTCAGAAGCTACAATTACTGTTTATATTTCTACCTCCTGAACCTATAATTAAGCATCATAAAATTTGGATTTTTACCTCTAATAATTTCTGTTTTGGGATAGGTTTATTCAGCCACAGTAACCTCCCATATGAACTCAATGGGAGATATTCTCGTATAACATTGATCAGAGCTGTGCCTTCTGAATTTCATTATTGTGATCTTCCTAAAGTCATGTATCTGGTTTATAGTAGAGACAGGACTAAAACCCAGTTCTTCTATTTCTGTGTAAAAAAAGTGACTATTTTTGATAGGTGATCTCTAGATTTCCCTAGATTTCTTTTTTAGAGGTATTATTTATTCTTAAGATTTAAAAAAAAATCAAATTTCAAATTTTCTCCTTCCTTATGACTCTTTCTCCAAACTAAAAAAGCAATAATATATCAATTATACATATGAAATCACGTGAACATATGTCCATATTAGCTATAACTCAAAAAAAAACTAGAAAAATTTTAAAACAGAGAAAATAATACTTCAATTTACACTGAGTTCAACAGTTCTCTCTTTGGAAGTAGATAGCATCTTTTTTTTTTTGGTTGTTACTTTGTTGTCTATGGTACCTTTTTAGCAAATTGTAATTTCCATAGTAATCTCTTTTAATTAGGTCTATTTTTGCTTTTGCTTTGTCTGAGATCATGATTGCTACGTCTCTCTCTTTTTTTAACATGAGCAGAAGCATAATAGATTTAGTTCCAGTAACTTATTTTAACTCTATGTGTATGTCTTTCTTTTTTCAAATGTGCTCTTGTAAACAACATATTGTTGAATTCTGGTTTCTAATCCATTCTGCTATCCACTTCTGTTTTATGGATAGGCTCATCTCATTCACATTCATAGCTAAATGTGTATTTCCCTCTATCCCCTTTTTTCTGTTTATTTTTCTCTCTCTCTCTCATTTTATTCTGTTCCTTCTCAAAAGTCTGTTTTGCTTCTGACCACTGCATCCTTTAATTCACCCTCCTTTTTCATCTTTCCATTTTGTTTTATCCCCTTCCCTTCCTATTTTTTCAGTTGAGTAAGAGAGATTTCTATACCCAACTGAGTGGGTATTTATATTCTACCCTGTGTGAGCCAATTCCACTGAGAGTACAATTCAAGCATTGCATACACCACTCCATCCAATTTCCCTCTCAACTGTAAAAACTCTTCCTTGCACACCTCCTTTATGTGAGAAAAATTTCCCCATTCTACTTCTCCCTTCCCACTTCTCCCAATGCACCCCTCCTTTTCACACTTTCATTTTTTTATATTATCCCAACATAATCTATTCTCACCCATGCCCTCTCTATATTTAGACTCTAATTGTCCTAATAAAGTTCTTAAGAGCTATATGTGTTATCTTCTCATATAAGAATGTAAACAGTTTAAATTTATTAAGTTTCTTATGATTTCTCTTTCATGTTTACCTTTTTATGTTTCTCTTGGGTCTTGGGCTTGATTGTCAAATTTTCTAGTCAACTCTGGTCCTTTTATCAGGAATGCTTGAAAGTCCTCTATTTCATTAAATGTCTATTTTCCCTTTGAAGTAGTTCCAAGAGGGCTGGGGGGAATCTCCTCTAGAGCAATGACAACATTGTACAGCTCCAATTAATATCTAAAAAGCATCAAATAATTTTAGGGGCTTTCCATAGGAAAAAAATTACCATATAACTCTTCACCATGCTCTGCCTTTGACTAAAGAGGCAATTGTTGAGATCTTGAGTCTAGTTTTAAATGCATCTAGAAGCTCCTAATCTCTATGCTGAAATACCAAAAAGGATGCCAACTAATGCCAATTGTGATGTGAGCTGCTATTCACAAGTAACTGGACTGAGATCACCAACTAATTTCACATAAGCCATTGCACAGTAATGACTTTCAGTCAGTAACAACCTGAGCTACTTTTAGACTACTGAAATGGAAGTCTCTGTATTCCATTATCATTTCCCTGAAAATCCTTTTCCCTGAGCTCACCTACTCCTAAATAGACCTAAAGAGTTTCATTTTGCTTTAATAGGATGCATAAGTACAAGCAGCAACATCAGAATTTCATTAAAATATCTGAAAAAAATTGCATCTTAATGCAATAGCTTAGCCTTCCACAGGTGATGAAGCCCTCAATAAAGGAGAGTAATTTACTTTGGTATACAGGAGGCAGCAGTAGGTGCTGATCTTCATTCTACTAAAAAAAATTTTTTTCTAACATAGATCCAACATCTTACAATTAAACATACCTTTTAAAGAATATGACAAAAATATTTTTTATAAAAGTGAGCAATTACATTGAGGTAATTACATGTATGTATCTAGTAGCAGTGAGGTTTTATTATTATTCTTTACTCTCAGATCATGTCTCTGACAGTTCTGTTTATATCCTTTCTGTGAAGAGGAAAGCAAAAATTGTAAACTTTCTTCAAGACATGGAGAAAAAAAATCTCTCATCCACTAAATAGTTATTCAGCACCTACAATGCTCAAGACACTGTCAGATGCAACCATGAATAAGAAATGGCCTCTATACACAAGGGACTTTATAGATGGTAAGAGAGAGAAGGCATATGCATATAACTACAGTATAAAGATGTATTCAATTCAATAAATTCTGGTCAATACATATGTATTGAGTACCAGCTATGGTTAAAGGCATTATGCTGGACACCAAGAGGGATACAAAGATGAATAATATGAAGTCTCTGACCTCAAATAGCCCATGGTCCATCAAAAGGTACACCAGAGGTGTTCACAAATAGAGAACAAGGAATAGTGTGAATACACAAGAGAAGGAATGGAAAAAAGCAGTGAATTTTTTTAAAAAGTTGGGGATCATTTTAGTGATTAGGTTAGGAGGACAAGGGAAATTCTCAAGGGAAAATAGAACCTAAATCTGCTAATAAGTGCTCAGGTTGGTAGCTAAATGAGATGTATGGGGGAAATGAATTTGAGGCATAAGAAAGAGTGCAAAGAAAGAAAAAGAGGATGGACATTTAGAAGAGTGGGCAATAACGGGTAGTTAGGTTTCATCAAAGCAGAGTGTAAATGGAAGGGAATGATATGAATGATATGAATGATATGAATCAAAGTCAAAAAGGAAAGTGATGCTTTGATTGTAAAAGGCCTTTTGAATTCCATGCTCAGGTTCCTAGGATTTAGTCATCAGGGGGTCCTCAGAATTTCCTGGTCATGGAACACTTTGATCAGTTGTGGATTTAGAAGCTTAATCTAACAGCAATGTTTAGAAATAATTAGAAAGACTGGAGCCATAGTAATAGGTTAGGAAATTATTAAAGTAATGTAGAGAAGTGGTAATGAGAGCCTAAACTACTATGATAGATGAAAGAAAGAAAATTAAATACCAAGGAAGAAAAATTGATAGGATGTGGTGAGTAGTGTAGTGTAGTTGAGTAGGCAAGGGAGAGTGATGAACCAAAAATGACTGACATTTTAACCTTAGGTAACTGGGAGAATCAAAATATTGGAGAACAAAATGAAAAAAAAAAGTATATAAAAAGAAAACTATGAACAGTTCAGTTGTAGAGAAGTGGAGATGTCCAGTAGGTATTTGGGAAAGTGATTCTAGAGAATAGAGATAAAGTTGTGGGAAGCAATCACATAGAGGTGTTAGGCAAATGCACAAGAAGAGAAAAATGATACCACATAAAAGTATATATAGATGAAAAGGGTGTGTAGGGGGGCAGTTTCAGGTATTGTGTTAAAGCTTTAGGGATATCATCTCATTTGCTTCTCACAACTCTTTGAAGTAGGTTTTATTTTGATCTTCATTTTACAAATTGAGGAAACTGAGACAGACAGAGGTTTAGTGACTTGCTAAGGTAGCTAAGTGGCACAGAAGCTAGCACCCTGGGCCTGGAGTCAGGAAGACTAGGGTTCAGATCTTTATCTACCTTTATCTAGTGGAGGATAGAAGCTTGAGGAATGTTCACATCAAACACATGGTGGAAGAGGAGGATAGAGAGAAGTGAGTCTGCAAAGAAGATTAAGAAGAGGATTCAAAATATATAGCAACAAATTTCCATTTCAAGAAAGCCTATATAATAAATACTATGCATTGTGTTGAGAGCTGTCCATCTTTTCTTTTCTTCCTTCTAAGTTTTCCTTTGTTTTCTTTTTTTGTGGTATTTGATAATCTTTTTTTAAATTTATTTTTGTTTATTTTTAGTTTTCAACATTCAATTCCACAAGATTTTGAGTTCCAAATTTTATCCCCATCTCATCCCTCCCCCCATCCCAAGATGACACGCATTCTGTATAACTCTTCCCCTAATCTGTTTTCCCTTCTATCTCACCCCCCCTTCTCTTATCCCCTTCCCCTTTTATTTTCCTGTAGGTCAGGATAGATTTTTACACCCCATTTCCTGTATTTCTTACATCCCAGGTGCATGTTAAAACAACTTTTTAACATGTGTTTTTAAAATTTTAGGTTCCAAATTTTCTCCCTTCCTCCCTCTCCACTCACCCTCATTGAAAAGGCAAGCAACTCGATACAGGTTATACATGTGTAGTCATGCAAAACACTTCCATAGTAGTCATGTTGTGAATAAACAAGTATATTTCCCTTCATTCTATCCTGCCCCCCATTTGTTCTATTCTTTCTTTTGACCCTGTCCCTCCTCAGCAGTGTTTGCTCCTGATTACTCCCTCCCCGAGTCTGCCCTCCCTTCTATCATCGCCCTGCTCTCATGTCCCTTCCCCCCCCCAATTTTCCTGTAGGGTAAGATAGATTTCCATACCCAATTGAGTGTGTATGGTATTCCCTCCTTAAGCCAAATCCCATGACAATAAGATTCACTCATTCCCTCTCACCTTCCCCCATTTCCCCTCCACTGTAAAAGCCTTTTCTTGTTTGTTTTATGTGAGATAATTTACCCCATTCTACCTTTCCCTTTCTCCTTATCCCAGTATAATCCTCTCTCACCCCTTAATTTTATTCTCCAGATATCACCACTTCATATTGAACTCACTCTGTGCCCTCCCTCAATCTCTCTCTCTCTCTCTCTCTCTCTCTCTCTGTGTATACACACACACACACACACACACACACACACATACATACATGTAATTTTTACCTTCCAACTACCCTAATACTGACAAAGGTATCATGAGTTACAAATATCATCTTTCCATGCAGGAATATAAACAATTCAACCTTAATAAGTCTCTTATGATTTCTCTTTCCTGTTTACCTCTTCATGTTTCACTTGAGTCTTGTATTTGAAAGTCAGATTTTCTATTCAGCTCTGGCTGTTTCATCAAAAATGCTTGAAAGTCTCCTATTTCACTGAATAACCATTTTTTTTCCCTGCAGGATTATACTCAGTTTTTCTGGGCAGGTGATTCTTGGTTTCAATCCTATGTCTTTTGCCCTCCGGAATATTATATTTCCATGCCCTCTGGTCCCTTAATATAGAAGCTGCTAAATCTTGTGTTATCCTGATTGTGTTTCCACAATACTTGAATTGTTTCTTTCTGGCTGCTTGCAATATTTTCTCCTTGACCTGGGAACTCTGGAATTTGGCTACAATATTCCTAGGAGTTTTCAATTGGGGATCTCTTTGAGGAGGTGATTGGTGGATTCTTTCCATTTCTATTTTGCCCTCTGTTTCTAAAATATCAGAGCAGTTTTCCTTGATAATTTCTTGAAAGATAATGTCTAGGCTCTTTTTTTTTGATCATGGCTTTCAGATAGTCTAATAATTTTTAAATTCTCTCTCCTGGATCTGTTTTCCAGGTTAGTTGTTTTTCCAATGAGATACTTCACATTTTTTTCTATTTTTTCATTCTGTTGAATTTGTTTTACAGTGTCTTGATTTCTCATAAAGTCACTAGCTTCCAATTACTCCATTCTAATTTTTCAGGAAGTATTTTCTTCAGTAAGCTTTTAGACTTCCTTTTCCATTTGGCCAATTTTGCTTTTTAAAGCATTCTTCTCCTCATTGACTTTTTGGACCTCTTTTGCCATTTGGGTTATTCTATTTTTTAAGGTGTTATTTTCTTCAGTAATTTTTTGGGTCTCCTTTAGCAAGCAGTTGACTTGTTTTTCATGATTTTTTTCCATCGCTTTCAGTTTTTCCTCTACTTCTCTTCCTTGCTTCTCAAAATCCTTTTTGAGCTCCTCCGTGGCCTGGGACCAATTCATATTTTTTTTGGAGGCTTTGGATGTAGGAGCTTTGACTTTATTGTCTTCTTTTGGTTGTATGTTTTGATCTTGTTTGTCACCAAAGTAAGATTCCATAGTCTGACTCTTTTTGCACTGCTCGCTAATGATCCCATCTGAGTTATAAACTAGTAAGATAGGGGGTCTGCTTCCAGTGTGGAGAATGTCCCAAGCTTCAGGGATTTTGTGCAGCTGTTTTCAGAGATACTTCTAGTACCTGTAAATTTTCAGTTCTTCTAAGGTGCTACGATCAAGGGCGAGGTGTTTACTCCCTTCCTGGCCTGTGCTCTGGTCTATGAGTGACCACAAACATTCTTTTCTGTCTTGGAACTGTGAGGATGATTTCCTTTCCATAGCCACTACAAGCTCCACAATGCCAGCACTCCTCCTTTCCCCAGTACCACAACACAGAACTGGTAAAGTAAGAGAATCCTGCACCTGCAGAGAGATCCCTGCAATCTACCTCTGATCAACAACTTGATTCCCCCCTCAGTCTGTGGGCTGAAAGCTCTGGAAGCAGCTGCCACCCCAGGGGTCAGCTTGGGGACTGGGGCTGCCACACTTCACTCTCTCTCCTCATACACAGACTTTTCCCACTAACTTTCTAAGTTGTCTTTGGTGTTTGTGGATTTAGAAGTCTGGCAACCACCATAGCTGCCTGTGATTCAGTCCTTTTCTTTTGTTTTCTGCTGTGCACTTTTTACTTTGTTCTTTTTCCCCCCTTCCTCCCCTCTCCCTCAGAAAGCTTCAATTAAGTGCGGTTTTACACACACACACACAGACACACAAGACACACACACACACACATTTATTTATATATATGTGTGTGTATGTATATGTACATATATATTCAGATGTATACACACAAAGATAGACATGTATACATACATAGACATATACCCATGCATATAATTGATTATACACACACACACACACACATATATATATGTACACACATATACTTAAATAACAATAATTACAGTCATATATAGACATACATAGAAATATATATATATATATATATAAATAATACAACATGGTCATATATACACATATATATGACCATGTTGTATTATTTATATTCTGCTTCCCTGATGGTGGATAACCTCTTCTGTGTCTTCTGTGTCTTCAGAGGATAATCTCTGCTGAGTCTTCTGTACCTCAGTTTCTTTAATATAAAAAACAAGATTATCTCTAAAGTCTCTTCCAGGTCTAGACCTATGACTTCATACTCATACAGTGTTAAACTCATAGAGTGCTAACTGGTTTATTGCCAAGGTCTTCTAGTTGTGAGTTCATGATAAATGAAGATAGATAATTTATTTCTTTATTTGGAAAACTCAGAGCAGAGAGAATACTTTCACTAAAGTGTTTCTGTAATTATTAGGGAAGATAGGCTGGTGTGAGTCATTAATCACTTTGCCATAGAGAGCTGGAAAGGAAAACACTTATAGAGTATAGCTATGGAAAAAAGTTATAATCCAAAGGAAGTTCAAGTCCTGAGGAAAATCCCCATATTCAAATTTGGGAGAGGAAAATAGTTAGCATTTATAGAGCTTTATCACATTATCCTTATAGACTCCTTGGGGAGGTAGGTGCTATTATTATCCTCATTTTGAAGATAAGGAAAATGGGGCAGAAATAAATTAAGTAAAGTGTTCAGGGTTCCACAAGTAGTACGTATTTGAGGTGAGATACAAACACAGGTTCTTCTGCCTTCAGGTCCAGTACACTATTCACCCTTTCATTTAGGTGCCTCTGCTAAGAGAAAGCCCTCTAACTGACAACAATATGGCATGCTTACCAATATAACAATGCAGCAAGTATTATTACATTTGCAAAATTTAATAATACCTTACAGAATTGTTGTGAAAAAAGTCCTTTTTAAATCGTTCTGTATGCCTTTACCCATATTCTCATCCTCCCCTCCCATTTCAGAGGAACAGATGACTCTTTTCTTTGATGAGGCTAATTGTAAACCATAAATGCCAGATATTATTAATGGTGCCTGAGAGGTAGGTAGTACTTCAATTAGTGCTTGTCAGTAAATGATAATGGGCTTAATTTGATAATTATGTTTGCACATCAAAGTCTTTCTTTTTTTTTTTTAATAAGGACCACAATCACTGAAAATCTAAAAAGAGACATTAGAATCGATGGAGTCCAACTGTTTTAAGAGATGAAAAAAAATAATGTTGGGAGAGGCAAAGAAATTTGATCAAGGTCAAGTTAAGCAACTATTTTATGGCTTGGCCAGTATGAGAAGCCAGGGGTCATATTGACCAGTCTGTAATTCTTTCCTTATTCCACAAGATCCTCAGTGAATACTTCCTGAATTTATACTGCTAATTAAGATGTACAGTTTTACTAAAGTTAAGAAATTATTTCCCTTCAAGTTAGGTGTCCAAACACAGTTTCAATGCATTATTTTCTCACTATTATTTGCTGTGGCAGAAATTAATTATTTTTGATCTTTGTCTATATTATATAATTTGTATTATGGATTCAAATCTGTTACATGGTAATATTCAAGCAGTTATTAAGTAATTATTATATGTCCAGAACTGTACAAAGTTCTAGGGAAACAATAAAGAGAAAAAACATTTCCTACTCCCAAGGGGCTTACGTTCTAATGGAAAAGACAACATATAGATAATTGATACAGTATATACCAATTGGTACATTATATTTATATGTATGTATATGTTTCTGTGTGTGTGTGCATGTGTGTGCGCATGTACATGTCTGTGGAGAGAGAGGGAGAGAGGCAGAGAGAGAGAAAGAGAGAGAGAGAGATGTACATTAGGTACATTATATGTGTATATACATATATAAACACACACACACACACACACACAAATATATTTTCCCCTCTAAGGCTATACCTTATGTAAAGTAGTAAGTTGTATTTGGTAGAAAGCTAGACTTGGAGTCAGGAAGTCAGGAAGATCTAGAGGAAAGTTCTGCCTCTAACAAATACTACATATGTGAATGTGTGCAAATTACTTAATTTCAGTGTTTTAAAAAAATATTTAAGAAGAAAAGTTGCATAGGAAGTGTGACTCTTAATTGGTAGGACTTATTGCATCTGGGAGTTTCTCATACCAATGAAATCTCAGATTCAATCTCTATTGCCTAGTTTTTAACAGCAATATATTAGCACTAGTTTATATTATACAATATACAATTATAAAATAACATAAAGAGAAAAAGAAGACTGTAGGAGTGGAGTGGAGGCTGTAGACAACAAGTGCTAAGTGCCTTTGATTGTTTTCTTCCCTTCCTTATGAGGTTTATGATTGTCCTCATTTAGATTTGTGACATGACCTAGTTTAGAACTCTTCTATCTTGGTTTTCTGTATAACACTTGCATTAACTAATTTAAAAAAAATCTTTGTTTCCAACTTAATCATATAAGAAGATTCAATAATTGGTCACCCATTATCAACTGATTCCTGCTACATGTGCAACATTTCTAACTGTTACACAGGTGACAGAGAACACAACAATGTGCTTCAGAGATTAGTCAATGTATGTTAGAGGCTTTAAAAGACAGATTTGGGTTTATATGGGTTTATGTAGTAGGAGTTTAGATAGGAAGAAAATAAAATAGTTCTGCCTATAGAGGGAATTGCATGAGAAAAATATAAAGAAAAAAAAACTAATTTGATGCATATATGGAAAAACAGAAGATTGATTGAAGTTCTTTGTTAAGAAATTTCATAAACATGTTTTGTATAATCACAGAACACGAAAGGACTTGTAATTTATTCAATAACCTTTTCATTTAAAAGATGAGGAACTGAGGACCTTCTCAGAACTTCTGAATTACAGAAAAGAGAGATATAATCCACATTCATTATCTTAATGGTTAGTCTTATTCTACTATTGTAGTGTCTTTCCAAGGGCTGGTGAATATGTTTGTCATAATTGGTTGATGAAATTCCCATGTAGAAGCAGGTACCCTAGCTCTGGGAGGGTGAATAAAGAATCTTACTACACATTTGTGTCAGCTGGGTTGCACCATGGATAGACTGCCAGCCCTGCAGTCAGGAAGACTCATCATCATTAGTTCAAATTTGGTCTCAGATACTTACTAGCTTTGTCACTCTCTCATGTCAGCCCTATTTGCCTCATTTTCTTCATCTGTAAAACCACACCAATATCTCTGCCAAGAAAATCCCAAATGGGCTCACAAAGAATCACACTATTGAAAAGGACTGAACAACAACAAACAAATGCTGATCCTTCTCATAGATGTGATACACTGAGATATAGAACATTAAACTGAGCCTTACATAATTTGTGAATAAGTAAATAAATCCTCTCCTAGTTAATACTCTCTCCCATTTTTCTTCCTTCAGGAAGAGGTTATCAGATCTACTCTCAAAATAACTCTAAAGAGGACACTACCTGCATAGAATATGTTATTTTAAAATTTTCCTTTGAAGTCTTTTTGAAATCTGAGGTCATTAAGGAGCCCCATTCAGGGTCTCCTCAGGCTTTTGGATCTCTTCCTTTTTTCTTCTTCATTAGAATCTTTAGTGATTACAGTTGCAAAATTCCTTTCTTAAGAGTCTCTCATCACTCTTGAGTTTAAGCTACAGGATTCTACTTGTTTTATTTCTGAATTTTGAATTTCTCTTTGAAAGTCTAAAGTATTTGTTAAACTATGCCCAGAATTATTTTATTTATTTACCACAAACAACTAAGATGGCACAGTTATTGCTCCAAGGCTCATCCATCATTTCTACTTCCACAGATAGTTGAATACATAATAATAGCTACTTCATAAATAGATGCATAAAACAGGTAATATAATAGATCAGTCACTTCACTTGAGCAATTTACAACTTAGACACAAGAGACTGTCTTCTGAAAGTTTAAGTAATCATTAAGGTAAATTAAGAAATTAAGACTGTGAGTTGGATTTTAGCACTGAGACCTGCAGTATTTCCTCATTATGACCTCATCTTGCCTCTATGCCAGCTTTGTGATCTTTATCAGGAATTCATCATTTATTTCCTCCCACTGCTCTGTCAGTGCCTATGACACTCGCACCACCATATTGATGCTAACTTCAAGATAACATAATTATTAATTTATATCTTTATTTGGGTTTACATAAATTGTATGTGGCATTGAACCAGAGAATTTTAGAATTGAAAAAGATCTTAGTCTATTTGTTCCAAATTCCTCACTTTATGGGGGAGTAAAATGAAGCTTGGAGATTTTCAATAACTTATTTACAGATATTAAAATTAAAATAAACTTGCTTTTTCTTAACTAACAAAAATAGATAGAGGATTCTGGGAAGATGGTGGAATAGGTCAGAACATTCTAAGCTTTCAAAATTTCCCTCCATAAAAAAAAAAAGATAAAATGGCACCTCAGGATGAACAAAGTGTGGGGATAAAAATAAATAACAATAGGGTCACAACAGGAGTCCTCCTGGGACAATCTGAGAAGATCAGAAGAAAAATCCCAAAATGAGGTTTTGCCCCTCTGAAGAGTAACACCTCCAGGTTAGAATCCAGGTTAATAACAAATGGCAAGCCCTTGGTTAACTGGTTTGAAAGGCGGCCTCAACTTCAGAAAAAGGTACTTTTACCACCAGGATATTGAGGGTAGTTTGGCATATGGGCCAAGGAAGATCGAAGGAATCTCTGCTGACAAGGAGTACCAGATCCAGCTGTGCTACAGTGTTGGTTAGGGAGAGGGAGAAGAGAAGGAACCAGCACAGCCCAGTGAGTACAGAAGAAGTTGGGGCAGAATGCCCCTGGCTGTGGGCACTTACAGGAGGCTGGAGGTTTGGATTTGGTTCCATGCTACAGAGGAGAATTGAAGATTTGGGTCAAGAGGCACCATCCTGGGGCAGTTAGGTGGCACAATGGAGAGAGCACTGTCCCTGGAATCAGGAGGACCTGAATTCAAATCTGGCCTCAGATACTTGACACTTACTAACTTCTGGGCAAGTCACTTAACCCCATTGCCTAGCCAAAACAAAACAAAACAAAACAAAACAAAAACAGACAAAAAACCACCATACCCCATACCCCAGGACTAGAGGTGATTACAAAAATTAAGGTATTACTGCAAAAAAAAAAAATGTACAGGCAAAGGAGAAAGAATCCAACCATAGAAAGTTATTACAGGAATAGAGAAGACCAGGGTTCAACTTCAGAGAAGGATATTGAAGCAAAGAAACCCTTTTCTGCCCCAAAGAATAATGCCAAATATTCACCTGCCCAAAAATAGTTTATAGAAAAACTTAAAAAAAACTTAAAAATTAAATGAGATTGAAGTAAAACTTAAACAAAAGAACAATCCAAGAAAAACAAGATTATGTAAAGAAAGTCAACCAATTGGAAAAGGAGATCCAGAACCTTTTTTTTTCTTTTTTTTGGCTATGCAATGGGGTTAAGTGACTTGCCAAGGTCACACAGCTAGTAAGTGTCAAGTGTCTGAGGCCAGATTTGAACTCAGGTCCTCCTGACTTCTGGTCCAATGTTCTATCCACCGTGCCACCTAGATGCCCCCTGAAATCCAGAATCTTAATGAAGAAAATGACACCTTGAAAATTAGAATTGGTCAAGATGAAGTCAGCAAAGTTATAAGAGATCAAGAAATAATTAAACAAAATATAAAGAATGGAAAAACAGAAGAAACATCTTATAAGAAAAACAACTAATCTGGAGAATAGATCAAGAAGGGAAAACATAAGAATAATCAGACTACCTAAAACCTATGATTAAAAAAAAGAATCTTGATACAATAATAAAAGAAATATTTTTTTAAAAGTGTCCTGAAAGATCAGAACAAGGGGGGAAATTAGAATAGAAAAAAAAATCTACCCAGCACCACATGAAAAGAGATCCTATGAGGAAAACTCAGGAATATCATAGTCAAATTACAAAACCCCAAGCACAAGGATAAAATAATAAGAGCAAAAAGAAAAAAAAATGATGGTGCCACAATTAGAATCACACAAGACCTAGCAGTGGCAATACTAAAGAACCATAGGTCTTGGTATACTATGTACCAAAGAGCAAAAGAACTGGGCTAATGGCCAAAAATATGATACCCAGTAACGTTAAGTATACTCCTGAATGGAAAAAAAAATGGATATTTGATCAATTGTCAGACTTTCAGGACTGTTTAAAGCAAAACAAAACAAAACAACAACCTGAACTTAATAGAAGACTTGACATACAAGAGCCAAGATAAATTTAAGGTACATATGAAAGATTGACTAAAAGGGATTCAATAAGGACAGACCATTTACCTTTTATATCTGTAAAATGAAAAATGTATGTCTAAGAATGTCATTAGTAATTGGGTAGTTCATAAGAAAGACAGAGGTAGACCTGAGTATGATATGACTTAAAAAAGTACAACCATTCAGGAACAGTTAAAAGGAGTAATTATTTTCTACAAATGAGGTGCAAGAGGAAGAAGTGACACAGAGGAATTAGATGTGGGAGGAGGACTGGTAGTTCTGGTAATCTACTTTCATTGGGAGTGGGTTTAAGAGGGAACAATACATATATCCTTAGAATAGTATAAAAGTCTTCTAAATTCAGAAGAAATAAAATGATAAGGGAATAGGGAGGGGGAGAGGATAAAGAAGGGATCTCTAGAGGAGAGGGTAAGGGAATAGGTTATAGGGAAATATAGAAGGGTGTTTAGATTTAAGGAAATGGGAAGATAGGGAAGGGATTCTAGGAGGGTGATGGACTGAGTAATAGGAGGGAAGGTAGTAGGTAGGAGTAAAGTAGAGGAGTCAGGGGATAGGAAATAAGAGATACACACAAACATAAAAACAAAGATCAGGAGTATAATTTGTTAGGGAAAGTATATGTCTCTATATGTATGCATAGATGTATATGTGTATATATGTATGTGTGCATATATATTCTACGTCTATATACAAATGTATCCACACTTAATTGTAGCCTTGGTGGGGGAGAGAAAGGAGGAAAAACAACAAAGTAAAAAGTGCACAGTAGAGAACAAAAGAAAACTTACAAGGAGGGAAGCAAAGAAAAGATGGACAGCTCTCAACACATTATGCAGCATTTATCATACAGGCTTTCTTGAAATGAAAATTTTTTGCTACATATTTTGAATCCTCCATTATATTCTGCTATGCACATGAAATGGTTTTCCCCCTTTTCTTAATTTGTATTTAAATTTATATGTAGATACATAGATATATATAGAGATACATAGATATATACATATATATTCTCTATTCTGTATTTGTGTTCTGATGTTTGAATCTAAAATTAAAAAAATAGACATACATTTGTTTCATTTGCGACAATAATTTTATTTAGCTAGTTGTTACATAAAATGGATTACATAACTTCAAAATAAGATGTATGCCAAATCTTACATTTAATAATAATGGGGGAACAACAACATCTATAGTTGCAATTCAATATTTTTGTTTATATTTGGTTCTTTAGAAAATAATAAATGCCTTGTAATTTAGTTCACTAATCTTTAAGTTAATGCATGTATTATTTATTTAAAAGTAAACTTAATATTATATACTTTGCATTCTCAAATGTAATCCCAGAGTTTATTGCTTGGTGAGAACAGGATATGTTATGAGAGATTAGTTTTAAAACACAATATGTAGGTATGCTATCTTCCCTAATTGAGTGCCATCAGTTCCTTTCCTGGATGTAATCATTTGGAAGTATAAGAAAGTTTCTATAATTTATATAAGTGATAACATTCTACTTTTCTTTGCTCATGATGATCTCTATACAGAAAACTTTTTGCATGCATGGCTTATTTTATCTTGATTCATTATTGAAAAAAGAAAGAATGAAAAAAAATTTTAAAAAGAAATTATAAAGATGTTTGAGTGTATTAATACAGGGTAAGAGAACATGGCCTCAAAGCCAAAAAAAAATTAAAAAAAAACCAGAGAGAGTTCCAAAAAAAAAAAATCAGACAACTGAGTTAGTGAAAAACATGACATACTCCCAACCCTCTTTGCTGTAATACTTGCTAAAGATTCAGTCTTTTAGACTACTGACAAAGGCTATATTTTGAAATTTCTTAACTATTACAATCTGACATTGGTCTGCATTTCTCTGCACAACTTGTGGCAGTGAACACTGATGATGTACTCCATAGCTCCAAAATATTATTTAATAAAAGAGAAAAAAAAACAAATTTTATATAATAATTTATTTGCATTGTTTTTTCTCTGAACCCACTCCAAATGCTAACAATGAAGCATTGTACATTTGGAAGCATTTTAATCATTCTAGAATTTCTGCAGATAAAACATAAGTACTGGATACCATTTTTTTTTTGCCACATTAACAAAATATTCAATAAGAGGGTTGTTTTTAAATTGTGACCATTTTTCTTCATAAAGAATGTGACAAGATACAATTTTTGAGCAGCCTTATCTTCCACTGGTGCAGTGCCAATATATTTTGGGAATGCATATTTACTATTATTTCCATTACAGCCACTGTCAGTTTCTGGAATATTAATTCTGTATAAACAAAAAAAGCTTGCAGAATTTGAATCATCATTTCTGGAAATAACAAAATAGATGCCACTGAGGTTTAATGGTGTGCTTCATGTCATCTGAAACTTCATGTCATATGAAAATAGAGTGTACTAGATTTTCTGTTACCAAAATTTCTCCAGATAATTCATAGTATACACAACACTGTACTAAGTAAAGGGATTGTTAAAATCTTATTTTTTTATTGGATCTTAAGAATAATTAGTGATATGATGCTATGTTCTATGTATAGTGGTAGGTACAAAAAGATTCTTTGCCTACAAAAAAGGTTACAATTAACTGAGAGAAAAAATAATTCACAAACCATCAGAGAACAAGAATAAATAAAATACTATATTATGCAATATAAACTATTTGAAGTAGAGTATATAGATAGAAGAACTTAGCATTTATGACATAGGAATGAGTAATAAAGGCATTAGAGAATGGAGTAATCAATGTGGGAAGGAGAAATAAGGAAATATTTCAAGGAAAATGTGAAATTTTTACTTGGCTTTAAATGCTGAATAGGTCATGAACTTGTGGGAGGGGATGGTGGCATTATGGTAGAAGATCATAAGCAAAGAGTAGAGGCAAGAAAGAGCACAGTGTATGGGAAGGATAGTAAGATGTACATGCTTAGTGGAGTAGAGGATGTTAAAATTCTCAGACTTAGTGGGGAACTCAGAAAATAATGAGCTTTTCTAACCAAGAATCTATACTACAACATCCTTTACAAACAGGGAAGGACTCTCTATATCCTGAAGAAGCCCAATTCATTTTGGATTGCTCTTACTAAAAAGCATATATTCTTTAAGAGTATGGCTAAATCTATTTTTCTCAAACTTCTTATTGTGCCTAGTATCACCTTCTTGGGACAAGCAGAATGGTATGTTTCTTAGAGTTCCAATTAAAAAATTGGAAAGCTACTATTAATGTTTAAATGAGGTAAACTATGCATCTAAAAATTATAAAAAATAAAAAATTCATCATGTTTGAAGGAACCTGAAAAGGCAATTTCATAGCCTTCCAAGTGTGTGTATATATAAAGGCATATGTGTGTATATGTATATGTGTAGATGTTTATGTATGTGTGCACACACACCTATACATGCACACATATATATGCACATATATACACACTTTTTCCTGTCTTCTGAGAAATAGCTCTCATTTTTAACCAGAGTTATTATTTAGAAAAATTAATCAATAATTATACTAACTATGATTGATCATTACAATAGGATATTATAATAGCATATAATGGTAAGTAAGATTTTTTTCATTATGTTAGAGAAGAAAGAGAAAGAAAGAATGAAAGAAAGAAAGAAAGAAAGAAAGAAGAAAGAGAAGAAAAAGACAGAAAGAAAGAAAGAAAGAAAGAAAGAAAGAAAGAAAGAAAGAAAGA
>NW_020954610.1:22956165-22959654 GCF_900497805.2 Vombatus ursinus
AAGGAAGGAAGGAAGGAAGGAAGGAAGGAAGGAAGAAGTAAAGGAAGGAAGGAAAGAAGGAAGGAAAAACAATGATGATATGATAATAATAACAAAAAGCAGAGAGAGGAGAGGAAAGAGAAGGATTTGAGATGGAGGAGGAACAGAAATAGTAGGAGGAAAAGAACTCTGATAAAAAGAGATTTTAACTGGCAAAATAAAGTAAACAACATAAATACAACAAATTGGTTAGAAAAACTAAAAAGTTAGTGGAGGTGACTGTTAAAGTGATAATTAGGTAGTGCTGAAAAAAAAGCTATTGAGGTATTAAAAGGTGGTAAGGAGGAGAGTGAAAACTCTGGAGCTTTAATCTCCAAGGACTGCACATTTCATTTCTAGCAAATATGCAGAGCCAGGAGAATTTGCAGAGACTTGCATTGAGTTGTGAAGTTTGTGTTTTGGCTCTCCATGTTCAAAATTCAGCTTCATTTTCTTCCTAGAAGGGAAGAAGTGGCTTGAGTAATTTCTTCTTGGACTTGAGTGTGTCTGAAACAATTAATTAAGCATTCCTTTAAAATGTAGGAGAAGCACTTAAGCATGAAAACAGTATAAATTGTATCTGAAGAGTCAGAGATTAATCCTGATCTCTATTATGATATTGGAGTATGAAAGAGGATCATACAGAGGAAGAAGGAGAAATGGAACCAAGAAAAAAATATATGATGCTCTTTCTGAAGAAAAGGAAACTAGGTATTCTGGGGAAGAAACTCCTTTTCCTTCATAGACTAATAAAATAATAATAAAATAAAGGTACTGTGATGTGAGACACAATTGAAAATAGTAAGAAAAAAAGAGCACTGTTAATTGGTGATTCTCTTCTGAATGGCTTGAATCTAAGATGAGAAATAAATAGATATAAAATATGTTAGTAGTGAGGCTTCCTATTTAAACACTAAGCCTAAAACCAAGAGATTTAGCTGTGAAGTACTACCTTCTTATTTCTTGCAAAACTAATCCTTCCCAGCTTGTAATTCTTGCTCCTAAGAAAACTAAGGCTAATCAATATCTTAAGCTTCAGAGTTCTGAGATTCAGCTGGTTAAGCCAATCAGCTTAGCAATGAATATTGTAAAACACTGGAGAAGGTAAGAGGGCACCAGGGAAACTAGGGAGGAGCAAGCAAACCCAGTTCCAAAAACCAAAGAGGTCAAAGCTCCCATGCTGATCAGAGTGGGATTTTAACTTCAGTACCCCAAGATAGGAAGATAGAGATAGGAAGACCTAGTCTTAGAAAAAAAAATAAGTGAATCATCTTCTTTCTTTATTTCTCCAATGGATGCTAATTTAATTAATGATACAAAATGTTAAAAGAATATAAAAAGAATATAATTTTGTCACTTCTATGTAAGTGATAAATGGATAAAAGCCAAGGTTAAGTTAAGTGAAGTAGACAGTTTTTAAGGCACCTCTTCTAGGCCCTTCATCATGCCAGGAAGTGATCAGTGTGATCTTTTAAAAGGCTGCTCAAGGATGCTCTCAGAAAAAAAACATGGAAAGACTTACATAAATTTATGCAAAATGAAATAAATGGAACCAGAAGAATATTGTACACAGTACCAGCAATATTGTATGATGATCTTCTGTGAATAACTTAGTTATTCTTGGCAATAAAATGATCCAAGACAGTTCTCTAAGACTTATGATGAAAGGTGTTGTCCATCTCCAGAGAAAGAACTGGTAAAACCTGAATGCAGATCAAAGATACTTTTTCTCTGCTTTCTTTACTTTTCTTGTTTTGTTTTGTTTTTTTGCATGTGTTTTCTTTCACGGAATGACTTACATGTAAATGTATTTTGCATAACTACACAGGTATAACCTGTGTCAAATACTTGCCTTCTCAATGGGGTGGAGGAGGAGAGGAAGAAAGAGAATTTGGAACTCAAAATTTGAAAACCAATGTCAAAATTGTTTTTACATGTATTTGGGAAAAAATAAAATAAGAAACAAATATGAAAAAATACTACTCAGATACCCAGAGTGCTTCCAAATCCCACTGCTGCTTCAGTCCATTGAGAAGATGACCCTCTTCCCTGAGTCACTTGTTCAGGGCTATGACTATCACTCCTAGTGTATCCATACCTGTTTCTTCATCACTTGCCTGTTGCCACAGGAATTCAGATATTTTTAGTAAAGATGGTATGTCCTACATGTAATTGGATTTAAGTGAGGCAGAGATGCATGAAATCATGGGCTTCATTCTCTCTTTCAGAGTTATCAGAGTGTAGTGGCAAGACAAAAGTCAAAATGACTGACTATGGGTTGGGACTCAGTGTCTTCTTTGTCTGATCACGCTCTCAGTGCTCCACTATGCCTGCTTCTTCATCTTTCATGGCACATTGAAATAAATTGTTCATATCTGAATATTCTGCTGGGGAGGTGTTCACATGCTTAGGTAGACACCCCTCTAACTCATGTTCATTTATCTGATTTATTTGATACTGTCAGTTGTGAGGGTTTGTGGAAGATCATGGCAAAATTTGGTTCCCTGGAGATGTTTATCAGCATTGTATGCCAGTTCCATGATGGCATGTTCTGGATAATGCTCAATGTTCTCATGCTTTCTCAGTCACTAATGGAGTGAAGCAGGGTTTTGTGCTTGCTTCTCTGAAGAGTTTTGGTATGGTTAGGGAGATGCTGGCACAGGACTACCCAGCATGGCATGCTCTTATAAAAGAAGGTGCTGTGTTCTATGAGCAAAGCAGAATTTCAGTAGCCCAAAAGAAATATGAGATGTACAAATTCGGAAACATCTGCACTCCAAATGTTCATATGATTATTTGTGCCTGACCTGTGGTAGAGCCTTCTGAGCTTGTATTGCTCTGATCAGCCACAGTCAGAAACAGTGTACCTTAATTCCAAAATAGTGATGCCATTTTGGTCCTCTTTGAGCCTGAAGGATGAAAACTAAAGGGATAGAAGACAGTGAAAGTTTAATGAAGATAACCTCTGGTGGGATATGCAGATCCTTGTATACCTTTCTGTAAAAGAGAATGTCAGTTTCTTGCTTTTAGGTGAAATTTTCCTTTGAGAGTACTTTTAGCATAAAATTGCACTGCTACAATTCTGGAAAGAAATTCATTGATAATAGTTGAGATATCTAAGGGAAGAGTCATGACAGCAATCTGAAGAAATCATCCCCAGGAAAAGTAATATCAAACATTCATTGGGTTAAACATATTTCAGTCAAATAAACTGAGTACTAAAGGTTCTCCTCAGACAAGAAAAATACATTTTTTCAGGGATATAGGCTTTGAATAGATAGATAAATATAGAAACAGATATAAATAAACACATACACACATATATTCATATATGTATGTATGTATGTATGTGTACATGTATATGTGTGTGTATATGTATATATGTATGTGTGGATAGATGGATAGATATAGATAGATAGACAGTTAGATAGATAGATAGATAGATAGATAGATAGATAGATAGATAGATAG
>NW_020954610.1:22959664-23197758 GCF_900497805.2 Vombatus ursinus
TAGATAGATAGATAGATAGATAGATAGATAGATAGATAGATAGATAGATATTTCTTGAACCTGAGAGGAAACTGATAGTGTTCCGTATTTAGACCAAATGCCCAATCCTGGCTATTATTCTCCTCTATGAATTATCTCCCATTAAACTCCTCAAAAGCAGAAACTCTTTGCTTTAATACTTTATCTCCAACTTTTAGCAAGTGCCTAATTCATGCTCCTTCATTCCTTCCATCAATCCATCCTTGTATCCTTCCTTCCTTTCTTTTTTTTCTTTCTTGCTTTTTTCATATGACAGCGTCTACTGTGTAGGAAATATGTCGTATTGAGAACTAAATACTTGCTTGGAACAACACATTAAGAAACTGAACTTCACCATAGCAGTAAAATCATACTTAACAACTGCCAAGTGAATGTATACACAACAATGACAATAATAATGGTTCACTTCCTATAACACTTGTGATTTAGAATATATTTTCCCCAAAATAGCCTCATGAGGTGGATAGTTAAAATATTTTCATTGCCACTTTACAGATTGATAGTTTAAGTAATTTTGGTTGTTCAGTTGTTTCACTCTTGTCCATCTCTTTGTGAACCCAATTGGAGTTTTCTTGACCAAGATACTAGAGTGGTTTGCTGTTTCCTTCTCCAGTTCATTTTACAGATGAAGAAGCTTAGGCAAACAAGACTAAATGACTTGCTCAGGGTCCCACAGCTAGTGAGTATCTGAGGCTAGATTTGAACTCAGGTCCTCCTGACTTCAGGCCCAGTTCTCTCTCTGCTATGATACCTTTCTCCCTCTTAAGCAATTTACCAAGAATCATATAGCTAAAAAGTATCAGAACTAGAATTCCAATTCATGTCTTCTCACACTGTCACTATTGCTTCCCCCCCCCACTATCCTACTGAGCTTTACAATTTATAAAGTATATTATATCTGTTATCTCATTTGATTTTATCCTCACAACAACTCTCTGATGAAAGTTAATTGACATAGGGAGATTTAAACAGTTGAGAGGGACATAGTTATGAAGACCACCAGGAAAGCAGTGAAGGAGGCAATTACAATGTTTGTACAGAGCAGCCAGAAACTACGGAGAGGATATTTGGGCAAAAGATAGAAAAATGCCATTCTTATCTTGAGACTCTTTGATAGATTTGGAAAAAAAATTTGCCCTTAAGATTGTGGTTCTGTCAGCAACACTAGCCTAGGACAGATTTCATTTATCTGGAAGAATTTTAGTTGCTGAGTCTATACATTAGTATTCTATCTTGTTTTATTTATTTTTTTATTTCCTGATTTTTATTGCCTGATTTTTTTTATTTGTTCATTTGTTTTAGTTCCCCCTTCTCTCAGTTGAACTGAGGGTCTACCTATAGCTCATGAAAACCAAAAAGACTCCAAAGCCCCTAAAGGTGCAATAACATTTCATACCTTCACTTCCAAGGACAATTATTTTAAGTGCTGGAACTACTAATACTTAAAATTTTAAGATAGGAAAAATCAATGATCAGGATTGACTAATTGCTAATGCCTCCCTGTTTAAGGTATCCACTCATACATTCCCATTTTAGAATGACAATAACAAGGAAAAGGAAAACTATACCACATATAGAGTGAGCAGTACAATAATAAAATCTCTATCTAGTCTAAAGTTGGTGACGCTCCAAACCTATCAAGTTAGCACAGATGAGAAGAGGAAATAAAGATCATTATTAAGGAGGTTCTAAAAGGTAGGAACAATAATTCTCAGATAAAGATATGAATTGATTCAACTATCCTGGAAAACAATTTGGCATTTTGGAAGAAAAGTTTTTAAATTGTTCATATCCTTGGAGCTGAAGTTTCAATTATTGCATCTTACCACTAAGGAAATTATGGACAGCAAGAAAAAAAATTATATATGAAAAACATTCCTGGCATAGTTAGGCAACTAAGCGGTGTAGTGGATAAAGTACTGGGCCTCATGTAAGAAAGATTTGAGCTCAAATCTGGTCTCAGAAACTTACTAACTTTGTAACCCTGAGCAAGTCACTTAATTATTACAACTCTATTTGCCTCAGCTTCCTCACCTGTAGAATGGAGATTCTAATAGTACCTACCTGCCAGGGTAGTTGTGAGGATCAAATGAAATAATAATTTAAAAGTACTTAGGACAGGGTTTGTCACATAGCAAATGCTATAGAAATATTTATTATTATTATTATTTGCAATATAAAAAGCTGAAAAAATGAGTACACCCATACCAGGGAATGGATCAACAAACTGTGATTTATGAATGCCAATAAACTATTCTTTTACTGCAAGAAATGATCAAAATGATCAAAGAAAACTGACAAGACTTGTGGGAAGCGATTAGACTGAGAAAGGCAGAGCTAAAATAGCATTATAATGATAACCACACTTAAGTAAACACTCTGAGAAAATGTTTAATGGTTTTTACCATATCAAAGGAAGCACTGGAATTTCTGTTACAAGGATGGAGGATCACTCTAGATTAATAACTCTGCCTCAGTTAAAGTGACAAGATGCTATTCCCTTGATAACTAGATGATAATTCACTTCCATTGTTCACATGGAATGAACAAGACCTCCTTGGCCTTTCCAGATGAATCACAGAATAAATCATAGACTGTATTCAAAAGGAGCTTGAACAATTTATATGTATTTAGAAGTTATCACATCAGAAATCTGTTTAGATTAGTTGAAGTCCTTGATCATACCTTTGTCTAAAACTGGTTTGGAATCAGTAAATTGACTATCTGATAATGGAAACAAGGAGAGATTCCTGTCTTGGAGAATTAATTGTTTGAGAGAGAGAAGAGCTCTGATCTCTTAATCTCCTTCTCTCCAGTCCCTCCCACCACGTTTGTCTAAAAAGGACCTTATAAACTTCAGAGGACCAGGAGCAAGGACTTGGACTTTTAAATTGTCAATCTAGAGGTATCACAGGATACTAATGGCCACTGTTAGTATATGCATTCATCGAGATGAAAGGATAGAGTGGATTAAGATAGAATGTCTTTAGTCTCTTTAAATAGAGACAATTCATTTCCATTCAAGTTTTCTTAAAATGTAGCATTTTGCAATACTGACTCAAACACATTTTTTTCATAACCAACAAGCAACAAGCACAGCAAGATCTTATGATTCTTCATTTTCCAACAAACCTATTAATATGTAGTCCAATTGTTGGATACTGATTGTAGAAAAAAACTACTTATTACTTTTTAATAATACTTTCATTAAGGATGGTCTCAATTTATGTCTAAATGACTCACAACACTGTTTAGATAGAATAATAAGCATATAGTTGAGTAGATATTGATAGTCTCTTGGTCATCGTTTTCTCTTTAATGAAATACTCATCACCTCATGATACCTTGAATATAAAGTTTCAGTGCCCTCAAAAATACATTACCTCTTGCGTGGATATTTTGTAAGGAAAACAAAATCCTTATTGCTGCAATGCTTTCTATAATGTCTAATCTATATAGAGCTATATGTTTGTCAATGGAGCATATAATGATATATTTCCAACTTTGAATTTCATAACTGCAAAGAGTTATCTTTGTTTCCTCTGAGGAGTATAAAGAAATGGACATTGCTTGCTATATAATACATAATTTTTTTCTTCCCATGTTAGGATCTTTGTGTATTAAAAATTTAGTACCCCTTCCCTTAAGAATCTGAGTTAGCATACATATTTTGAATACCAAGGGAAAAGGCCATAACCACCTCTTTAAAGAGAGTAATCCAAGTATTCCTCTGGCATTTTTCTGGTTTAAGCCTGTTTCAACTAACAATATTCTGTGAATGTTAATTGTTGTTTAATTTTGCTTTTATTCCTGAAACCAGATAAGGAGATCTCCCCCCTCTTTTCTCAAAAATAACTTCAAAAATAAGAATTGGTCTGGAAACAAATATCTTCATAGAACCTGATTTTATGTATAGTACTCTCCACATCCCCTTTGTTGCTAACTTTAGAAATAGGAAAAGATTCCAGTATTGCACAACTAGCTCCCAACTGGGGAGAAAAATGGATACTATGAAGAAGTTGTATGTATTCAGATTCATGCTATTTGAGGTTACAATAATATAAAACATGATAATTGATTCTTGCACAATAAGAATATGAACTGTACCTGTCAATAATGTTACTACTTCACATGATTCATTATTTACCCTAACTGGGACCTAGCTATACTTTTATTCCCCCTAATCAATATTTTCATCTTAAAATCCTAAAGTGTAGATCTGGAAGAGGACATAGCATTATGACACTTTGTTTCTACCACATCACCATTCTAGAACTCTAAAAAGGAAGAAACATCTTTAATGTATATCAAAGATAGGACTTTTCTTACACAAAAAGAAATCTGGGAAAGCCATAACCCAATATGAGGAATTGTCATATACCAGCTCCTCTACATGAATTTGATTTGGAAGATCATGTCATTCCCATTTCCAGGAAATTACAAAGAATATTTTTCACTAAATCATCTAAATTATGTCTAGTTTCTGCCTGGATTTCCTTTTTTTTCTAACTCTTTAATGTAGATTCTATATTGGTGTATAATCATACATTTGGGGAGGCATTTGCTGCTAAATGAAGGAAGCCAAATAGGTAGAGGAAACTAGTGAATAATTATTTCTCAATTTAAAAATTAAAATCATACAAATTTCATTATAGTTGCTACAATGAGTGGACCTAATTTTCTCCTCACTTTTACATATTTGGTCCAATCTGTCTGCTTATCTCTTCTTTGTTAGCCTTAGTGCCATTTCTATTTCCTTTCTAAGCACACCTGGCACTGAACTATTCAGTGTTTCCACTGTCCATCACGGAGAGAAGAGCTTGTTATAATGATTTTTGCCAACCTTTCCCATCTTTTTTCTGTTTGCTATTTCGCTTCCTTTTTCATCCTAAATGCCTTTGGGATGACACTGCTTAGTTTGATGTCCTGCCAACCTTTTTCTAAACTGTTTTTCCCCCTCTACTGCCTCTCTCTCTGCTTTATGAGATAACACTATTCATAATAATCCATCATCCTTTTTTAAAATAAGATTTTAGAAGGAATTTAATATTTGAACCCAATGTGGCTTTTGGCACATCTTCTCTGTTTGGCACTATCTTTCTCTGTTTGGCAAGAAAATTGGATGTTTGCTAATGCACGTTTTGGACTTTTCTGCTTTCCTAACTGCAGCAGTTAATTTACATTGCTCATGTTTCTTTATAAAATTACTGTAATTGGTGTTCATGCTATTTCTATTGTCAACTTTCCCATTTTTCCTATTAATTACTTCTTTAAATAGTTTGGGACTGAGTCATTTCATTTGTATGTCCTATCTTTTTTTCCCCACATTATCATTCTTTCTTCTTGTTTTTTTGTTTTTGTTTTTGTTTTTTTAAATTCTGATCTTACTTCTGGCAAGCCCATGGTTTAAATATTCACAGATAGAAAGCTCAAAGATGACTCCAATATTAAAATTGTTTTTTTCTGTCTCTTAAAATATCTATTTTAATTTTTGACATTGTTTTTTTCTGTTGTACTTGACATTCTTTTATTCTATTTATTCTGTTGTTCAGTTCCCTTTGTTCCTTCATTTGTGCTCATGTAGTGGGAAAAGATAGATTGGGCTTCTGACTTTATTCCCCATAGTTATTTTCTTTCTTTTTTTATTAATTTATTTTAATTTATCAACAATCACTTCCATAAGCTTTTGAGTTTAAAATTTTTCTTCCCCTCCATCACCTCCTCCCTCCCCAAGATGGCATGCAATCTGATATAGGCTATATATATACATTCCTATTAAGCATATTTTCACATTAGTCATGTTGTAAGGAAGAAATGGAACCAATAGGTGGAACCAGCAGGAAGAGGAAACAAAACAAAATAGAAGAAAAAAATTGCAAATAGTATGCTTTGATCCGCATTCAAACTCCATAGTTCATTCTTTGGATGTGGATATCATTTTACACCATAAGGCCTTTGGAAATGTCTTAGATCCTTGCATCGCTGAGAAAGGCTAAGTCTATCAATATTAGTCTTCACTAAGCATTATCCCATACAAGTGTTTTCAGGTTATTGTGAAGTTTACTTGCTCATCATTTCTCATAGCACAATACTATTTCATTACATTCATATACCACAACATTTTTGACATTATTTTGTAACTTTCATGTCCTGCACCTACCTATCAATTATTTACTCCAAGAAAGACTTCAAGGACATAAGTCTTCAAAGTAATCTACAAGTCTTTGTACTCTTACTTGTTATTCCAGAACCAGGCTTTCCATATATTTGGAATGTAATTATTTGTGTGTATCCAAAGTAGGAGCAGTTTTTGTGAATAAGAGAGAATTAGGAGATGGTTGATATGGTGAGTTATTATGAGTATGTGAAATAAGAAAGCAGGCTATTTTCTGTGTCTTAGTGATTTCCTGACTCTCTTCTCTCCCCCACCCCTACCAGCAATACCAGAGGTTAAAAAAAAAAAAACTACTCATGAGAAACTGAGAAGTGGTGTTATCTCATACAAAGAACATTGGATTTGGAGTTAAAATACTAGATTTGACTCCTACCTTGATATTTATGAACTCTACGATTTTGAGTATGTTGTTTCATTTCTTTCAACTTCAGTTTCTTCATCTGTAAAATGCGAAGGTTGGACTTCATTGGAGTTCTTTCAGATGATCCATGAGATTGAAACTAGAATACAAAAATGTTTTAAGTTGCAATGTAGCAAATATTAACTATGTCCCAATTAGTGTGAATAATTAATCCCTTTTAAGTGGTCACATTATTCAAATCTAAATTACATATTTCTATTAGACTGGAATTGACATATTTTGCATAATTATTACTTATATTAATTATAGCAATGTGAATTCAAATACATGCAACCAATTTATGAGATTCATTATTAATAATGAACATAATCTAGCTGTATTCTACACAAACAAAACTTCTTTAGGGAATTCTCATTAATTTTTAAGAGTGTAAAGGGGTCCAGAAACCAAAAAAATTGGGGACTGCTGGAAAAAATAATGTTTAAAGTCCCCTTTAGTGCTAAATCTAAACTGTTATAGTACTTTTTTGTATGTTAATGTCAAATCTGTGAGGTTTTTTTTTTTTTTTTGCTGTTGTTTATTTTTTACAGACATGAAGAGTGGTCTTAGGGAGTATCAAAGGGACCTAGAGCACCTGGTGAATTTCAGAGCAGTGGGCCTATAAGTCAGAGTTCTCTTAATTGTGTTATATATTATTCACTGTCCAATGGAAGAAAGCAAACATATTTGTAAATACAGTTCACTAAATAAATGTTTACTGTATCCAGATATACCCTCTTTTGGTCTTGATTTTTACTCAGAAACATACATTAGATATCTTGGTTTAATCATAACATGAAAACCAGGGCAGCTGAGTTGTTAAGGGAGTAAGGCAACAGATCTGAAAGATAGCCCTGAGGACTGCACAAGTCTTTCTTTCATGCTGGGGCCACATCTATTCCTAATGTAAGAAGTGGGAGAAGTAGAACTTTGTGAATGATGGTTAAAAGGCTATTCTACTATGCTGCATACTATAGGGCTTCGAAAAGAGGAGGAAGACAACATGGAGAAAGAGAAAGATAGAGAGAAAGATACATGATACCTCTTTGTGGGGAAGCAGTATAATAATGCAGGTGTATACTTTGTGATATTTTCTTTGTGTATGCATGTACAAAGTGTGTGTGTGTATATGTGTATGTGTGTGAAATTCTGTGTGTGTGTGTGTTTAGTACTCTTGAATGTTGTATTCCTGTGATATCATATGTAACTAATACCGTGCAAGCTGGTTGAGGTCTTAGGCATGTAACCCATCAGTACTTAATATTCATGGGTTAAAATCAAATGAAATCAGTGAAAATTACATCCTTATAAATATCTTCTGTGCTGTTCCAGGATTTTGAAGACATTTATCCAGTGATCACAGAACCATACATAAGTATCTATGAGAATGATATATTGAGTTAGAAAATTGCACATGTTCAAATATTTCAGTTAGATACAGTATACCTCAGAAGAAAACAGAACGGAAATAGAAAAGAACATAAATTTTTCTCAGCAGTACATGGCACCTACACAACAATTGACTAAGTATATGGACATAAAAACCTCACGAACTGAAACAGAATGGCAGAAATATTAAATGAATCCTTTTCAGAGCATGATGCAATACAAATCACATGTAATAAAGGGCCATGGAAAGATAAGCTAAAAATTAACTGGAGACTAAATAATCTACTCCTAAAGAATGAATGGCTCAAACAACAAATATTAGAAACAATAAACTATTTCATTCAAGGGAATGACAATCATAAGACAACATATCAAAACTAATGGGATAAGGAGGCAGCTAGATGGTGCAGTGCATAGAGCATTGGCCCTGGATTCCGGAGGACCTGAAATCAAATCTGGGCTCAGACACATAAAACTTACTAGCTGTGTGACCTTGGGCAAGTCACTTAACCCCATTGTCTAGCCAAAAAAAAAAAAAAAGAAAGGAAGAAAGAAAAAACTAATGAAATGCAGTGAAAGCACTTATTAGGGAAAATTTTATATCTCTAAATGCTTATATGAATAAAATAGAGGGAGAGGAGATCAATGAATTGGGTATGCAAGTAAAAAAGCTAGAAAACAAACAAATTAAAAATCCCCAATTAAATCCCAAATTAGAAATTCTGAAAATCAAAGGAGAAATTAAGAAAATTGAAATTAAGAAAACTATTCAACTAATAAATAAAACTAGGAGCTGATTTTATGGGAAAAAAACAAAGTAGTAAAATAGATAAATCTTTGATTAATTTTATTAAAAAAAAACAAATTACCAGTATCAAAAATGATAAATGTGAATTCACCACCAATGAATAGGAAGTTAAAACAATGATTAGGAGCTATTTTGCCCAACTTAATACTAATAAATTTGACAATTTTAGTGGAATGAATTAATATTTATGGGATTATACATTACCCAGATTAATAGAAGAGGAAATAAAATACTTAAATAACCCCATTTCAGAAAAAAACAAATTTAAACAATCCATGAATGAACTTCCTAAGAAAAAAATTCCAGGGTCAGATGAATTTCCAAGTGAATTCTATCAAACATTTAAAGAATAATTAATTCTAATACTATATAGACTATTTAGAAAAATAGATGAAGATGAGGCCTACCAAATTCTTTTTATAATACAAATATGGTGCTGATAGGTAAACCAGGAAGAATCAAAACAGAGAAAGAAAATTATAGACCAATTTCCATACTGGATACAGATGAGAAAAGTGGAAATCACATATTAGCAAAGAGATTACAGCAACTTATGTCAAGGGTAATACACTATGACCAAGTAGAATTTATACCAGGAATACAGGGCTGATTCAACGTTAGGAAAACTATCAGCATAATTGACCTTATCAACACCAAATCTAACAGAAATCATATAATTATCACAATAGATGCAGAAAAATCATTTGACAAAATACAATGCCCATTCCTATTAAAAACACTAGAGAGCATAGGAATAAATGGAGTCTTCCTTAAAATGATAGGAATCATCTATGTAAATCCATCAGCAAGCATTATATGTAATAGGGATAAACAGAAACATTTCCAATAAGATTAGGGGAGAAACAAGGATGCCCGTTGTCACTACTGTTATTCAATATTGTACTAGAAATGTTAGCTGTAGAAATAAAGGAAGAAAAAAAGAAATTGAAGGAATTAGAATGGGCAAAGAAGAAACAAAGCTATCACTCTTTGCAGATGATATGCTTGTATATTTAGAGAATCCTAGAAAATCAAGCAAAAAATTACTTGCAATAATAAACAAATTTAGCAACGTCGCATGATATAAAATCAACCCACAGAAATCATTGACATTTCTATGTATTACTAACAAATCTCAATATCAAGAGACAGAAAGAGAAATTCCATTTAAAGTTACTGTAGACATTATAAAATATTTGGGAGTCTACTTACCAAAACAAATTCAGGAACTATAAGAACACATTTATAAAACACTTTTCACACAAATAAAGTCAGATCTAAATAATTGGAAACACATCAGTCATGGCTAAGCTAAGCTAATAAAATAAAAATGAAAATTCTACCTACACTAATTTACTTATTCAGTGTCATACCAATCAGACTACCAAACACTTATTTTATAAAGCTAGGAAAAAAAACTATAACAAAATTCATCTGGACGAAAAAAAAGTCCAGAATATCAAGGGAACTAATGAAAAAGAAATTCAAGGGCAGGTGGCCTAGTTCTATCAGATCTTAAATTGTATTATAAAACAGCAATCATTAAAATTGCTTGATACTGGCTAAGAAATAGTGTGGTGGATCAATGGAATATGTTAGGTATGCGAGACACAACAGTCAATGAGTATAGTAATCTACTATGTGATGAATCCAAAGACTCCAGCTTCTGGCACAAGAACTCACTATTTAACAAAAACTGCTGTGAAAATAGGAAATTAGTATGACAGAAACTAGGCATAGATCAACATCTTACATCCTATACCAAGATAAATCAAAATGGGTACATGATTTAGATATAAAGATTGATACTATCAGCAAACTAGGAGAAGAAAGAATAGTTTACATCTCAGATCTATGGAGAAGGGAAGAATTGATGACCAAACAAGAGACAGAAAACATTATGAAATGCAAAATGGATGACTTTGATTACACTAAACTGGAAAGTTTTTGCACAAAGCTAATGCCATGAATATTAGAAGAGAAACAGAAAGCTGAGAAATAATATTTACAACCAGTGTCTTTGATAAAAAGCATCATTTCTAAAATATATATAGAACTGAGTAGAATTTATAAGAATACAAATCATTGCCCAATTGATAGTCAAAGGATATGGAAAGGCAGTTTTCAGAGGAAGAAATTAAAGCTATGTACAGTCATATGAAAAAATGCTCTAAATCCCTATTGATTAGAGAAATGCAAATCAAAATGACCCTGAGGTACCACATCACACCTATCAGATTGGCTAACATGACAAAACAGGAACATGATAAATTTTGGAGAAGATGTGGAAAACTGGAACATTAATGCATTTTTGGTGGAGTTGTGAACTATTTCAACCACCAGGGAGGGCAATTTGGAACTATGCCCAAAGGGCTTTCAAACTGTCCATACCCTTTGACCACTTCTAGATCTGTAGCCCAAAGAGATCATAAAAAAGGGAAAAAGATCCACATGTACAAAAATAATTATAGTAGCTCTTTTTTTGTGGTGGCAAAGAATTGGAAATTTAGGGGATGCCCATCAATTGTGGAATGACTGAACAAATTGTGGTATTTGAATGGAATGGAATACTACTGTGCTATATGATGAGCAGCCAGACTTCAGAAAAACCTGGAAAGATTTATGTGAACTGATGCTGAGTGAAATGAGCAGAGCCAGGATAACACAGTACACAGTAACAGGCACATTGTGTAATGACTGACTTTGATAGACTTGGCTCTTCTCATTAATGCAAAGATCTAAGACTCCAAAAGACTCGTGATGGAAAATGCTATCCACATCCAGAGAAAGAACTATGGAGACTGAATGCACATGGAAGCATACTATTTGCTCTCCTTTTCTTTTGTTGTTTTGTTTTGTTTCTTTTTTTTTTGTGGTTCATCCTATTGGTTCTAATTCTTCCTTACAACATGACTTATGTGAAAATATGCTTAATATGAATGTATATATCAGAATGCATGCCATCTTGAGGAGGGGGAAGAGAAGGTGGGGAATAAAATTTAAAACTGAAAAGCTTATGGAGGTGAATGTTGAAAACAAAAAAAAATAAATAAATCATAAAAAGAAAAAAAATAAAATGTAATTAGGGATCGTTGACTGAAAGAAAAATATAATGCAACATAAAAATAAAATTAAAAATTAAAAAAATATAAAATTTAAGATTTAGAAAGGAGAGGGAAATGAATATAGAGGTGGGTGTTTATGTAGGAGAAGGTTGAAGTCAGAGTGGGGAAAGAAGATAATCACAGGAAATTGTATGGCCACAGTATGTCCAAACCCTTGTGGACCGTGGTGACTTTACAGCTAAAGTGAAAATTTATGGCTACTCTTTTACACTGCTCAGAAGGAACTTCGGGCAAGATATTCAAAGAAACAGATACATTGTTTACCACTAGTCCTCTCAAAATACTTTTCCCTCCTGCTGTGACACAATCAGAGGGAATGAATGAGAATGTAATATAACAACCCTTCAGGTACAGGAGACTGACATTTATTTGAGTGCAGAGAATGATTTGCTAATAATTCCCTTCCTTGCTTTTTATCTTATTTCATATCTTAAACAATTTTGCTGTATTTGTATGTTTCTGCTGTGGTAAAAAATATAGAGTAATATATCATATGGCAATAATATAGAGTAAAATATTACATGTACACTTGGAATAATTATCACCCCTAATTATTCAATCCTACTCTCCCTTATCCCTTCTCCTGGTCCTATATATCCCTTCCACAACCACTGGGTGGGAGAAATATTCACCCCTACTGGGGGTGCATTCCCTCTTTCCCTTTATCTTTGGATACTCAGACAACTTGAATGAGATGGGATTCAAAAGCTCTGATCATACCAATTAAATGTAATACTACCAAGCCTTATTATCTTCCCTGACATTTTCTCCTAAAGCTTTTATGCCTTTCTGTCTGCCCTGCTTCTGTGCTCTGGCACTGTCGTCTAACTTTATTATGTACCCTAGTAAATACTAGACCTTGCCATCGGCCACACTGCTTAACTTTTATGAATTCTGGTCCTTTCCATCTGTCCTGTAGTTTTACTCTTACATGTTGTTTCTCCCAATGAGAACATCAGCTTCTTTAGAGCAGAGATCACATCACCTTTTCCGTTTATATTCTCAGAATTTAACAATGTATTTGGCAAATTATAAATACATAATATATATTTTTTTATTTCATTCATTCAATAAAATAAACCTGGAAGTAGCTGGGGAATGGGAGTGGATCTAAATAATCCTATCATAAAGAGAATTCAAATCAGGTGCCCTGAAACCCAAGTCCAGTATTCTATCTAATATAAACTTATCTGTGTGTGTACATGCCTTATCACCCAAGTAGAATGTAAGCTCTTTTAGGGAAAAGGCTAATTTTTATTGTGGTCTCTCCAGAAAAGGCTTAATATACATTTTAGGCAGACTTAATTTAATTTCACATTCTATTTATTTTTGTTCCTATATTAAACTTTCCATTTATCAATATTTCATTTCTTCTTATTTAGTTTACTCTTTTTCAGTTTAATGATCTCTTTTTGGAACTGAATTCCATTGTTCAAGAGCAGATACAACTTTTTTGAGTATCATTCCATACCCCAGATTCTCCCACTTACTTGTGGCAAATAAAAGGAATATACAACACAAGGTTCCATTGAGAGAGTGGCATTTAAAGGTATAGAATCCATTACCTATGATACATAACTAGAAATGAATATAATTTTAAAGGAAAAGCTTAATTTAAATCAACAAGTGACAGATCGCTTAATATAAAGAGAGCAATAGGATTCCAAATTTTTCCCTGAAACAACTTTTTAACACCAGTTTTCCACTGATTCATGTTTGATGAATATTCTCAGCATTCTATTGGTGAAATATTTATCTCCTGAAGCAGCATAAAACAAAACATCATAGAGATGTTTTATCAGATCAGGAGATGAGATTCTCATAATGAGTGAGAGTTAACCAAAGTTCATGCTAAAATTCCACTGATACTCATGTAACATTAAGAAATTTAGGGAAAAGCCTTCCCCCCCCCCCCACACACAACACTGAGGGTACCCATTGTAGATTTATTGGAAGATACACATGAATCTGGGAAGGCCAGGTAGGTTGCAATATTTATAGTTAAACAGAGTATCAATATTGATATATTCACAATATTCAAATACTGAATAAGGTAAAGTTTGAGATAGCTTGGGGGAAGCTAGGTGGCACAGTGGATAGAATGTTGAACCTGGAGTCAAGAAAACTCTTTCTGAGTTTAAATCTGGCCTCAGATACTTATTAGCTGTATAGCCCTGGGCAAGTCACTTAACCTTGTTTGCTTCAGTTTCCTTATCTATAAAATTAGCTGGAGAATGAAATGGCAAACCACTCCAGTATCTTTGCCAGAAAATCCCAAATGGGGTCATGAAGAGTCAGATAAAACTGACACAATTGAACAAATCAGGTAGTTTAGTATTACATCCATTTTATTTTAAAATGTCAACACTATCAGCAATAATCTCATTCACTAAATAGTTCTGGCTTCCTTTCTCATTGACAGAAAATTGAATTGCATGGAATTATATCTAAGGAAGTTTTACAGAATAAAGTTCATAATGCAAAGTCAATATTTTCCAAATGAAATAAAATAAAATGATCAGACTGAAATGTTATTTAAAAATAGGTGAGAAATAATTAGTTTTACTATGATTCTGAGCAGCTTTAGAATTTTTAATTTTCTTCTAAGTTTTTAATATACTTTATCATATATTTAAACAACACTAAGAACACTTTCAAGTTCCTAGATCTCGTTTTATAGATTGTCTTGTTCTTAACATTTCTAGCACTGACATAACATAAATTTATACATACCTCTATATTCTATAATATTCTATTTTGATAATATATTTATACATATATAATTATATAATATTATATACATACATGTATATATTCCAAATATGCACAAAGGACTTCTTTCCTATGTAGAATGAAGGCACTATCTCATTCATCATCATCTCTCTCTCCTTTGATTATTTTGTACTATTTTTTTCCCTAGAACATTATTTTTCCCTTATTATATTCTACCTTCTATCATACTAAATACCTGTTGGTGCAGATCCTAGGTTTTGACATTATCTACCTTTCTATCGTTGGACAATTCACTTAACATCTCTGAATCTTAGTTTCTTCATCTATATGTACATTCAGGGGTTCTAATAGAAGGTTTCTAAAGTCTCTTGAGCTTGGCATTAATGATTTTATTTACTAGCTATGGCTCTCCATTAGATTTTGGTTTTCTTAAGGGCAAGTATTATGTTGTTCTTAATTTTTGTATTCCTAAAACTTCCTCAAGTACAATGCCTATTAAAAATTCTCAAAGTGAAAGGAATCAAAATTAATAAAAATACTAATATGTAAATGAGCTCTAGATATTAGGGTATACTGGAGGGAGATGATTTAGTTTGATGTTTAAAAAATTGGGATTTGTTACAATGGGGATTGATTTATTGTTTTGTTAATTGTATACAATTATAAAATTTTTAGTAATGCAGATTGAATTTAAAAGCAATAATGCAGACTGAACTTAGAAGTATTAATATTTTTTTATTTTCTTTCAGAGAGCCAGATTGTTAAACATTTACCAGCATGCTTCTTATATAGATTCATCGAAGCTCAAAACCTCCCTGTTACTAAAGATCTACCAGACTGCCATCACAGGTTTTGTAATTCAGTCTGAGAAATTAGGTAATCTTTGATAATTGAGTTTTTGAAAAACTGAAAGATGATAATAATAATAATACTTTATATTTACATAGTGCTCAAAGTTTTCAAAGTTCCTTACATGCATCCTCAATTCTGAATGTCACAATATCTGTTTGACTTAGGTATTATTGTGGTCTTTATTTTACAGATGAGGAAACATGCTGAGATAACTTCAATGACTTCTCCAGGATCACACAGCTAATAGGTACCTGAGACAAGGTTTGAGCATGTTTATTTTGCTTCACATCCAACAGTCTACCTACTATACCACCTAATTTTGATGTATAGTCTTCATCTCAGGACAAAGTCAGATATGACTGAAAAAGAATTATCTAAGGATTTTTTTTAAAAGAAGAGGTTATTAACGAAGTCTTTGTGATTTTTTAAAACAATTGTTAATTCAATTTCAATAATATATTTATTTTTAATTTTATACATACACACATCATGCACACACATACATGTTTGTATATAATTTTATGCATTTAAAAACAGGATTTTGAGAAAGGGTCCATAAACTTCAGCAAACTGTAATAGGGTCCATGACAAACAAACAAATAAGTAAATTAGTAAATAAAATGAAAATGAATGAATGAATGATCAAATACTAATGAACAAAGAAACAAGTGAATAAATAAATAAAAATAGACATTTAATGAAAAGTTAGGAATTCTTAATTTTGATTAAAAGGTATCTTTACATGAGATAACATTTTTATATAATTAAATATAATTCTCAGAGCTAAAGTTCAAATCCTTTTTTTGTTGTTGAAAGGTAACAGTTTGTTATTGTTGTTGAGATACAATATATGTCATCTGTTAGGCCAAAGTGATTCCATCTTATGGAAAACTCTCAATTTTATGACTATACATTTCACCTCTCAACACTGTTGACTTTGAGTTTAATTTCCTTCAAATGTTTTGCTCAAAACTTCCCACTCAGGAAATATCAGGACATGCCCTGATCTAATCACAGCTTGGCTGATGCATTCTCCTGTCATACCATATAAAAATTATATAAAAGCCAATGAGTCATTTTCTTACAGATCCTTGCACTGACTGAGGGCCTTGGACTTGATTTGTCTCTGTAGTCATAAACCTTGCTAAATAAATCATTGGCTGTATATAATTTGGTTTCTTTATTTTCTATATCACATCCTACTTCCAAGATTAAAGACTAATGTATTAGAATCAGCTTTGAATTGTAGGATCCTATATTAAGTAACTGATCCCAGCTCCTTAAGTTCACAATTGAGAAAACTGAGGTTCATAGAAGCTAAATGAATGGCAAAGTGCTTTTGAACTCAGTTGCTCTGACTACAAATTCAGTCCTCTTTTCTCTGCACTGTAATGCCATTTTTAAGAGCCAAATCAACTGAACTTTATTGAGAAACATTTAATTCAAAAGGTAGTTTGTATCATTATCAGCCATTCTACAAAATGCAACCCATGGGCCTCAGTTTAAGCCATGCAATGTTTGTCAAGCAACTTCAATTTCATCAAGAAATTCTTATATGCAACCTCATAGACACACTTTTTTCCTCGCTAAGTAGTTAGTAAAATCACATGAAGAAACTATAAAAGCTACAGCTGAGAGGAAATGTATACTGTTTGACACATTTATCTTTCTTTCTATGTCTAAAAAACTTGAACAATTCATAATTCTCTGATTTGGAAGAATTTGCAAAGAGCAGATTAAGTCAAAGTTGATCTTTCTGCAAATACAAGCAGTCATATCATTCCTCCAATATGACCTTCAGTAAATACACATGAAATATGTTTTCTGTTTCTTTGGACTGGAAAAGAGTTACCCATTCAAAAATTATTCAGCAGTTTGTCATTGTCATTCTGCCAAACTCAATGGAAAATAAAAACTCATATACAGAAAATTCAGAACCCACAATGAAGAATAGCATATATATAGCATGTATATTTCTGATGGATTTTAGTATCATGGTTTTGGGGAAAAGGGGATAGATTAGGAAAAACAGTTTGGCAAAAGACCACTGACCTAGGGGGTAGTGCACAAGAAACCTTGGTTTTATTCCCAAATTTATCATTATCTTCATACCTTGAATAAATTAGCTTACTTTTTTGGGCTTCATTTTCCTCATGTCTATGAGAAGATTAGGGCAAATGAGGTCTGAGGTCTTTTATACTTCTAATATTTTATTGCTCAATTTTATTGCTCCTATGGAGCCCATACTGAAGGACTGTATAGGTTGTCCATCCAACTAATGGTGATCTAAATGATAGATATTCTTTGTCAACTTTGATTTCCCCCACGTAGAGAGGCAAAATAATTTTACATGTTTATCTCATTTTAACTGTAAAGTCTGAATTTGATGTCACATTGAGGTGTAGAATTGATCCTAGTTTCTCAAAGGATATGCCTACAGATTGTAAGCTCTGGCAAGTTCTACTATTCTGGAAAAGGCTGATATATGGTCCTGTCAATAAACTAAGTAAGTTTTTTTGTCTTTTTTTTTTTTGAGGACTAGCCTTACTAGATAAAGAGAGGCTTATTACTTGGACTGGTTGATGATGAGTTCTTTGACCATGGCAACCCATTAAAAATAGAAAATGGATCTCTGTCTTGTGTGGCTTTCTTTGACTTCTACAGGAACAGTGGCATAGTAATAAAAAAGAGGAACTAGTAGGGATGCCAAGAAAAAATATAATTTTAGAACATCAATAAACTTGTACTTGTCCACTGGTGTTCTAGATGGGAGATATTTGTCGAGTTATCAAAAAAAAACACAAAACTGGAGAAGCTGAATCATATTAATCATGTCATATCATTTTCACTACAAACAACACAAGAAAGGTGGAAATTGTGTGGAAAGTGAGGTCAAGATATATGGAAGGATGGCTGTCAGGAACCCCACGGAGAAGCAAAGAAGATTGGCAGAGATGGTTTTATCAAATGCCCCCCTCAAAAAAAACACAATAAACACTATTTAAAGGTTCATTTAGTCATCTCATATTGAAGCATGCATAATAAGCATCTGTAAATAGAGCACAATCTATATAACTGTAGTTTACTGAATGCATTATGTACTGTGGGCAGGTAAAGAAATTCTACAAAGAACTGGATAAGATTAAATTTAATTTATTCGTAAAAATCAACATAAATTTTTATTTTAATGACTTCAGTGCAAAGATGAGAATAGATGACAATGGTGACAAATAGATCAGGAAACATGATTCAGGAGAAAGATATAGATGCTAAAAAATTGTAGACTACATGAATATCTCCAGCCTTGAAACCAAAAATTTTTTTTCAAGAAAAAAATTAGTTGGGACTAAACATAGAAAGACCTGTGTAACAATTTTAAAATGAAATTTGCGATATTTTATATGACTGGGAAAAATTCACAAAACCAAAGATTTAGAGTCCTAAATAGAACTTCAATTAAACAGAGTCCAACATTCTACATTTTCCCCAATGAGGAAACTGAGGCTTAGAGAGGTTAATTGATTTGCCCACAGTCATAAGGTTGGAGGTAAAATTTCAACCCAGGTCTCTCTGACTTCAAGTCTAGTACCTTCTCATATACACTTCTTTAATACAGATTCATTATTGATATTTGGATTACATTACAGTTGAGAAATTATTCAAGAGAAGTAGTATGAGTGTCATGAGAGAAATGTATGAGCAACAAAAAAAATGGACTAATCATATGGTGAAAATGAGAGAAAACTCGTAGTGTGTCAATTCCTCAATAAAACACAAGGAAGGCCTTTTGCAGATTGGGTGGGCTGCTGGTCTGGAACTTATTAGAGAACATTAATTATATTGTTGTTTGGTTATTATCTCTCCACTTCGAATGTGAGCTTCATGAAGGCAGGGATTTTTTTTTTTGCCTTTTTTATCCCTAACTCTTATCACAGTGCCTGTCACATAGCAGGTCCTTAATAATGATTGTTTTTGATGATGTTGTTGTTGCTGACAGAATAAATAGTCACGGAAGGTAGGTAGGTAATTATTAAGCACTTTTGAGTATCTACAAACTACTTTCTATATGTCAAGAACTGGAAATACTAATATAAACAAAAATAAGGATATTGTCTGCTTTCAAGACTTAGCTTACATTCTAATGGAGGAAGACATAAAAAAGGAGCTAAAAAAAACAAGGGAAAGAGGGTGGGGAAAAGGTTCTGGAAAGAAGGATGGCTGGCCTGGTCCCTATCCTGAATGGAAGCCCTGAAACAAATTTACCAGTGGGAGAACTAGATCTTTTTAATCTTGTTTCAATTGCAGTCCTTTAGATGTAATACTTTTCAATTTTTTTTTGTGCACAAATATATTCATTTTCCTCTGCCTCACAAAATACTGGGCAGTATTTAGCACATTCATATGAATTCCCTGGAACCAAAATATGAGTTTCATACAACATGGAGAGTATATGCAAGGACTTTTTCAACTACATTTGAGAATTAAGTATTATTAACTATTGCTGATTATCTCTGTTCATATTTAGACTAGTAGCAATGGGAAAATGCAATGAAAAGAAAGAATCTATTATCTTTTTCAGAACATGGAAGAATCAGAGAATAAAAGTTGGTTGAATTGAACTGAATTGAATCAAATTATGTCAATGCTAGAATTTCAAACTGATTTGTTAGTAAAGCCACCAAACCACAGAAAATGCACTCTTTAAAAAGCTCTCCTTATACACAGAAAGCTGATCCCATTTCTCTTTCACTTAAAAGAAATGAGACAAACAGTAACAGAAACAAAAACAAAGTGGTACACCTGATTTTCATAAAAGGCTTTCACCAGGAGTTTAAGGTTTTTAGTAGAATCACTTATACCCATGACAGAAACCATCTTAACAGACCAATTATATAAGAACATGTTGCCTGATTTTTTTTTTAATTTCAGGTAATTCAGATGTCTCATAAAAATAAAAAAAAATCACAACAAAAATAAAAGTTGTGTGAAGAGGTAAAGCCTATGATGAAAGAGTATCCTGATGATGGTGATGTTTACAACATTAGGGAACAGATCCCTTCCAAGCTTACATTAAAGAAAATTACTCAGATAAAAGACATTTATGCCACCAGGAATTGTATCATTATCATTCAAAATAAGATTCATACAGCTTTTTGTAATCTAGAAGCAATATTGTGGCTCTTTTTGAATCTGATGGAAACAAAGTGCTCAGGAGAAAGGTCATTTTCAAGGCTAGAAAAAAAAGAATGTGATGCAGATATACTGAAAAAAAGTACTTTGTGTTCACTCATGTGCTTAGAAAATAAATATTAATAGCTTATCATTTTACAATATCATCCTAGATTTTTTTCAAGAAACTAAGAATTGTTTATAAAATTATGGGGTCTCACACAGTGTATATTTTACCAGCTTTTACATGAAGTTTGTTGAACACTGATAAATGTTTTTCTCTTTAAAAAGTTTTCATATATACTAATTAAAAGCAATAAGATGTTTTCAAATAAATTTATTTCATCAGCAAAGAGTCTTATGGAAAATATTTAAAATATATTTTTAAACTAAACATATATAGCATTTTTTAACTAGACCTGTGATTCATTTGGTATAGGAAGTTCCCAAGCAGGAAATTCTCTTTACTCTTGATTGTAGAGGAGCAACTACTCTGCATTTTATAGTCATCGAGAATTGTCTGGGAATGTAAGAAATTAAATAACTTTACCAAGGTCACACAGCAGTTCTGTGTCACAGCTAGGACTTCCTGACTCAGAGGCCAGCTATTTATCCATTATATCATGCTGCCTCTCAGAAAGAGAGGGTGTGAGGCCCCATATTATTAGCTATATGACCACTTGACCTCTTAGACTCAATTCTCTTACTGGTATTCATATACTCAGATGTATCTGTGAGTTTATTGATTTTGGAGTTACCAATGATGATATAGATCATAGCCCATCAACACCTGCCTATCTTGTGCCATTCTCATTCACATCCTCCCAAATGTTAAGATAACAAATAGGGTTTGGAGTGGGAGAGAGATTAAAATTAATATTTATTGACAAAGGGGTAAATAACTAAAGCATTACTAAAAACAATAAATTGAGGAAAACATACACTTAATAATAACTTTAAATGTGAATGGATAAAACAATCCAATACAATTATAGTGACATAGTTTTAAAGAAAAAAACAAGAATATGTTGTATATATCTAAAAAGTAAACACACATAGAATGAAAATGAGAGACTGGGACAAAATTTACAGGTAAATTAAAGAAAAAAGAAATTAAGTTGTAAGCATGGTATAAGAAAAAGCAACAATAAAAATCTCAAAATCAAAAGTGACAGTGAAAGATTTATTGTATACTGTTTTGAGTAGAAGTGTGATACAACCAGGTGGAGCAAGATTAGCCTCCTAATAGAGGGAAGGACAGAGTTTAGGTAGGGAGTATAGAGTGCAAAAGGGAAAAATCTATCAGGAAGTTATGGCAATGATATAGGTGGGTTGACTGGATTATAAAAACATGTATTATAGATTGAAAAGAGAGAATAGAGAAAACCAGGGGGTGGAATGGATGTGAAAGGAAATGAATGAGACTTGGTAACTGGACAAACATAGAACTGTAATTAGGGATTTATACTTGAGAGAAGTGGCACAAACAAGGCCTCAAATTGTAGTGACAGCTCAGAGCAAAGCCTCTCAACATTGCAACCATGGCATGGCTGGCTAGATTTGTGCTGGGAAGATGGAGGAGGAAGAAGCAGGTGGAAAAGATCTTTCCTTCCTTTCATAAGGGATTAAAGGTACAATTAACACCCTCCTCACCATCTAAATTTGTTACCCTGGAGGGATGTTGAGGCAGAGAAGTTAGGGGAATGGGGTAGGAGATCAATTTGTTGATTTACAGCTCTGATTGGATAAGGAAGGATAAAGAAATTAAAGTCAACAGGATTGCATCTAGTAGATTGGATGAATAAAGTTTCTCTGAGAAAAAAATGAAAAATTGTAAAGGAAAAGGTTTAGTTCAGGGAAAAAATAGATCAAGTTTGCATTCTTCCCCTCTTCCCCCATCCAATTAGTTTCCTTAACCTTCAACTTCTTCTTATACTCTTTGGAAGAAGTGTAATGTAGTAGGAAAAAAAACACTGGCTCTGGAATCAAGAAAACTGAGTTTGATCCTCATTTTTCATATACCCAGAAAATTGTGAAACATGAACAATGATCAGAATATTCTGTATTGGAGGTATTATGTACAGATAGAAATTTAGTGCATTATATGTGAATCTCTGAATTAATAAAACAATTTTGCTAGGCAACTTGGAATTATTATTTATTGTAGCACTTTGGGGGAGGTAGCAAAGGAACAGAAACAAAGTAGATGACCATCAATTGAGAAGTTATTAAACAGATTGTAACATATTAATATAATTTAGAAGTACTGTGCTATAAGAACTGATGAATGAGGAATATAAAGAAATATAAAAAGAACCTACGTAGAGAGAAGTAAGCAGAGTCAAGGAAACACTATACATAATGAATACAATGAAAATGTGGGGAAAACCCAACAACATAGTGGAAGAATGAAAGTGAATGTTAGTAAAGCAGAAAGAACAAACATGGCTCCAAAGAAGATATTAGTGATGACATCTTCCTGTACTTCTTTGAAGAGTTGTGAAATCCATGGGTGCAGAATATTTTACTGGTATGGAATTTTGCATATATTTTCATATTTCTTGATGTATTTATTTGCTTTGATAATTATTTTTCATTTATTCTTTTTTTTCCTTTTTTCTCTTAAAATATTTTTGTATGAGAGAGGGTATTTTGTGTATGTCTCTCATTGGTGATTAAAAGCATTTTAATAATTTGTATTTCTTCTTTTGAGGACTCTTTGTTCACATTCTAATTCTTTGTTCATATTCTATTCTATGTATTGAAGAATGGGTTTTGCAAATATATACGTATTTTATATTTGCACAATGTGCATAATAAATATGTGTATGTATGTTTATATGAATGCATACCTGTTATCTACATATGTTGGGTACTAAAGAATTTTGTTGGAAATATGATACAAAGATTTTTTTATCCATTCAACCATTTCTCTTTTTATTCTGTATGTTTTAATCTTTTTTTGTACGGAAACTTTTCAATTTCATGTAATAAAAAATAACTATTTCATCTTTTGTAATTCCATCCGTCCGTTGTTTAGTTAAAAATACATCTCCTCCCTATAACTGTGACAGGTGTATGATTTGCTTCTCTTCCATTTTTATCATGACATCATATTTAATAAATTTATTGTTGAATATGGCTTAAGATGGTAAATGTGTATTTTCTGCAGGAACACTTTTCAGTTTTACCAGCAGTTCTTATCAAAAAAAATAATTATTTCTGAAGTTATTTACGCTGTCAGGTTTAACAATGATGGGATTATCATGTTCTATTATTTTTGCTTCTTTTGTCTAATTTGTTTCATTGATCTACTCATTTTTTAAACAATAAAAATTGTTTCAAAGACTGCTCCTTTATAATATAATTTAACATCTTATTATCATTGATCATTCCTATTTTTGTCATTATTTCCCTTAATATTCTACATATTTTATTCTTCTAAAAGAATGTTATTATTTTATTAAATTCTGTATGGTATCTCTTTAATTCATTGGTATTACACAAAAACTATAAATTAAATTTAGTAGTTTATCACTTTTAGTTTATTGGCTTGACCCAGATGTGAGCACTGAATATTCCTTTAGCTATTTAAGTATATATTTTTTCCTCTAAGGATTACATTGCCATTGAATCTATGTAAATATTTTGCGTGATTTGGTACATGAACAACAACCATTTCAGTTGTTGTTGTTTTGTATGGGATTATCATTTCTATTTTTGTATCTTGGGTTTTGTTATTTTCATATCAAAATTCTGTTGATTTTTGTAGGGGTATTTTGTAGATTGCTATTTTGTTGAAGCTAACTGTCTCAAGTTATGTCTTTGCTGATTCTTTATGGCTTTCTAAGTAAACTGTCATGTCATTAGCAAATAGTATACTTTTAATTCCTCTTTATCAATCTTTATGCCTTTAATTTCTTTTTTTCTTTTATCTTTCTTTTTTTGTTATTGCTAGCCTATCTTGAACTATGCAAAATAATAGAAAAGAGAGTGAGCAGCCTTGCTTAAATTGCATTACTTATTGAGGATGTATCTCATGTATTGCCATTGAATGCAATGTTTCATTTTGATTTTAGGTATGCTTTTTATGATATTAAGAAGACCCCTCTCTGTAAATAGATTGTAGGGTTGTTTTTTTGTTTGTTCGTTTGTTTGTTTGTTTTAGTTTGTTAGTTTTGTTCCTTGTCAAAGGTGTTTTTTTTCTTCTGAATCTACTGATGGAATCATGTGGTTTGGGGTATTTTTGTTTATAATATAATTGTTTTGATTTTTTCCTCATTGTTACACCATGCTTTCATCCCTATGGTCTAAGTTGGTCATAATGAATGATTTCTTAGATGAATTGTTATAGTATGTGTGTCAGGATTTTATTCACAATTTTGAATCAATATTCATTAATTGTATTATTCTGTAGTTTTCCTTCTTTGCTTTATTCTTCCCTACATTAAGCATTAGTCCATTGTTCCTTAATCTTTGAGGATAGCATACAGCCTTATTCCCACATTTACAAATCCCCTCAGGCACAAGTCCCAGGTACTTCTCTGGGTTTCCCTCCTTGGTAGACTAGTTGTACAATCCCACCTGGAATCCTAGCTCCAAAGTTACTATGGCTCAAAGTCCTAGTCCGGTGGGTTAGGGCCAGGCTCTTGAAACTGAGAAAAAAATGACATCAAACATAAATAAACACCTCTGGACCCATGTCCTGGAAACAGGGTAAAAGAAAGGGAGAGAGGGTAAGAAATTCCTCTCTTTCTCATTGGTTTAGTTCAAGTATGTGTTGTGTGGGTGAACTGCCATGCCGACCCACTAGATTCAGCAGGTAAGAGCATAAGAAAGAGACACTCTCTCTCTTTCTTGCTCTCTCTCTCTCTCTCTCTCTCTCTCTGGCAGTTTTAAAGACTTAGACTGTTTTAGCTCTTCAGGTAATCAAATGAGTCAGTTATCAATCAAATAAAAGGGACCACAGGAAGATTTCATATTAGGCAATAAGGTTATGCTCAGTCAGGCCCAGTTACATATATTTTTGAAGATAATATATATCATTTAAGCATTTAAATGTGTATGGTAGGTCCTGACAATTCTATATTTCTTCTAGTTTTATTGTTATTTCACCTTGTAAATGCCACCAACATCTCCCTTCTGCCTAATCCTGCTCTTCCACCTACATAGCATTTGTGTAGCACTTTAAGTTTACAGAACTCTTCACTAATACACTTCATTTTATCCTTAAAGCAACATCCATAGGCAAGTGATATTATTATTATTGCCATTTTATAGTTGAGGAAAGTGAGTCAAACCTAAGTTTAGTGAGTTGTCCAAGGTCACTCAGCTAGTAAGTGTCTGAAGTCATATTTGAGCTCAGGTTTTACTGATTCTAGGAGGCAGCTGGGTGGTGCAGTGGATAGAGCATTGGGCCTGGAGTCAAATCTAAGTTCAAATCCAGTCTCAGATGCTATGTGACCTTGTGCAAGTCACTCAACCCTGTTTGCCTCAGTTTCCTCATCTGTAAAATGAGTTGGGGAAGGAAATGGCAAAGTACTGCAGTATCTTTGCCAAAAAAAAAAATGGTATCACAAAGAGTTACATATGACTGAAACAACTGAACAACAGCAACAACAGTCCTGACTCTAGGTCCAGGATTATATTCACTGTGCAATCTAATGGTTATTTATGATTTTGTTTGTTTCATTTTCTGCCCATTTAAAAAATCAAATTAAATAAAGTTTTATCAGTTGTGTTTTTCTTTCCAAAGAACTAATTTTGAGTTTATTTGTAATTTTTATCATTTTTTATTTCCACTCTATTTCTTCTCTAATTTGAAATATCTCCATTTTTATACTTACTGTGGGTTTGTTTATTTGTTGAGTTTCTGATTTTTAAAATATATACTCAGTTCATTAATTTTCTACTTTTCTATTTTGTTAACATATGTTTCATTAATCATTTTTTCCCCATGAGGAATACTGTAGCTACTTGCAGCAGCTAGTACAGTGTCTCACACAAAATAAGTATTTAAAAAATATTTATTGGCTGACTGTACCCTGAATGGTTGATTTTTTTTTATTATTTATATTATTCATTATTTTGACATAATTTCAAGTTGTTGTTATGATTTATATTTTAACCTACATATTACTCATGATTTCATTATTTTTAAGTCACTACTCAGATCTGTTTCTTTTGTTTGTAGTTCCTAAAGCAGTAATTATTTTTACTGTGTTATGCTCCACAAAGTATGTATTTACTATTTATACCATTTTACATTAATTTGCAATGTCTCTGTGACCTAATGCCTGGATATTTTTAAAAGTTCCATGTAATAGTGACAAATAACATTTTTTTCCTTTCTGTTTAGAAGATAGCAAAATTCTTTCTATTTAAACTGCACAGCAATTTGTTCAATTCTTTATTTACCTATCCATACAAAGGGCAATAGTGAGAAATTTGGTATGTAAAGAAGAAGAATATAAAATAAGCCTGGGAACAGTAGGTTGGTACCAGATGGAGAGGTGGGATCATGGCAAGAATTAATAGTGTAAATTTTATCATAAGGGCAATGGAGAGCTACTTCAGGTGTTTTTTGTTTGTTTGTTTGTTTTGTTGTTGTTGTTTTATTTTAAACTTAGAACATGATGTGGTTAGACTTGTTCCTTAGGGATGTTAATTTTGCATCTGTGTGGATTATGGTGACTTTGCCTAGAGACAGACTAGAAGAAAGTAGAGAAGCAAGAATGCTGTTATAATAGCTATGGGAGAAGTAAGAGGGTCCTTAGCTTGGAAAAAAACTGTAAATAGAGAAAGGTATGAATGAAAAAGGGTATGGAGACAAAATTAGAAAAACTTAGTAAATCAATAGACATTTGGAGAGGAGTAGGGATAGTAAAGGATTACCTGGAGGTTGAAAATTTTAGAGACTATAAGAATGGGGGAGCCCTCAACAGAAATTAGGAAATTTGTAGGATTGAAGAGCTTTACAATGTTGGTGTAGTGGTATATTGGTCTAGACATTCTAGAAAGCAACTTGAAGATATGCCCAAAACTGTTACTAAATTCTACTTAGCATTTGCCCAGATATACCACTACTACCCCACATAAAAATCAAAGAGAATAAAGAAGGACCTATATGTAAAAAATATTGGTAACAGTTTATTTCATGTTGTTCAAAACTTGCAAACAACAGAGGCGTTAATGGGGAATGGCTAAACAAATCGTGGTAAGTGAATGTAACGTACTATTATTGTGCCATAAGAAATGATGAAATGGAAGATGTTGAAATAAAAGCAGTGACTTGCTTGAGATCCAAACACCTGTAAACAATGGCTCTAAACAAATTCTAAAGCAGCAGAACCCACAAAAAGACAGAGTGAAACAAATCTCCAGCCCAAGACAACCTAGATGGTTGATTGGAAAGGTGTATTGCACCAGGGAGAGAAACACAGTTCAGCATAGGTGCTAAGGCAAAATAAGCCTCAGCAAACCTGATGCAGGCCTCAGGGGACTGAATCACAGGCTGCTGTAGTGATTTCCTGACTTATCAAACCATGAATGCCAAAGACAACTTAGAAGGTCAGTAGGAAAAGTCTGTAACTGCAGTGAAAGAGAAGCTCGGTCCCAGCCCCAGTCCTAGCACAGCCCCATGGCAGCGACTGCTTCCTGAACTTCTGGCCCACAGATTGAGGGGGAATCCAGTGGCTGATCAGAGGGGGATTGCAGGGATCTCTTACTAGTGCTGAGGCAGGATTCTCCTGCTTTGCCTGTGCTTGGATATGGGTCACAGTTTGGGTGGCAATGCTGGGGCGAGGAGGAGTGCTGGCTTGGTGGAGCTTGTGTCTTGTTGAAGAGGGAATCCTCCTCAAAGTTCCAAGGCAGAAAACAGTGCTTGTGGCCACTCATAGATCAGAGCACAGGCCAGAAAAGGAGTAAACACCTCATCCTTGATCATACAACCGTGGAGGAACTGAAAACTAGAAGTATCTCTGAAAACAGCTACACAAAATCCCCAAAGCTTGGGACAGTACATTCTCCATACTGGAAGCAGACCCCTACTTAACAAAGAGTTTATACCTGAAGTAATTGACTGGGATCATGAGCAAACCTCACAAAAAGAATGAGACCAAAGAATTTGTTTTTGGTAACAAAGAAGATCAAAACATACAATCAGAAGAAGACAACAAAGTCAAAGCTCCTACATCCAAAACCTCCAAGAAAAAAATGAATCAGTCCCCAACCATGGAAGAGCTCAAAAAGGATTTTGAGAAGCTAGTAAGAGAAGTAGAGGAAAAACTGTGAAGAGAAATGAGAGTGATGCAAGAAAATCATGAAAAACTAGTCAACAGCTTGCTAAAGGAGACCCACAAACTACTGAAGAAAATAACATCTTAAAAAATAATCTAACCCACATGGCAATGAGGAGAAGAATGCCTTAAAAAGCAGAATTGGCCAGATGGAAAAGGAGTTCTGCAGCTCACTGAAAAAAAAATACTTCCTTAAAAATTAGAATGGAGCAATTGAAATCTAGTGACTTTGTGAGAAATCAAGACATTGTAAAACAAAAAGAAAAGAATGAAAAAATAGAAGACAATGTGAAATATCTCATTGGAAAAAAGACAACTGACCTGGAAAATAGATTCAGGAGAGATAATTTCCAAATTATTGGACTATCTGAAGGCCATGATCAAAAAAAAAAAGAACCTAGACATCATCTATCAATAAATTATCAAGGAAAACTGCACTAATATTCTAGAACCAGAAGGTAAAATAGAAATTGAAAGAATCCACCCATCTCCTCCTGAAAGAGATCCCCAAAGGAAAACTCTTAGGAATATTGTACTCAAATTCCAGAATTCCCAGATCAAGGAGAAAATATTGCAGGTAGTCAGAAAGAAACAATTCAAGTATTCTGGAAAAACAATCAGGATAACACAAGATTTAGCAGCTTCTACATTAACGGACCAGAAGGCATGGGGTAAGATATTCCAGGGGGCAAAGGAGATAGGACTACAACCAAGAATCACCTACTCAGCAAAACTGAGTACAGTCCTTCAGGATAATAAATGGTCATTCAATGAAATAGGATACTTTCAAGTATTCCCGAGGAAACGACCAGAGCTGAACATAAAATTTGATTTTCAAATACAAGACTCAAGTGAAACATGGAAGAGATAAACAGGAAAGAGAAACCATAAGAGACTTATTAAGGTTGAACTGTTTATATTCCTGTATGGAAAGATGATATTTGTAACTCATGAGTCCTTTGTCAGTACTAGGGTAGTGGGAGGGAAAAAATTATATGTATGTATAGATAGATAGATAGATAGAGGGCACAGGGTGAGTTGAAGATGAAGGGGTGATATCAGGAAAATAAAACTAAGGGGTGAGAGAGGATTACACTGGGAGAAGGAGAAAGGGAGAGGTAGAATGGGGTAAATTATCTCACAAGAAACCGATAAGAAAAGACGGAGAAATGGGGGAAGGTGAGAGGGAATGAGTGAATCTCATTCTCATAGGATTTGGCTTAAGGAGGGAATAACATACACAATTGGATATGGAAATCTATCCTACTCTACAGGAAAATAAGGGGGAAAGGGGACAAGAGAGCAAGGGGTTCATAGAGGAGAGGGCAGGTTGGGGGAAGGGATGATCAAAAGCAAACACTTCCAAGGAGGCACAGGGTCAAAAGAGAGAATAGAATAAATGAAGGGTAGGATAGGATGAAGGGAAATAGACTTAGTTTTTCACAACATGACTACTATGGAAGAGTTTTGCATGACTACGTATCTATAACCTGTATCGAGATGCTTGCCTTCTCAGTGAGGGTGGGTGGGGAGGGAGGAAGGGAGAAAATTTGGAACCGAAAGTTTTAAAAACAAATGTTAAAAATTATTTTCACATGCAACTAAGAAATAAGATATAGAAGAAATGGGGTATAGAAATCTGCCCTGCCCTACAGGAAAACAGAAGAGGAAGGGTATAAGAGAAAGCAGGGTCGGGGGAGAAAGAAGGGAGGGCAGATTGGGAGAAACGGTATTCAGAATGAATGCTGTCTTGGGGCTGGGGGAGGGATGAGATGGGGAGAAATTAGGAACTCAAACTTTTGTGGAAGCAAATGTTGAAAACTAAAAATCAGTAAATGGACAAAAAAAAGAAATGATGAAATGCACAATTTCAGAGGGAACTGGGAAAACATCTATAAAATGATACAGAGGAAAGTGAACAGAACAGAACTAGGAGAACAATTTATACAATGACAACATTACAGAGAAAAACTATGAAAGGCTTTAGAACTCTAATCAAATCATTGATAAACTGTCAGTCCAAAAGAATGAAACATGGCTTTCACATCCTGAACAAGAAGGAATGAACTTAAAAAAGAGAGGTAAACATTTTTGACATGGCTGATATGGGAATTTGTTTTTCCACACTACATAGATATGTATTGAAAAATATTAATTGCTCAATCAGAGGGAGAGCAGAAGGGATATATTTTTTTAAAATGGTTAAAGTTAATAAATGAGAGAGAAAAAGAGGAGTTTGAGAGGAACATATGATTTCTATTTCATTTATGCAAATTTTCACATGCCCATGGCATTTCAAAGTTGAAATGTCCAACAGGCAGCTGGCAATGTAGGACTGGGATTCAGTTATAAAAGAGGTTAGAATGAAAGAGAGAGAAGTAGAAAGAAAGAGAGAGAGAGAGAGAGAGAGAGAGAGAGAGACAGAGACAGAGACAGAGACAGAGACAGAGAGAGAGAGAGAGAGAGAGAGATTTCAGAGTCATTAACTTAGAGAACCCATAAAAGAACCCAGAAAGTTTAAGAGATCACCAAAAGATATAATTTAGGACCGTCTTGGGTATATATAAATGTTTAGAGCATATGAAGCATGTATAATGATTCAGAAAAGAATAAAGTCATAGAAAGTAAGTGAGGAAAGCATATAATATAAGGAGTTGGTGGTTGACAATGGCAAAAGCTGCAAAGAAGCCAAGTAAAATGAAAACTAGAAGTAGATATGTTGTGGTAGGTACAATATCCTAACCTTTCCTCTTATTCAAGTTAGGTCAGTTATTTCTTTTTTTTTATTCTCTTAGTATTTTATTTTTCCTAATTACATATAAAGACAATTTTTAAACATTCATTTTTAATATTTTATTTATTTGATTTTAGCTTTCAACATTCACTTCAGTTAACTTTTGAATTTTAAATTTTCTCCATCTCCCTGCCCTCCCCACTCCCCAAGATGGTGTGCAATCTGATATAAGCTCTACATATACATTCATATTAAACATATTTTCACATTAGTCATGTGTTAAAGAAGAGCTATAACCAATGAGAGGAACCATGAGAAAGAAGAAACAAAACAAAAGAATGGCAAAAAAAACATACACACACACACACACACACGCGCACACACACACACATATATCAAATAGTATGCTCTGATCTGCACCATACTTTTTTCTCTGGATGTGGATAGCATTTCCATCACGAATTTTTTGGAGTTTTCTTATATCCTTTCATTGATGAGAAGAACCAAGTACGTGAAAGTTAATCATCACACAATATAGCTGTTACTGTGTACAGTGTTCTCCTGGTTCTGCTCACTTCCCACAGCATCAGTTCTTTCAAGTCAGTCCACGTTTTTCTGAAGTCTTCCTGCTCATCATTTCTTATAGCACAATAGTAGTCCGTTACATTCATATATCACAACTTGTTCAGTCATTCCCCAATTGATGGTCATCCCCTTGATTTCCAATTCTTTGCCACCACAAGGAAAGCTGCTATGAAAGTTTTTGTACATGTGGGTCTCTGATTTCTTTGGGATAGAGACCTAGAAGTGTTATTGCTGGGTCAAAGGGTATATACAGTTGTATACCACTTTGAATATCATTCCAAATTGCTTGCCAGAATGGTTGGATCACTTCACAACTCCACCAACAATGCATTAGTGTTCCAGTTTTCCCACATCTTCTTCAACATTTATCACATTCCTGTTCTGTCATTTTACCCAATCTGATAGGTGTGATGTGGTACCACAAAGCTTTTTGATTTGCATTTCTCTAATCAATAGTGATTTAGAACATTTTTTTCATATGACCATAGATAGCTTTAATTTCTTCATCTGAAAAATGCCTGTTCGTATTCTTTGGCCATTTATTATGGGGAATGACATATTTCTTACAAATTTGACTCACTTCTCTACATATTTTAGAAATGAGGCCTTTTAGAGATTGACTGAAAAAAAATGTTTCCCAGCTTTCTGCTTCCCTTCTAATCTTTCTTGCATTGGCTTTGTTTGTGGAACACCTTTTCAATTTAATGTAATCAAAGTTATCCAATTTACATTTCAGAATGTTCTCAATCTCTTGTTTGATCATAAATTCTTTCCTTCTCCATGGATCTGACAGGTAAAGTATTCCTTGCTCTCATAGTTTGCTTATAGACTTTATATCTAAATCTTACACCCATTTTGATTTTATCTTGGTGTAGGGTGTAAGATGTTGGTCTATGCTTCATTTCTGCCATATTATTTTCTAGTTTTCCATGCAGTTTTTTCTTAAATAGTGAGTTCTTATCTCAGAAGCTAGACTCTACGAATTTATCAAACTATAAATTATTATAATAACTGACTTTTGTGTCTTATTTACCTAACCCAATCCACTGATCTACCATTATTTCTTACTAGTACCAAGTAGTTTTGATGATTGTTGTTTTATAATACAATTTAAGATCTGGTACAGGTAGGCCACCTTCAATTGCATTTCTCTTCATTAATTCCCTTGATATTCTGGACCTTTTGTTCTTCCAGATGAATTTTATTATTTTTCTAGCTCTCTAAAATTATTTTTGGTAGTGTGATTGGTATGGCAACAAATAAGTAAATTAATTTAGGTAGGAATGTCATTTTTATTATATTAGCTCAGCCTATACATGAACAACTGATACGTTTTCCAATTATTTAGATCTGACTTTATTTGTGCGAAAAATGTTTTGTAATTGTGTTCATATAGTTCCTGGCTTTGTCTTGGCAGGTAGTCTCCCAAATACTGTGTAACGCATAGAGTAACTTTAAATGGAATTTGTCTATCTCTTGCTTTGGTAGTAATATATAGAAGTGCTGATGATTTAAGTGGGTTTATTTTATATCCTGCAACTTTGCTTTTAGTTCTTTACTATTGCAAATTTTTTTTTCTACTTGATTCTCTTGGATTCTGTAGGAATACCCTCATATCATCTGGAAAGAGTAATAGCTTTGTTTGTTCTTTGCTTATTTTAATTTCTTCAATTTTTTTCTACTCTTATTGCTAAAGCTAATGTCTTTTTGTGAGGTGGTTAGGGTTAAGTGACTTGCCCATTCACACAGGTAATGAGCGTTATGTGTCTGAGGTCAGATTTTAATGCAGGTCCTCCCAACTCCAGGGCCAGTGCTCTATCCACTGTGCCAATTAGCTGACCCTCTTTTTTTTTTTATTTCAGCTGAAACATAATATATTCTGCTCCATCCTTTTACTCTGTGTATCATTCTGTTTCAAATATAAATATATTATAGAATTATTATTTTTTAATCCACTCTTCTACCCACTTCCATTTTATAGGAGAGTTCATACCATTCACCATTATGATTGCTCTCTGTTTTTCTCTGCATCTTATTTTTACCGCTGTTTATGCTTTTCTTTTTCCTTTCTCCCTTTCACTCCTCACTAGAGTTTACTTTTGACCACCATCTCCCTCAATCTGCCCTCCCTTCTAACAACCTCCTCCCTTTTCTTCCCCTTTTCCCTTACTACTTCTTCCTTCCCTTCTTTCCATGCATCCCTTTCCTTTCCCCTTTCCAATCCTTCTTCCTTTAGTGTTATTTAGATTTCTATACCTACCTAATTATGTTATTCCCTCTTTGAGCCAAATCTGATGTAAGGTTCAAACACTGCTCATCTCTCTCCCTTCTTTCCTTATACTGTAATATGTCTTTGTGCTTCTTCATGTGATGTAATTTATCCTTTTCTGCCTCCTCCTTTCCTCTTCTCCCAGTATAATCCCTTTTCACTACTCAGATTTTTTGTCATCACATCAAAGTCAAGTTTTACCCATGCCCCATGTCTATATATACCCCTTCTAAATGCCATAATAAAGATATAGTTCTCAAGAGTCACAAGTATTATTTTCCCTTGTGGGGATGTAAACAGTTTGACCTCATTAAATAACATGATTTTTTTCTCCTGTTTTCCTTTTTATAACTCTCTTGAGTCTTATATTTGAAGATAAAATTTTCTCTTGAGCTCTGACTTTTTCACCAGAAGGTTTGGAAGTCCATTTTCTTTGAAAGTCCATCTCCTCCCTGAAAGATTATACTCAATTTCAACGAATAATTGATCCTTCGTTGTAATCCAAGCTCCTTTGCCTTACGGAATATCATATTCCAAGGCCTCCGACATTTTAATGTAGAAGCTGCGATGTCCTGTGTAATCCTCACTGTGGTTCCATGATATATTTAAAGTGGTTCTTTGTGGCCGCTTTCAGCATTTTCTCTTTAACCTGATACTTTTGGAATTTTCCTGCAGTATTCCATGCCATTTTCTCCTCTTTCAGGAGGTGATCAGTGGATTCTTTCAATGACTATTATGCCCTCAGAATCTTTGATCTCAGGGCAGTTTCCCTTGATGATTTTTTGAAAGATGCTGTCCAGGATCTTTTATTCATCATGACTTTCAGGTAGACCAGTAATTTTTAAATCATCTCTCTTGGCTCTGTTTTTTAGGTTAGTTGTTTTTCCAGTGAGGTATTTTACATTTTCTTCTATTTTTCTCTCTTTTGATTTTCTTTGACTGATTCTTGATGGCTCACAGAGTCATTACTTTCCACTTGCCTAGTTCTATTTTTTTATTTTTAAATTAATTTACTTATTTTTAGTTTTCAACATTCACTTCCATAAGCTTTTGAGTTTTAGGTTTTTTTTTTCCTGCTTCCAACTTCTTCCCCTTCCCCAATATGGCATGCAATCTGATATAGTCTCTACATAGGCATTCTTATTAAAAATATTTTCACATTCATCCCCAGTTCTAATTTTTAATGAATTGTTTTCTTCTATTAAATTTTGTACATCCTTTTCCATTTGACCCATTTTACTTTTTAAGGAGTTCTTCTCTTCAGTGAGTTTTTGTGCATCTTTTCCACTTGGCCAATTTTTTTTTGTTTATTTGTTTATTTTGTTTTGTTTTGTTTTTGTCTTTGTTTTGCAAGGCAATTGGAGTTAGGTGACTTGCCCAGGGTCACACAACTAGTGAGTATCATGTGTCTGAGGTCACATTTGAATGCAGATCCTACTGACTCCAGGGTCAGTACTCTCTCCACTGTACCACCTAGCTGCCTCAGGCCAATTGCATTTTAAAGGACTTTTTTCTACAATAAATTTTTGTCCTTTCTTTTTCAAGCTATTGACTCTCTCCTGCATATCTATCATTCCTTTTCCCAATTTTTCTTCTAACTCTCTTATTTGACTTTTAAAATCTTTCTTGCAGCCTTCCAAGAATGCTTTTTCATCTTTAAACCAGTGCGTATTCTTCTTTGAGATTTCAGATGTGGGCATATCGACAATGTTGTCCTTTTCTGAATTTGTGTTTTGATCTTCCCTGTCCCCATAGTAAGATCTATTTTCATTTTCTGTTTCTGCTTTTTGCTCATGGTGTTGCCTATTTCTGGCTTTTATAGTTGAGCTCTCCTGCTGAATCACAGGGGTCACTGAGCCAAGCTTCTTTTGCTGTGGGCCAGGGGCCTGGTCACTGACTTTTTGTGCTGGAACCCCAGGTGCTGGCAACTGGAGGCTGTAAGTGTCTGCATCTTACCTGGTGCTGAGCTAGGATTAGCAACCCAGAAGCTCTTCGGATGTATATGTTGGGAGTCTGGCTCCTGGAGGATGCCTGCTCACCTGGGGTTTTTTTTGAAGCACTGGAAGGTTTGGCTTCTAAAGGATGCCTGCCCACTTGGAACTGTGCCTCCTGAAGTTGTGCTTCCTGTAATTGTGCTGAAGCCCCGGAGGTTTGGCTGCTTCAGGACACCTGCATTTGGATCTGGGCCTCCTGAAGTTGTGCGGAAGAACAGGGAAGTTTGGCTACTGGAGGATACCTCTCTGCCAATGCAAGTGGTGGTTTTCTGAGCTGGAGTTTTCCAGTTTCCTTACCTGTGCCAAGGCACTAAGAGGGTCCTAGAGTTGGCACTTACCTGCTCTACCACCCTGAGGATCAGTATCTTCCTCTGGTTTGCTGAGGTGGGACCTGCCAATGGCTTCCCATCCTGAACTGTTCTGTTCCCCTTCCACCAGAATGAGAGGGACCTTTCCCTTTAATCCCCCAAGATTCTAATGCTATAAGAATGCTGCACCCAGGCTTTCTGCTGGCTCAGCTGGTCCAGAATTTTTCCTAGGGCAGTATTGTCTGAGTTTTTAGAAGTCAATAAGGAAAAGTTAGAGTGACTTACTTCTTACTCTGCCATCTTGGCTCCCCATAACATTATTTTTAAATAAAATTATGAGTTCCAAATTTTCTCCTTCCCTCCTTTCCCTTCCTCTTTTCTAAGATGGTAAACAATTTGATACGAGATGTTTGTGTACAATCAAATAAAACATATTTCCATTTTAGTTTTGTTGTATGAGAAGAAACATAAGGAAAACATCTACAAAAAATATTATGCATTCTGTTCTTTCTCTGGATGTGGATGCCATTTTCCAACATGTCTTTTGGAATTGTCTTGAATCACTGTATTTCTGAGAAGAGCTAAGTCAATCAAAGCTAATGATCACACTATGTTGCTGTTACTGTGTACAACGTTCTGCTGGTTCAGGCCATTTATTTCTAGGTAATAAAATCATACTTGAAATTTGTTTGCCTCAGGAGACTAAAGGTTAAATATATTTTTGTCATTTTCTGATTGCAAAACAGACACAAGGAGCTACGGGTATTCTCCGTAATGCTTGCCGGGTGCAAAATGATGGGCAATGGGGACAAAGGAACTTTTCTCAGCTGAATTGACTCAAGGCTTCTGCAGTACCTGTCTTTGATGAATATCCTTCTATGACTAAGCACATTTCCTTTTATTTGCTATTACCTAAAAGTATTCCAATATTGAACCTAAACTTCTAGGTGACTGGCCTGTATCAGAACTTGCTCATAATGCATGGTGTTTATCACTTAGGATTAACAGAATTCCTGGAAGAAATTAAGCAAGAGGTTTTGTTTGTTTGCGTACTTGCTTATTTATTTATGCATTAAATGATATTAGTAAATGAAATAAAGTAAAATAATTGGAAAACAATCTTTGAAGGAAAAATAATGAAGGAAAATTAATAGGTAATGACAAGAGATGTAAATTAGTAGACTCCTAGAAAACAAAAATGAATACAACAGAATTCAGGAACTCTTATACAAGAACAAATAAAAACAGAATCAAAAGATGGTCAAAACAGAAGAAAATATAATGTATTTCGTAAAAATAAAACAAAAGAAACTACCCTAGAAAATAGATAAAAGAGAAAATCATTTAAGAGTGATTGAACTATTACAAATCCAGACTAAATGCTGATGAATATCTATGAGGGAGGTAGTATGAATCAGTGGTGTCAAATTCAAACACAAACAGATTAATTCAGACATATATTTGATTTGGAAAAACACACATTTACATTATCTGTATTGTATTGTACATTCATTTGTTTTGTTAATTATTTCCTATTTAAGTTTTAATTAGGCTTGACCAGGAATCTGGAGTTTTGTGACCTGTTTGTTGCCCACAAGAGGTGAGTTGAAGGTTCTTTCTTGCTTCTGTATTTGTGCAACATCAGAAAGCTGGAAAGGCAGCTTTGGAAGAAAGATAAATATGCATCTCTTATCCCCCTGCCATCCAAGGATCTATTTTAAGATAACAGGTGCTTTTTTTTAATGTTTCTGCTATTAGAGGAACATCTGGTGTCAGGTCAATGCAAAATTCTTAAGTGGGCTTAGTCTTCAGTAACATGCTACTTACCTTGTCTCTCTCCTCACTTCAGGCATCCTGTTATTATTTAATTTTCTAAGTCCTAAATGGCAGCAATGGTGGAAATAGGTACCAGCTTTCATATAAGAGAACTTGGATTCAGTTCCCATTGCTGTCACCTATTGTCTGTGTGACATTGGGGATATAAACTAGACTTTTAATGTGCTTTCCATATATTCTTCATTCTCATCTAAGGCATGTTCTTCCAATGAATAATCTGTTCTCTGGATCTGTCCTGTCCCTTAATACTTTATGAAAGTGTACTAGTTTTATGGCTTTCTCATTAATTCTTACAGAAGATAGTTTGATAAATTAATGGAATCCAAAGTGTTCTTCCTATCTATGTCTTCTATCTAGTGGTGACAATCTAATCCTAAATGAAAGAAGATTAAGAGTAGGATGTTCATGCCAAATAGGAAGTAAGTATAGACTCATATTAAGTTGGTTTTTAGAAAGAAAATATTTGGGGCAAGAAGGTCCTTGTAGCAATACATCTACATCAAGTCAATCATCTACCTTGTGAAGATATAAAGCTGATGCCTTTGAAATTTTGTATGCCCAAAGAAGGAAGCTAATTAATCATAGAAGAGTTGCATCTCATTTAAAGAGCAATTTCTTATGAGAACTTCCTTTTATTCTATTCTACCTTATTTGTTGAGACAAAATCTTTAGTCTTTAGTGTATTTTCAATGAATAAATACCAGTGTTTTGTGGCAATTGTGAGAAGCGTGAAGGATGTACTTAGCCTACAGCACGTTACTAACATAGAAACTGAGTAAGAAAAGAGTAAGCAAAAGTCAATGACCAGTCTTCTTACTACACTGGTACTCACCTAAAGTAAAGAGACATAGAGGAAGGGCCCCAGGATTCTGAGTGAGTATCCCTGTGAAAGATTTATGGGTAGGTATAGGCAAGTCACATAGGATGAGAAGGTATGAATGAGATCAGTACTTTTCTTTAAGTGAAATTAAAGAACTCACAAATCCACTGAAATATTAAACTATAAATAGTCAACATATAGTCTATTAGTATATACTATATATAAATATATATAATAATATATATAGTATAATAGTTAATATTAAATTAAATTAAAAATATTAAACTATAAATGTGTTTGATAAACTAGTCTACTAAAAGGTATATCTTTCTATTAATAACCTTTTAATTCATTACCCATCTTACACTTTTTTTCTTAATTTGGGCAGCATATTTAGTTTGATCCTAGGGATTTTCATGAAAGTAAGAAATTGATCCATTTATGAAATACTTAAAAAGCTGTATACTTTTTTTAAAAGCTGCATATTAAGAGATTAATGACTTGTCTAGTGTCACACAACCAGTTTGTGTAAAAGATGGGGCTTGAACCAAGATATTTATGGCTTTCAGACCATTCTCTATCTACTATGCCATGCTGCTTATGATAGAAACAACCCCAAAAGACTTGACTCTGTAGCCACTGTGAATCAAATCACAATCATCAATTTTAGATAAATATATAATGCCAGTAATAATGCCCTCTCTACCTGGGTTAAAAGTAGCCTAGAAAAAAAAAAGACTTCAGTCTCTTATTTGAAGAGGTTCAACTTGGACTTCCTAACTGAATCCCTGTTCTGCCATTATGAATTGATTCTCAAAAGCACTATAGCATGTGATAGCCTTCATGTGATAGGTTTCTGTTAAGTAGAAAATATGAGTCTCCTTTTCATTTATTTTATTTGAGGCAAAAGAGGATAAAAATGGAAACCTCTAAAATATATTAAAGAAATAGATCTAGGAAAACTATATACACAATGACCATAACAATATAGATGCAAGAAATAATAAAAACCAAAATAAAAATAAAGCCAAGATGGTGATAATGATCAGCTGTAGCCTGAAGGTGAGAAAATATGCTTCCCCCCTTTCCTTGCAGAATTGGGAGGCTATAGGTTTAGAATGCTGAAAATACACTGAATTTTTTTTTCAGATTCAACTGATATGTTTATATTTCTTTTTGCTGAGCTGCTTTTCTTTATTCTTTTTTGTTTTTAACTTTTAGTAAAAAAGAATGGTAGGCAAGGAAGAAGGTTACATATAAACAAAAGATATCAATAATGTAAATATTTTAAAAGAAATGAATTATAGTTTGTAACCTTATTACAAAACTTTTTGCTCCATGAATTAATTTGAAGCAGTTTCATCTTAAGACCAACTAACAGGAATGAATGATTTAATGAATAAGTATTTATTAGGTGTTTAGTGTATGCCACAGACTGTGCTAAGCTCTGGAAAAATAAATACAAAATCAAGATAATCCCAGATCTCAAGGAGTTTATATTTTAATGGGTGATTTAGTGGCCCTTTGCTACTTTTACCATCTTCTTACTCATTATTCTTCCATATATTATTGGACTATACTGGCCTCCTTCTTAATATTTTTGTACAATCCATTGCGCAACTTGGAGACTTCACTGGCTGTCTCTCAAGACTGGCATGATCTTTCTCCTTTTCTCTCCTTCCTCATTTCCCTGGCTTACTTTGAGATTCAGCTCAAATTTCACCTTTTACAAGAGGCCTTTTCTGCCTCCCACATCCTTACTGCTACTGCTTTCCCTCTGAGATTGTCTTCCATTTATGCCCTCTGTGTATTTTATGTATATAATCATTTTCCTGCTGTCTTCCCCTTATGATATGGGTTCAGGGACCATGGTCTGCCGTTCTTTCTACACCCAGACCTTAGAACAGAGTCTAGTATGTAGTAAGCACTTAATAAATGCTTATTGACCATCAATAAGAGAATAATAAGGGGAAGAACTTAAGGATGCTTTACCTGTAAGCCATGTGTTTCAAGGATAACATTATAGAGAAAATCCAGAATATTCAGTTTACAATTTTTTTTCAAAAAGTTTTCCCTCCTCCTAATTTACTGAGTGATTTAAATATATTATCAATTATGTGAGCCACATTTGAAAGTCTGATGATACTTTGAAATGATTGACATGACATACAACTCTATTAGTAATCCTGAAAAATGACATAGTAACAATAGTGTCCATTTTTCTTTTAATTTTAATTAAGGTTTTCATTTTTCAATCTGTTTGGGGGCTATGTATCTACAACCCCAGAGACATTATTTTAAGTCTTCATTCAGAAGGAACATTAATTTTAAGTAAAAATCAATTGACAATTTTAATGTAAATGTTTTAAAACAATAGTATATTTTAATCTATGTGTCCTCATTAAGAGTATTAGTACTTATAAAAGGTTTAAAAATGTTTTGAAATTGATCTTGACTTTAGGATTAGGAGTGAGGAATAACCAAAAATAACATTTATCATAGTCTGAGGTTCAAAATACATTGTATTGATACCCAAATAGTCTTAAAAAAAGATACACCCATCAATAAGTAGAGGAAATATTGAGTTGAGTACAGACATATTAAAAGGACAAGCTAATGCCATACACATCTTGCCATATAGCTAAAAAGTTAGATTCTTTTCTTATGCTTTTTTATGAAGTAGCACCACTTTCAACCAAAACTGGTTGGTTTTGTTCATGGACAAATCTGTGACACTCCATGCAGAAGGAGGAAGACCTGATGCCTTATTGACTGAGACCTCTCAGATCCAGTGACTGTCAGAGTATGTACATAGGGAGCCATCACTGAAGTAGAGGAAATTCAGAGTCATTTGAGAGTGGCATGTGAAAACTTTTCAATGGAAAACTAGAGCTCCTAAGAAAAGGAGACATGCTAGGAAGATAGCACTCCCCCACAAACTTTGATTCTTTGTACCTTACAATGCTAGAGACTACTAAGAGCAGGCTTCCCTCAAAGAAGTTGCTCTCACTCCTTAGAAGCTGAGCTACTATTGTGCTCCCTAATGAGGAAATCATCTACTTTTGGGTATATTTTAGCCTCGATAGCATCCCAGATTTCAAATTGCCATATGCTTTCATAAAAAAATTGTGCATTAACTAATTGTCATTGTCTCTTTGTGACCAGTATTTGGTGGGAGGAAGCTAAGCTGGTGAAGATAAGATAAATATTGCACTCCCATTAAGAAAGATTGGGATGGTGGAGCAGAGCCAAGATGGTGGATTAGAGGCATTCCAGCTAAACTCCCTGAATACTCCCTTCCAAACAACTTTAAAATAATGCCGCAAATCAAATTTTAGAGTGGTAGTGCCAAAAAAAGACCCAAGTAATACATTTTTTCTGAACTAAGAAAACTTAGTAGGTCACCAGAAGTTTGTGACACTTGGGTAGGGGACTTTCTGTAGCCCACAAATATGGACAGCATCAATAGCATCCGTAGCACTAGCAGAAGCATTCAGTAACTATCAGTCCAGAGATGGTAAGATCAGACAACTGGTCAGAAGAGATTGGTTACAGAGTATTTTTTCAGGCACTGGGTACTGCTGGCACTGATTGGCAACTTTTTTCCCATATGTCCTTCTGGCTGATAGTTTCAGGGAATAGCATTAGCACTTGTGACTGCAGGGCACAAGGAACCCTTCTTGGGTTAAGACTAGAACACAGATCAGGAGAGAGAGTAGTGACTATACCTTTCCCAGAGTTGCTCCACCTCAGAAGCACCAAAAACTTACAAACCCAAGCTCTGAAACCAGCAGCATGAAGAAGCCTGAAGCTTAGGACAGTGTCTACCCACCCCCAGGGAGCAGAGTCCAATTTTAACATAAAGTTCAAGTCAAGAAATAAATTGGAAAAATGAACAAACAATGAAAAAAGAACTTGACCATAAAAAAGCTATTACTGTGGCAAGGAAGACCAAGACATAAACTTAGGAAAAAGACAATGAGAAAACAACTCCAAAGAAAAAAATGATAAGTAGATGCAAACCCAAAAAGAATTCCTGAAAGAGGTAAAGAAAGAGATAAGAATTCTAGAGAAAAAAAATGGGAAAAGTAATAAGAGTGATGCAAGAAAATTATGAAAAGAGAATTAACATCCTGGTAAAAGGAAACACAAAAAATACTGATGAAAATTACATTGTAAAAAACAAAATTGGTTTAATGGTAAAAGGCAAAAAAAAAATTGTCTACGCATGTGTGTGTATGTATGTATTTATATGTGTGTGTTTTGAGGGTTATATGTATATGTATTTGTGTGAATACATGTATATATGTATGTGTAGTCATATGTATATGTGTATATATGTGTGTACAATGTATATATGTATATATGTGTGTGTGTGTAGATAGTCCTGTCATATACAAATGAAGACAGGTAGGGATGCAGTGTGGTGAGTAATGCACTGTTTTGATGAGATTCACACTACCAGGGTTCAAGCACCAGTTTTGCTACCTACTTCCTGTGTGACTTCAGGAAAGTCAATTAACTTCTGGGGTCCTCAATTTTCTCATCTAAAAAATGAAGGTATTAAATTAGATTTTCTCTAAGTGCCCTTCTAGCTTAGAATGTTTGATTTGTGAATATATAACAATGATCAGGGTATATATCAAGTCTAAAGATCCCTTCCATCTTAATATCCAATGAACCTAGGAAACAAAAATGATTTGAACAAAATCATAGAATGGCAGTAGCCGAGCAAAATGAAAACTTGTAATACCTAACCCATTCTAAAATGTAAATTCTGAAATAAATGAGAAGGTATCTGCTTCCTTCCTTGCCACAGAGAGAAAATGAACATGTAAGCAGCTTTTATAATGCTTTCCTATTTACTTATTTATATGTTGTTGTTGTTGTTTTTTTATTTTACATTGAAAATCACTGGTGCAATGTGTCAAAGATTCTCTATTAGTTGCTCAAATATGCATGAAAATTGAATTAAATGGGACAGCTAATGTGTAAAGCAATTAATTATTCCTTATATTTGAGATTTAATAACTATGCAAATGATGGACATTTTTGTAGAATAATTAGATGAAATAACTTTAATAAAAACAGTAATTGGTTATGAAACTACAAGGAAACTATGTAAGGTAAAAATATGTGTACTGTATTTCATGTATTCTTTTTCATTAAATTAAAATGTTTGAAAAGGCCAAGACCTTTACAGAATCAGCATCTGAGAGGAAAATCTCTTGAAAAGACGTAATGAAAAAGCATGTGTGCAATTAAGGAAACATTACAATCATATTTCTTGTAATAGGCTAGGTTGCCTATAAGGAGGATTGTATCCTCACATATTTATCTGAATGGTGAATGTAAATGCTTTTTAACTTTTTCAAAAGATAAAAGTATCAAAATAAAAATGTTAATAATTAACAAGTTAGATACATTTCTTTGACTAATAAAAGGGCATACTCCTGTCATCTCCTCCAAGAGGCCTTAAACCTAAATATCTAGCAAATGTTGCATCTGTGTTGTCTTATTTGACTACTTTCTAAGGTTGCTTTCTCTTTTCGATGAGACAAAAAAAAGCAGTCTTCCCACCTCTGATTTGTCAACACTTTCAACAGCTTGCTCATAGGCTAATTTGGGTTTAAATTCTGCTGGCCTATGTTATGTGTTTGTGACTACTCAAATTTTATTGCTTTGCCAGATTTCATGATAGAAGTTTGACCTACATGGATGTACCTTTCTAAGAATTGCACAGCATAGAGTATGTTTGGTATGGAGATAAGAAATTTGTTATCATCTGTGGTGAAGTACTCTTCCTTAGGCTTAAACCATATGCTATGCCAACACCAACCTTTTATTTTTTTTTCTAAAAGCAAGAATAAATTCTTGCTATTCATTCATAATATTTCAGGTGAGTACATGGCATTAAGTTGAGAGAGATTTTCTCTGGGTTTTTAAAAGTGCATAAAGATTAGAGGAATCAGAAAGAAGGAAAGTAACAGTTTTTTATGTGTTAATAATGTTTTACAATTTACAATAAAAATGTTTACCTTTTTCTATACAAAAGGGAAAAAAGTAAAAGGGAGAACAAAGAATCTTAATTTTGGTGAAAAAGATTATAGTGGATGGAATGCAAATGCAAATACTAAAAAAGTTGGGAAAAGAACCTAGCCAGAAGGGGCAAATACCTTACAGAAAAGAGGGAGGAATAACAAGAGAAAAGAAAATAATTGTAACCTGTGAATATTGTGTTGATAAGAAACTAATGTACACTATGATTTGGTTGGTTTGGTGATGGGGAAAGAAGAGGAAAGGAATGAGTAGTTACTAAACACCTACAAAGTGCCAAACATTGCACTAAGCACTTTACAAATGTTACCTTATGTGATCCTCATAGTAACTCTAGGAGGTAGCTTTTATTATTATCTCCATTTTAGAGTTGATTAAACTGATGCAGACTAAGGTTAAGTGGTTTGCCCAGATTCACGCAGTTAGAAAGTGTCTGAGGTTCAATATGAACCCAGGTCTTCTAACTTTGGGTTCAGGGCTCTATCCACTGTGTCATCTTGCTGCCTAGCCTCCAGTTTTTTGATGGGAAGAGAACTGTAAATATATAAATGAAATGCATATGAGAAATATGAAAATATCTTTAAAATAAATTTTTTGAAATCAGATTTTATAATGTATGTCAAAGAACTTTTAGAAAGTATAATGGGCAATACAAATCTAAGGTTTTATTATAAAACTGTGAGATTCAATATACAGGATTCTAGGGTAAAAGTATTATGAAATACTTAGATTTTAAATGAAGCTTAGATGAGAAGCTTTGATTTTAAATGAAGCTTACTAATTTTTGGAAAATAAGAACAACATATGACCTTATCAAGAATTAGCAGGAAAATATTCCATTCCAGTCATAGTAAGGATATTAGAAAAGTTGAAAAAATATATGTTTTGCTATTGTAGGTTAGACAAATTGAATCTGTCAGCAGAGCTAAGCTTCAAGTAATTATCTGTATTAGAATCTATGTTAAGATGAGACTATTGAAGAAAATATCCCATTTGTTGCCATTTGAAGTTTGTTTTTGCCTACATATTCCCATTTCTAGAAATGCACAGTGTGGAGGAAAGAGTACTCATTCAACAAATAGATTAGAACTCTTTGAAATTGGATAATGTGCAGTGTATGGCTAACAAATATGTTGAAAATATTAAATATCATTTTCACATTAAAAACACTTAGTTTTATTTTTACAAATGAATTAACCACAGTAGAAGTTACATGCTTATAGCAATATCAATTTATCTTGCTATATGCTACTTTTTTACATTTTATAAATGCTAGAATCTGTTTCTCTAACTATATACTCTGTGTATTTTTATTTCCCTCATTAATCACTAACTCATCACAGTTTTTCTCCTTTAATGTAAAATACTAATTTGAGAACATTTAATTTAAAATGTTAAACAATTTTATGATGACTGATGACTCATTAATCCTTATTAGTTTGGATTCTCATACTACATATTTCTCAAAGAGCTAGGCAGAATGAGGTTTTGGTTTTTGGAGCTTCAATACAAGAAGCTTTTTTTTTTTTGGTCTCCAACTTTATGGCCTATGGATTCTTTAACAATTAAAAATATTTCATTTCTTCTGGGACAAGCTTACCCATTACACTCACACATGGCTCAGTTTTGTTTGGTTTTAATCTTCCTTCCATTCACATTGCTGCAAACCATGTATATGTTTTTTTCTTTGTTTTGAAAACTTTCTATTCATTCATATACATCTTGTCATGCTTTGAATTCTTCATATTCATGTTGGTTTGCATCTAATTATCATTTTTTGGAGTTGTTTTTGCATTATCTTTTTTCTGAGTTTATGTCTTGGTCTTCCTTGCCACAGTATTATTTCCTTTAGGTTAATGTTCGAGAGTGCTTGATTAATGATTTTGTTATCTGGTATTATCTTAGACTATAGTATGCAAAACTATAAGAGTAGTAGAAGAAATGATCAATGGTTAAAAAATATTGCCTAAACTGGTTATATAAACTTAGTGTGTTACCAGGTGAACATATAGCCTTAAGATTTTCCCCAGTACATAAAGGTTCAGTGTGGTCGTCCTGGTATTGACCAGGGATCATTGCCATCTTGTTGTCATCCAGAGTTTGAGGTCAGACAGTAAACTAGTATTTAAGTATGTATGTATTTGTCTGTTTATGTGTTTGCTTATTTATTTATTTATTTACTCATCTACTCATGTACTCATTTATTTACTTATTTACTTATTCATTCATCCATTCATTCATTCATTTATTCATTCATTCATTTATTTGTTCATTCATTCATTCATTCATTCATTCATTCATTTATTTATTTAGTGAGGCAATTGGGTTTAAGTGACTTACCCAGAGTCACACAGCTAGTGAGTGTTATGTATCTGAGACCGGATTTGAACTCAGGTCCTCCTGACTTCAGGACCAGTGTTCTATCCACTGCACCACCTAGCTTCCCCTAAACAAGTATTTATTGCATGTGCTTATTTTGTGCTTGAAATTTTACTAATTCCTAGGGATAAAAAAAAATCAAAGTCAGTGCTTTCTTTCAAAGAGCTCACATTGTAATGGAGAAAACAATGTAATAACTAGACATATGATTGAGATGAGTTATGAAGAAGCCAAGAAACTAAGGCATAGCTGTGGAGAACATTCTAGTCATAGGGGTCAGCCAGTGCAAAGGCTTAGATACAGAAATAAGAATGTCAAGTGCTGTAAATAGCAAGTGGACCAAAGTAGCTAGGTTATAGAGTTTGTGGTGGGAAGTAAAGTGTTAGGAGACTGGAAAGGTAGGAAAGTGCGAGGATGTGGAGTGCCTTGAATTCAAAATAGTGAACTTTATACTTATCCTGGAGATAATAGAGACTGCAGTTTATCGACTGATGAAGTCAGAATCATGTTTTGGTAAAAATAACTTTTATATCTGAGTGAAAGATGAATGGGAGAAAGAAATAACTTGAGACAGGGAGATATTTTTAAGGAAGCTATTACAGTAGTCTAGGTGAGAAGGCCCTGAACTAGGATGGTGTCTGGGTCAGTGGAAATGAAGGGACCTATGGAGGAGATGTTGTGAAGGGAGAAAGTACAAGATTTGGAAAGGCAGTGAAATGTGTGGGGTTGGGGGGGGGGGGTGACTGAGAGTGAGGAATCAAAGATAAAGTTGGCCTGAATGACTTCAAGGTGGGTGGTTGCCTGAAAGTGCAGTAATGAAGAACAAAAACCAATCAGAGAGTGGGTATTGTGGGGCATTCTTATAGGCCCTCCTGCTGAGGAAGCTAAGGCTGAACTGTAGTCTGACCAAAGCTGATCTGATATCTGCAGTAAATCCTGCAGAAATATGGCAAGTCTCCAGGAACCGAGGGTTACCAGACTGCCTAAGATCAGGCAAACCAGCCCAAATCAGGAAAAAAAATGGAGCAGGTTAAAGCTTCTATATTGATTAGCATTGGGAGACATAGGGAAACACAAATGAATGAATGAATGAACAAATGAAAGGATAGGTAGATAGACTGGTGATAGATTAAAAAATTTAGTCAGAGAAGAAGAAATTTTAGCAGATTACAGAGGCAAAATCCTCAGTCAACCTATGGAAATAATGGATTAAAGGAGACAGAGTTATGAAGTAGAAAGATGCCAAATATATGTTTTATATATATTCATATATATAGTATATATAGTCATATGTATTTATTCATATATATATTCATAGATATAGCTTTGAAATGGACCTTAGAGATCATCTGGTCCAATTCCTCCTCTCTCATTTTATAGATGAGGAAATTGAGGGCCAAATAGGTTAAATGATTTGATCAACATCACAATGGTAGTATTTGGCTCAGCCAGGATTTGAATCCAGATCTTGTGGCTCTAAACTTAGCTTTTTTTTTTTTTCCATTTTTACAAGCATTTTATAGAACTGTTCTGCTGAAAAGAAAAACAAAGCTAGGGGAAATTGTTATTATAGTCTTCAACTCTGGTTCTTTGCCCTAATTTATTATACGTTTCTTTCAATTTTCACTCTCTTATGCCAAATCCTAACAGGTGGATTGCTCTACACAGTCTTTTTTCCCTTTACCCATTTATTGCTATGCTCTTAGCTCTAAACAGAAATAAATAAATTGAAAATTCTGAAATCTATTTTTTCTATTACCTAAGGGAAATTTAAAGTCTATGCTGAACTTAATTTTTGCATTTATTTTTGATCCGTTACTGCACAAAACAAGAAATTTGTAAATAATTATCAATAATGAAATTTTAAAATTTCTTCAGAAAGAATGCTATTAATAGAGTTCCACAAGGGGCAGCATAGCATGGTAGATGAAAAACTGAACTCTGAGTTAGGAGAACCTACAATCAAGTCTAGTTTCTGTAATATACTCCCTATGTAATCAAGTAATCCCTTAGTACATCCAGGCAACAGTCTAAGACTGTAAGTTGCAGGATAGTTGTCTGATCTGCTTTCTGTGATGGTTTAAAAAGGTTCAAGGGACATGGTTTCCAGGTAATTTAATCATTTTATTAATAAGGCCAGCAGGTTATTAATAAAAGGATGGTCATTTGGCAGCTTTGGAAGAAGGGGGAACTGAATCTCCCTTAGATATTGCTTATTAGTAATCATTTCTCTCAATTAGCAGTGTGAATTTCTTCACCGGGAATTTCCCGTACTGATGAAATCACAGCACTTGGTCAAACAAATAAAGAAACAAGCTAAAAACCACACCAAAGGCTCAGATTCCTTAAGAATCTAGCCAATAGCTCGCAAATGTTCAGATTCCTTAAGAGTCTGGTCAACATGGCAGATTTTTAATAAATCTTGTCTCTGGCTAAAAGAAGGCTTGGGTCAAATTCATTCAGGCAGGACCCATGTGTCGTGATTTCAGAGTCCCAGCACCCCTAAATACCTAAACCTCAACACTACCAGGGAAAAGCAACATGTCCTTGGCTGATGGAGAAAGGAAGATTTTTCTTTTTATTAAAATAATTTTTTTTACTGGTGGCATCATCTAACACTTCTTAACAACTGCATCCCCAATGCAGAGAGCCATTCCTTATAATGAAGACCCAAAAGAAGGAACAAAAGCTTCAGATCACTTTGATATTGTTAAGACGTCATTCCATGAAGAAGGCCATCTTCAATGAAACCATTGGTACTTTGTGAAATATTCAAATTCAAGATAACAACAATAATAACAACTAATATTTATATAGTGTTTACCATGTGGCAGGCCCTGTGTTAACTGCTTTACAATATTATCTCATTTGATCCTCACAACAATACTGGAAGGTCCTTGGCTCAATACAATCTAGAGGACCAAGAAAAATGATTTCTGACAAGCCTCTCTGAGCTTTTGGATTTTCCCCATAATTATCTGTATCACCTTGTCTGTTCATCAGGTTAATTTGTTCTGTTTGTCTCTTTATGGTGCAAGTGAGTGTCTGTGGAATTTGTTATCCTGTAAGGTTTAAAATGCATCCAGCAAACAAGGGAAGCTTCTAAGGGCTGTAGCTGGACCTTTCTTGGAATACTCTTTTTTCTTTCTCTCCCCCTTTCCCTCCCTCCCTGATTGCAGCAGCCTCAGAATAGAGGGAAGATGAGAAAGAAAAAGAAAAAACAAAACTTTATTATTTAGGTTACATGATGGATAAAGGCAAATAGAGGAGGAGGGTAAGAGAAGTGTAAGATCAGAATTAGACTAATTTATTTATTTTTAGTTTTCAACATTCACTTCCACAAGATTTTGAGTTCCAAATTTTCTCCTCATCTCTCCTCTATCCCAACCCCAACACAGTGTGCATTCTGAATACTCTTTCCTCCAATCTGCCATCCCTTCTGTCACCCATCTTCTCTTATTTCCTTTCCCTTCTATTTTCCTGTAGGGCATGATAGATTTCTATGCCCTGTTTCCTATATGAGAAGGCAAGCAACTTGATACAGGTTATAAATGTGTAGTCATGCAAAACACTTCCATATTAGTCATGTTGTGGGCAGAGCCAAGATGGCGGAGTAAAAGCAGTCACTTACTTGAGCTCTCTCCCAAACCCCTCCAAATACCTGTAAAAAATGGCTCTAAACAAATTCTAAAATAGCAGAACCCACAAAAAGACAAAGTGAAACAAATTTCCAGCTCAAGACAACCTGGATGGTTGATCTGAAAGGTATATTGCGCCGGGCTGGGAGAGGAACACAGTTCGCCGTGCACACGCAGGCCACAGTGAACCTGGACCAGGCCTCAGAGCACTGAATCAGGGGCAGCTGTGGCGGTTTCCAGACTTCTCAACCCATGAATGCCAAAGACAACTTAGAAGGTTAGTAGGAAAAGTCTGTTTCTGCAGTGTGAGAGAGAGAAGCGCGGGGTCCCAGCCTGATTCCACAAGTGAAGCCCAGAGGCAGCTGCTGCCTCAGCAGCTTTGGGCCCACAGACTGAGGGGGAATTGAGTGACTGATCAGAGGGGAGTTGCAGAGATCTCTTTGCTGGTGCAGGACTCTCTCGCTTTGCCCGTGCTTGGATCTGGGTCACAGTTCTGGGTGATGGTCCTGGGGCAAGGAGGAATGCTGGAGTGGTGGACTTTGTAGTGGTGGTAGAGAGGAAATCCTCCTCACAGTTCCAAGACAGAAAAGAGTGCTTGTTGTCACTCATAGCCCAGAGCACAGGCCAGGAAAGGAGTAAACACCTCGCCCTTAATCATAGGACCTTGGAAGAACTGAAAATTTTCAGGTCCCTAGAAGTATCTCTGAAAACAGCTGCACAAAGGCCCTGAAACTTGGGACAGTAAATTCCCAACATTGGAAGCATATTCCTATCTTAACAAAGAGTTTATAACTCATGTAATTGGCTGGGATCATGAGCAAGCAGCTGAAGAAGAATCAGATTGTAGAATCTTTCTTTGGTAACAAAGAAGATCGAAACATACAACCAGAAGACAACACAGTCAAAGCTCCTACATCCAAAGCCTCCAAGAAAATATATGAATTGGTCCCAGGCCATGGAAGAGCTCAAAAAGGATTTTGAGAAGCAAGGAAGAGAAGAACAGGAAAAACTGAGAGTGATGTAAGAAAATCATGAAAAACAAGTCAACAGCTTGCTAAAGGAGACCCAAAAAAAATACTGATGAATATAAACACCTTAAAAAATAGCCTAACCCAAATGGCAAAAGAGGTCCAAACACCCAATGAGAAGAATGCTCTAAAAAGCAAAATTAGTCAAATGGAAAAGGAAGTCCGAAAACTTACTGAAGAAAATATTTCCTTAAAAATTAGAATAGAGCAATTGGAAGCTAGTGACTTTATGAGAAATCAAGACACTGTAAAATAAACCCAAAAGAATGAAAAAATAGAAAACAATGTGAAATATTTCATTGGAAAAAAACAACTGACCTGCAAAATAGATCCAGGAGAGAGAATTTAAAAATTATTGGACTATCTGAAAGCCATGATAAAAAAAAAAGAGCCTAAACATCATCTTTCAAGAAATGATCAAAGAAAACTGCCCTAACATTTTAGAACCAGAGGGCAAAATAGAAATTGAAAGATTCCACTGATCACTTACTGAAAGAGACCCCCAAAGGAAAACTTCTAGGAATATTTTAGCCAAATTCCAGAGTTCCCAGGTCAAGGAGAAAATATTGCAAGCAGGCAGAAAGAAACAATTCAAGTACTGTGGAAACATAATCAGGATAACACAAGATTTAGGAGCTTCTACATTAAGGGACCACAGAGCATGGAATATAATAATATGGAGGGCAAAGGAGATAGGATTACAACCAAGAATCACCTAGCCAGTAAAACTGAGCATAGTCCTTCAGGGGTAAAAATGGTCATTCTGTGAAACAGAGGACTTTCAGGCATTCTTGATGAAAAGACCAGAGCTGAATAGAAAATTTGAGTTTCAAATACAAGACTCAATACAAACATGAACAGGTAAATAGGAAAGAGAAATCATTAACCTTATTAAGGTTGAACTGTTTACATTCTGCATGGAAAGATGATATTTGTAACTTGTGAGTCCTTTGTCAGCATTGGAGTAGTTGGAGGGAAAACAATTATATGTTTGTATGTATGTATAGATAGATAGATAGATAGATAGATAGATAGATAGATAGATAGAGGGCACAGCTTCAGGTGAAGATGAAGGGGTGATACCTGGAGAATAAAATTAAGGAGTGAGAGAGGATTATACTGGGAGAAGGAAAAAGGAAGAGGTAGAATGGGGTAAATTATCTCATAAAAAACAGACAAGAAAAGGCTTTTACAATGGAGGAGAAACAGTGGGAAGGTGAGAGGGAATGAGTGAATCTTATTCTCATTGGATTTGGCTTAAGGAGAGAATAACATGCACACTCAATTGGGTATGGAAATCTATTTTACCCTACAGAAAATAGGGGGGAAGGGGACAAGAGAGCAGGAGGATGATAGAGGGGAAGGCAGATTTGGGGAGGGGGTAAGCAGAAGCAAACACTTCTAAGGAAGGACAGGGTCAAAAGAGAGAATAGAATAAATGGGGGGCAGGATGGGAAGAAGGGAAATATACTTAGTTTTTCACAACATGACTACTATGGAAGTGTTTTGCATGAATACACATGTATAACCTGTATCAAGTTGCTTACCTTCTCGATGAGGGTGGGTGGGGAGGGAGGAAAGGAGAAAATTTGGAACCCAAAATTTTAAAAACAAAAGTTAAAAAAAAATACATTAGCTCAGCCTACCCATGAAAAAATATGTCATGTTGTGAAAAAGTAACTATATTTCCCTTCATCCTATCCTACTCTCCATTTATTCTATTTTCTCCTTCAACCCTGTCCCGCCTCAAAAGTGTTTGCTTCTGATTACTTCCTCCCCAAATCTGCTCTCCCTTCTATCAACCCCCCTCTCTTAACTCCTTTTTTCCTATTTTCCTGAAGGGTAAGATAGATTTCCACACCCAATTGAGTGTGTATGTTATTCTCTCCTTAAGCAAAATCCAATGAGAGTAAAATTCACTGATTCTTTCTTATCTTCTCCCACTTCCCTGCCACTGTAACACCTTTTTCTTGTCTGTTTTATGGAAGTTAATTTACCCTATTCTACCTCTCCCTTTCTCCTTCTCTCAGTATAATTTTCTCTCACCCCTTAATTTTAATTTTTAGATATCATCTATCATCTTCAACTCACCCACATATATATTTATACACATATACACACACATAGATGTATATATATTTCCCTCCAATTACCCTAATACTGTGAAAGGTTTCATGAGTTACAAATATCACCTTTCTATCTAGGAATGTAGACATTTCAACTTTAATCAGTCCCTTATGGTTTCTCTTTCCTGTTCAGCTTTTCATGCTTCTCCTGAATATTGTATTTGAAAGTCATAGTTTCTATTCAGCTCTCATCTTTTCACCAAGAATACTTGAAAGTGGGGCAGCTAGGTGGTGTGGTGGATAGAGCACTGGCCCTGCAGTCAGGAGGACCTGAATTCAAATCTGGTCTCACACCAAACACTTGACACTTACTAGCTGTGTGACCCTGAGCAAGTCACTTCACCCCATTTGCCTTAAAAAAAAGTATGCTTGAAAGTCCTCTATTTCACTGTTCCCCTGAAGGATTATACTCAGTTATGTTGGGTAGGTGATTCTTGGTTGTAATCCTATCTCCTTTGCCCTCTGGAATATCATACTCCAAGCCCTTGCGTCCCTTAATGTAGAAGCTGCTAAATCTTGTGTTATCCTGATTGTTTTTCCAGAATACTTGAATTTTTTCTTTCTGACTGCTTGCATTATTTTCTCCTTGACCTGGGAATTCTGGAATTTGGCTATAATTTTCCTTGGAGTTTTCCTTTGGGGATCTCTTTCAGGAGGTGATCAGTGGATTCTTTTAATTTCTATTTTACCCTCTGGTTCTAGAATATTAGGGCAGTTTTCCTGGATAGTTTCTTGAAAGATGACTGTCTAGGCTTTTTTTTTTGATCATGGCTTTCAGGTTGTCCAATAATTTTAAATTATCTCTCCTAGATCTATTTTCCATGTCAGTTGTTTTTCCAATGAGATATTTCACATTGTCTTCTATTTTTTTTTATTCTTTCAGTTTTGTTTTATATTTTTTTTTTTGGTTTCTTATAAAGTTATTAGCTTCTTTTTGCTCCATTCTAATTTTTAAGGAATTATTTTCTTCACTAAGCTTTTGGACCCCCAAACGATATTCCGATTGGTTGTTCCCAGCCAATTACTTGACTTTTAAATCCTTTGTTAAGGTAGAGAGATGCTTCCTGTGTGGAAAATGTACTGTCCCAAGCTTCAGGGGTTTTGTGCAGCTGTTTTCAGAGATACTTCTAGGGAACCGTAAATTTTCAGTTCTTCTGAGGTGGTATGATCAAAGCCAAGGTGTTTACTCCTTTCTTGGCCTGCTCTGGCCTATGAGTGACCACAAACACTCTTTTCTACCTTGGAACTGTGAGCAGGATTTCCTTTCTACCTCCACCAGAAGCTTTGCCAAGCTAGCGGTCCTCCTCTCCCCCAGGCTACCACCTAGGACTGTGACCCAGAGAGAATCCTGCCTCAGTGCCAGCAAAGAGATCCCTGCAGTCTGCCTCTGATCAGGCATTTGATCCCCCCCACTGTCTGTGGACCAAAACCTCCCGAAACAACTGCTGCCACTGTGGCAGCCACCCCAGGGTTGTGCCAGGGGCAGGGTGGGACCATATTTCTCTCTCACCTATGTCCAACAGACCTTTCCCACTGACCTTCTAAGTTGTGTTTAGCATTTGTGGGTTGAGAAGTCTGGAAACCACCACAGCTGCCCATGATTCAGTCTCCTAAGGCCTACTCTGGGTTGCTTTGTCCCTATCTTTGGCCCCATACTGAACTGTACTCCTTTCCTAGCCAGGAACAACAGATCTTTCCCATCATCAAGGAAATTTGTTTCACTCTATCTTTTTGTGGGTTCTGCTGCTCTAGAATTTGTTTAGAGTCATTTTTTGCAGGTATTTGGAGGGGTTTGGGTGAGAACTCCAGCAAGTAGCTGCTTTTACTCCACCATCTTGGCTCCATCTGGCCCCCCACCATCCTTGTAAGGTACTTTCTTTCTAGTCCAACCCCACTGCAGAACACCCTACCATCAAGCAACAATTTTCATCAAACTTTCCTAGCAAGCAAAGGGAAAACAGAAGCAAAGGGAAGGGGAGGGGAGGAAGAAAAATGAAGATACCTCATAGTAGAGGGACTCCCAACATGGACTGCTTTAATTTGGGGCAGTACCTCCATTTATTTGTAAATAAATAATAAGCACACATAAATGACAATACAATAAGCAAATACATTATTTTGGAGAAACCAATTTTGTTAAAATCAAGTGGGAAAAAAAGAAAGCAAACAAGCTTTTGAAGAACAAAGATTGTCTAGCTCAGTGCTCTTCCCCAAAAGCACAAGAGTTAACATAAGGGAAAAAAAATCCCCTATTTTATTCCTAACAGCATAGCTACTGCTACTCAGCTAGTGTTCCATAGTTTAGACAAAGTATTCATCTCCCTATCTCTCTCTCTCCTGCCAGTTCATTTGAGGGAGGAAGTGATAGCAGTGGCAGCAGGGACATGCAGGATAGCCCACCAATACTCTTTTTCACCAGTAGCATCTCTGATATCATCAGTGACATTTCTCAGCCTCCCTTATATAGAAATGCTAGGTCACCCTGGCACCACTTATTTAGTAGTAAATGCTGTGCACTGGTTTCTTGCATTCTATTACATGTGCTAATCTGTCTCACCCTTTGCTATGCTCTGCTAATCATTACTTATTGTAGAAAAATATAAAACTTAAAGCAATAACCCCTCAACATGGTGTTATTTTTTTAATCTTGAGACCCAATGGCATTTTTCTCTCTGTTTAGTCAATTATCATGCTGAGAGAAAATAAAATGAAACTGATAATAAAATCAATCTGTAGTGATTATTAAGAGAAATATAATATTTTTTACTGTAACCTTCTAATTTATGAAGGAAAGGAAAATATCAATTCTGTGGGAGTGAAATTGAGAAGAAGAAGTTAATACCTCTCTCCTGGCAACTGCAGTGCTGTTTTAAATCTTAATAATGCTAGTTTCTTGACTTTTTTTTTGGAGCTCAGATTGAGGAAAATTATACTGAAGTCATTTTATTTAATGGACTTTCTTTTTCTTACATGGAAAGTTTTTGTGCCACTTCTTCATTTATTTGATAAGTGGTTACCTGAGATTTTGAATATTCAGTAAAACTGGCTTCCCTAATTAAGAAAATAAGGAAAATATTGTACCTCATCTTTGGAATTATAACAGAGTAAATGCTTCATATTATTATTATATATAGTATATATAATATGATATATATATATATATATGTTGGATTTTTTATTTATTTTTTTCTGTCTAAGTCTGTGATTTCCTTAGAAAACTCCAAATGAGGAAATTCCATCATTTAATGGGAATTAGTATTTGGGTAACTTTTAGTGTTAAAAAGGGGCAGCTAGCTGATGCAGTGGATAGAGTGTTGGACCTGGAGTCAGGAAGACCTCAGTTTAAGTATGGACCCAGGCACTTACTAGCTCTGTCACCTGGAGAGATTACTTAACTTCTGTTTGACTTACTTTCATCAACTTTGAAATGGTGAAAACAACAGCACCTACTTCATAGTATGGTAAGGATCAAATAGATACTATTTTAAAGGTACCTAGCACATGATAAGTGCTATATTAAAGCTTATTCCCTTCCTTTTCCCTTCTCATCTCTTATCTATAACTGCCTTATTGTTTGGACTATGCAATCATTGTCGAGTAGCTTACATTGTGCTAATGTGCAAAGACAAATTATTCAGAAAGAAACAAACAATTCTTGATTTTAAGTTTTTTTAAACTTCATTCTAAAAAAAAAACCCTATAATAATATTATAAATAGACTTGATGAAAGATGGAGTAAAAAATATCCCAATAAACGCAACTGACTTTCTTCCAGACTCTTCTTTGCCATTTGATCTCCTTCCTCCCTCCCTGTCTTCTTCCTTCCTTCATAGTTTATTTCCTTCCTTTTTTTCATAAATCATCCAATATATGGATCACACACTGATAAATTATAGTATAGTTTGCAAAGTACAGTGCTAAGAAGAGACTTAAATGTAGGAAGACACTGAGGTGTTTCTTAAAATTTGCACTAACAAAGAATGCTTTCATGCTAACAAATGTGCAGAATAAAGTTAAATGGAAAACAGTTACATTACCCATCTTTTGTCTTTGTAAATTTACAGGGTTCCAAGTAAAACCTCAAGGTTATTTTGATTTGCATTTCTTTTATTATTTGTGGGGAATTTAATTTTTAATTGAAAAAGCGGTGGGATCATTGCAGAGGAAAATTCCTGTAAAAAGCAAGATTTCAATTGAGCCTTGAAAGATGTAGAGTATTTAGTCAAGCAGATAATTGGAGGAGAAAGCATTACAATTGTAGGAAGCAGTGTGAATATGCTGGGTGATAAGATGACGATGTCAGGAAAGTCTAGATGAGGTGATCCCTGATCACTTATATCATAATAAGCTAAAGGCAAAGCAAATGGAAATGTACCAGAAGGAAGGCACTAGCTGTTGACAGTAAACATTTAGTTGGCAACCGAATCTTTTTTTTTTCTCTGAGATTTGCAACATATAAAAACAGAAAGCATCAGAACCTATAGACCAGCAGAACTCAATGTGCATATGCATGTTTGCGTGTGTGTGTGTGTGTGTGTGTGTATGTGTGCATGTTCTTGTGTATATGTGAGAGTTTGGGAGGTAAGAGGAAGAGAGCCAAGTGAAACTTTTTTGTGGCTTGGGGGTCTTTTGTTCCAAAGTTGCTTTTCCTGTATGCTTCTAATTGTGTTCCCCTATAGTATTTGTATTCTTGGGAGAAGTTTTGAAATCCAGGCTGTACTCTAAGCTGCCAGATGTCTTGGGCACAAAAAAACCTAAATGAATAAAACTTCATGGTGCTGTTAAAAGGTCAGTAATAGGTGTATGCTTGATAACATCTTCAATAATCTTCCATATTCTCTTAGGTGTACCTGTACCAGTGGTCAGAGGACTCTGATAATTTCTTTGATTTTCATTTTCTCATCAATAAAAAAATATGCAATCAATATTTACATATTAGTAAATTGTAAAATAAACAACAGCACACTGAAAGAGTTCATTTACATTATCCATTTCTGAATAGGAAAATATATAGACCCAATAGGAGAAGGAAATAATTGAGGAGATCAAATGACCTGGCATAGTAGTGCTAGAATGGTTTTAAGCACCTTCAGGTGATATTTATGGAGGGAATTGTTCTTATAAGGCCACAGAGATATGAATCTGAAATTCATTTTATTTAGTATATCCATAACATCCCACTTGTTAATTGTGAACAAATTGATGTTGTTGCAGTACTTAACTTACAGTACGATAAAGGAAAACAGCTGTGAAAGATTTAAGACTTCTAATCAACACAATGAACGCTTCAATGACTCCAGAAGGTTGAAAAAGCCTGCCACTCATCTTTTGTCAGAAAAACAATAGACTCGACATGCAATATTAGAATATGTTTTAAAATAAGTTTTTATTAACATTTTCTTTCTTAAATTACCATATCACATGATTCCCTCCTCTTTCACCTCCCAGAAAGCCATTCAACATGACAAATACAATTTTTTATAGAGAAAAAAAGTACAACTAGTAGATATATTGAAAAAGTCTGAAATTGTATATAGTGTTTAACTGTGGAGCTTCCAGGTTGGAGGTGTCTTCTCATATCTCTTCATTTGAGTGCTGCTTAATCTTTATACTGTTGTTATATTTAGTTTTAATTTTTTATTATGGCATTTTTCTCTCCATTTATATTATGTAATTACTACGTATATTGTTATTTTTGGCTCTGCTTACTTCACTCAGCATCAATTCATATAGATCTTTCCATGCTTCTATACATTCATTATACACATAATTTCTTACAGCACAGTAATATTCCATTACATTTATGTATCACAATATGCTTAGCCATTCACCATTCAATGAGCATCCTTTTTGTTTCCAATTCTTTCTTGTCATAAAAAGTACTGCTATAAATATTCTGGAGTATATGGGGGCTTTTCCCCCCTGTCAATGGTTTCTTTGGTATAAACTCAATAATGGAGTCCTTGTTTCAAAGAATATGGACATTTTAATCATTTATTTGCATAATTCAAAATATCTTTCCAAAATGGTTGTACCATTTTACAGCTCCACTAACAACGTATGAGGGCATATATCTTTCCATAATCCCTCCAAATTTTTTTGGCATTCTTACCAATTTGCAGTGTATGAGGTGAAACCTCAGGGTCATTTTGATTTCTTTTCTTTTTTTCTTTCAGATTTTTAGGCAATTGGGGTTAAGTGACTTGCCCAGGGTCACACAGTTAGTAAGTGTCAAGTGTTCGATCTGAGGCCAGATTTGAACTCAGGTACTACTGACTTCAGGGCCGCTGCTTTATCCACTGTGCCATCTAGCTGCCCCCTCATTTTGATTTCTATGCCTGTTATCATAAGTGATTGGGAACATTTTTTTATATAGTTGTGAATATTTTGCAGTTCTTGTTTTATGAACTCTTTGTTCATATCCTTTCACCATTTATTTCTTGGGGAATGAAATCCTTATCCGAAAAAAATTTAATACAAAGTTATTTTTCCCATTCAACACTTCCCTTCCAATGATAGATGCATAAATGTTGTCTGTACAGAAGCTTTTCAGTTTCAAGTTTATGTTCTGTTGTAACACAGAATTATGTTATTTAAGTTACTTAAATCTTTTTTTTCTAAGGTGGTCTTATTCTCACTGGCTTTTCTCCCCTCAACTCTGATCCTCTCTTCTCTTTTGATACTTCTTTCCCTTTAGGGTTTTATTTATTAGTTTAAATTTTCTCTCCTGCTTTCAACTGTATCTTTTCTTTGTTGTTGTTTTTTTTCCTCTCAGGTAGTCAAGTGAATTCCTTCTTCCTCTCCTCCCCTTAAGCTAGACCTATTTCTTTTTTTTTTTAATTTTTTTTTATTTGACCTTTTGTGTGTTCCTCAGGGTCTTTCTGGCACAAGAAAGCAGAAGAGGGGACCATTGCAGCAGTTGATTTTGATGTAATTCTATGTCATTTCCTAGGTCTTCTAGTCTCCAAAACCAGTTTCATTTTCAATATTCTGTATTCCTTCTGACTCTGTCTTTCAAGATTGTTCTATAAAATATCTAGAGATATATGTATTTGGTATATATGTATGTATATATACATATACATACATAGATATAGATATGTATATCTATCTCTATATCTGTATCTTTATATATAATATATTATATATATATATAATATACATATATATATATGAAAGTAGGTACAGTTACCAAATTGTGCTTCCTACATATTCATTTTCACAAAGCTCAAGGAGTAGTACTGGTATACTTTTGTTGCTGTTTCTCATTATTTTTGATGTAATTTCCCCACTATGTCTAATTCATAAGTTATTTTTAGAGGTTCTTATTTTCTTCACATTTTGGCTTCTATTCAGTGTTAGGCATGTAACTTTGGTCAAGGATATCTGTCTCCATTATCCATAAAATGTCACAATTCCTCTGGAATTATTTCTGGAAAATGTCCAAAAATAACCCATATTCAATATTGTATGAGAAAATTTATGTGTGCTGGTGACAAAAAAGCTTATATTGAATGACATTTCCAAAAATACAGGGTTCTTGTAAATATATTGTTCAGGTTTAGAACAGTTCTGTCATTTTTTGCCACCATCACAAAACACATGAAGAACTCTCAGTCTACAAAATATTCCCTGGGATTTTTATTTCTTTTGCTTGTGAGTGTTGGGGAGAGGGGGTGTGAATATTTAATTATTAAATAAGTTATTTAGTTTTCTTGTGGTTATAATGGATAATACAAAGATATTATTATTATTATTATTATTATTTTAAGGAGGTGAAATTCAATAAAAGGTAAGGGCACATATATAAATGATTACTTAAGCTAAATAGTCCTTAATGAAGAGAAGTGAAAACTATTTTGATTTGTAGTAATATATCCCCATGTCATGTTTTATTAAACCAGATTCAAAGTTCTAGCAAGGGTCTTAGGAGTATTAAAACCAGGTAATATTTTGTCCTTTTAACAGCTTTATTTCAGTAACCCTGCTTTTCTATAATAGTGTAATTAAATCATATATCCCATATTTTCAAAATGTGCAACAGTATTTTATATTATATTTCTAAATCCCCCTTTTCATTGTTGTATATCATAATTTCCATTTGCATCTCTCAAAACAAAGATTCAAAGCAATCCATCCATTACCATTAGCACAAGAAGCTACAAAGTAGTAAGGGAAGCTTTGATTCATATCATACATTATAGATGACAAATGCCTCAATTTTCTCATTCCATTCCAGAGAAGAGGTGAAATCTTATGCTTGTATGTGAATCTCAGGTGGGTTTGCATATATAAATTTGTGCAAGGCCTGCCTCAGATAAATTGAAAGAATGAGTTGTATTTATGTAAAAGTAATAATTTTGATATCACAATAATGAGTCACTTGATATTCTTCATTTTATGTTTAGCCTCTCTCCTATGTAGATATTTACATGACTATCAAGAGCATGAGAGAGATGCTAGGATTGGTGCAGATAGAGTCTGAAAACTGAGTTCATTCAGCACTGTTTTCCATGTTAGCTCAGTAAAATTAGGTAACTGAATCAAGTACCAACAGGGGAAGAGGCAGTAGAGTCTTAAGACTAAAGAATTGCCTAGAAACCAGGTACATCTAGGTTGAAATCCTGCCTCAGAAAAGTACTGAGAAAGTCATTTAAACTCTCAGACTAAAAATTATAGAGAAGATGTTGACAGCTATTGTTAAAAGGTAGGAAGTTCCCATTGATACTGAAATCATAGGTCCAGTTCCTATTCTTAGTGAAAGATAAAAAGAACTCTTTCTGAAAACAACCTATACAAAGTACTTTCATTTAAACTGAGTGATTATCTTTGCAAGTTCAAAACCAAAAGTAAGAAAGGTCAAGTAAGAAGGTCCACTCTATTTTGATTCCTCACCTCAGTTTTCATGAGCCAAATTTGTAATTAATGACTGATCTAAAAAAGAGACAAAAAGATCAAGCTAATTGCTCACTTGTCTGTAATCTAGACTTTTAAAATAACTATTAAATGTAGTTTGCTTTTTTTCAGACTATGCCAATAATACACATGACCAGGAAAAAAATAATAGAAGTATTTTGCCCTCATGTTAATGGGTGAATAAAAGACAATTTTAATTAACGTTGAATTTACTTTACACCATGGACAAAATGTTGCAATTATGCTCCCCTAAACATACTTGATAAATATTGAATTTGTATAAAAATATCCAATGGACCTGGACTTTTCTGCTAATCAAAGGTTGATTAGTATGCAAGTGGGAATGCTAACAATTATTTTTTCTTTTTTAAAATTATTTTGTTTGTATTTTTTTAATTTATAAAGAGACAATTTTTTTTGAGGACTACATTATGCAAATTGAGAGAGAGTACTAAAATGCCTTTCAGTGGAAAGAGTTCAAAATACTTGTGTTTTGACCTTTAGAACAGGATCTAGGTGATTTTCAAAGTTGGAATTTCTTCTTGGGAAATTTGTTTGAGCATGTAGACATATGTGTAGTTCTTCCATTATCCATACAGTCTAGTTCTTAAAGAATAGTACTCATTGGTTGTGGGTTTTGGTAAAGAGTCCTCTTTAAGGTGAGAAGTTTAAAAAATGACTAATAGGAGTAGGGAGGTGGAAGGCACAAATGGGAGAGCAAGTGGATATAGTCTTAGTGTAAGTTGACACAGAAGAAGCCACATATGGAGTTATAGCAATCAGTGTAGAGACAGATGGGTACCACGTAGAATTTATTAGAGTCACAAATTGAATTCTGGTCTTAGACTTTTCTTGGAGAAACTCCAAGAGTCAGATAACTCCACACCCTAACCATTTTTGGCTGGCTCTTTAAGTCCTGAAATAACTCTGTTCCTTATTATTTTTCAGCATGGGAATTGAAGTGGAATTAAAGTATGAAACTCTCAGAGGTGAAAGAAATTTTACCTCTTAGGGTAGGAATGGAACGAATGATTTTTTACTTCTAAGATTAGCATATCACACATCTGGAGCTGGAAGGCACCACAGAAGTCACCTAGTTCAACTCCCTCCTTTGAAGATGAGGAAACTGGGGTACAGGGAAGTTAAGTGACTTGCCCAGGGTCACATAGGTAGTGAGAGACAGAATTAGGATTTGAATTTTGGCCTAGGACTCCATGTTTGGTGGTCTAAGTTTAGGACTCCTTTCACTGAAAAATTCAAAAGATCATTTTTTCAAAATTTAGAGCCATAGGGAGCTTAGAGATCATTAAATCTAAGACCTTCATTTTACAGATGAAGAAAATAAGGATTAGAGAGAATAATTGTCTTGTCATGACTCACAGAGCTATTAAGGACCTGGGGTGGAATTTGCATTTAAGTTATCCCAAACCATTTGACTCTCTTGTTGTTTATTGTTTAATGTTTTTATTCAATGCTTTTTTCTACTAGTTATATATCTCTGGTGGGGTCCAGCAACAGAGAATTACTTAAAAATCAGAATCTTAATTCTGAATTTAAGTTCAGAATATAAGTGAAACAGTTAATTATCCTCACCTTTGACATACTCCATATGGATATACCTAGAGGGGCAACAAGTTTATTGCTTTGTATTTTTTCTCAAATTACTTTTGCATAATAGAAGTTTAGATAATTGAATTATGAAACCCTAAACATTTAAAATGTAATAATCTAGAGTTTGCTCAACAGAACTCCTCCTAAGTTTGTCCTCTCCTAAGAGTAGAATATTAGCTCTTGTGTGTGAAAAATGTGATTATAATAACTGAGGATCTATAGTAGGGGAGGCTAACATGCAGCTTTGAGGTTACATGTGACCTTCTAGGTCCTCAAGTGCAGTCTTTCAACTGAATTTTTTTTTTAATTTATTTGTTTATTTTGAGTTTTCAACATTCACTTACACAAGATGTTGAATTCCAAAGTTTCTCCCCATCTCTCCCTACCCCCCACTCTAAGATGTTGTATATTCTGAATGCCCATCTCTTAATCTGCCCTCCCTTCTATCACCAACCCCTTCTCTTATTCCCTTCCCCTTTTATTTTCCCAGAAGTCAGGATAGATTTCTATACCCCAATGCATATATTTCTTATTTCCCAGTTGCATGTAAAAACAATTTTTTTAACATTTGTTTTTAAAATTCTGGGCTCCAAATCCTCACCCTTCCTCCCTCCCCACCCACTCTCATTGAGAAGACAAGCAAGTCGAGACAGGTTATACATGTGTAGTCATGCAAAACATGTTGTGAAATAATAGTCATGTTGTGAAAAACTAACTATATTTCCCTTCACCCTATCCCACCCCCAGTTTATTCTATTCTGTCCTTTGACCCTATCCCTCCTCAAACATGTTTGCTTCTGATTAATCCCTCCCCCAATCTGCTCTCCCTTCTATCACCCCCCTTCTTATATCCCCTTACACCCTATTTTCCTGTAGGGTAAGATAAATTTCCATACCCAATTGAGTGTGTGTGTGTTTTCCCTACTTAGGCCAAATCTGATGAAAGTAAGATTCACTCATTCCCTCTCATCTTCCCCCACTTCCTCTCCACTGTAAAAGCTTTTTCTTGTCTGTTTTATGTGAGATAATTTACCTCATTCTACCTTTCCCTTTCTCCTTCTCTTTTTTTAATTAATTTATTTTGATTTATCAACAGTCACTTCTATGTGCTTTTGAGTTTAAAATTTTTTCCCCTTCCCTCCCCACCACCCTCCCCAAGATGGTGTATAATCTGATATAGGCTACACATATACATTCCTATTAAACATATTTTCACATTAGTCATGTTATAAGGAAGAATTAGAACCAATAGGAGGAACCACCAGAAAGAGGAAACAAAACTCAACAGAAGAAAAAAAAAGAAGCAAATAGTATGCTTTGATCTGCATTCAAACTCCATAGTTCTTTCCTTGTATGTGGATAGCATTTTCCATTAAGAGGTCTTTGGAGATGTCTTAGATCCTTGTATTGCTGGGAAGGGTTAAGTTTATAATATTAGTCATCACACATCGTGGCTGTTATTCAGGCACTGAGGCAGTGTTCTCCTGGTTCTGCTCACTTCACTCAGCATTAGACCATACAAGTCTTTCCAGGTTTTTCTGAAGTGAGCCTGTTCATCATTTCTTATAGCACAATAGTATTCCCTTTCTCCTTCTCCCAGTATAATCCTCTCTCACTCCTTAATTTTATTTTTTAGATATCACCCCTTTCATCTTCAACTCACCCTGTGCCCTCTATCTATCTATCTATCTATCTATCTATCTATCTATCTATCTATCTATCTATCTATCTAGTTAGCTAGTTAGCTATGTGCCTATACATTTTTCCCCTCCAACTAACCTAATACTGAGAAAGATCTCATAAATTACAAATATCATCTTTCCATGTAGGATTCATAAACAGTTCAACTTTAATAAGTCCCTTATGATTTCTCTTTCCTGTTGATCTTTTAATGCTTCTCTTGAATCTTGTATTTGAAAGACAAATTTTCTATTCAGCTCTCATCTTTTCATCAAGAGTGTTTAAAAGTTCTCTATTTCACTGAATTTCCATTTTTCCCCCTGAAGGATTATACTCAGTTTTGCTGGGTAGGTGATTCTTGGTTGTAATCCTATCTCCTTTGCCCTCTGGAATATTATATAAGCCCTTTGGTTCCTAAATGCTGCTAAATCTTGTGTTATCTTGATTATGTTTCCACAATACTTGAATTGTTTCTTTCTAGCTGTTTGCAATATTTTTTCCTTGACCTGGGAACTCTAAAATTTGGCTATAATATTTCTAGTTTTCCTTTGGGGATCTCTTTCAGGAGGTGATCAGTGAATTCTTTCCATTTCTATTTTGCCCTCTGGTTCTAAAATATCAGGACAGTTTTCCTTGATAATTTCTTGAAAGATGATATCTAGTTTCTTTTTTGATCATGGCTTTCAGGTAGTTTAATAATTTTTAAATTATCCCTCCTGGATCTATTTTTCAGGTCAGTTGTGTTTTACAATGAGACATTTCACATTGTTTCCTATTTTTTCATTCTTTTGGATTTGTTTTACAGTTTCTTGATTTCTCATAAAGTCACTAGCTTCCAATTGCTCCATTTTATTTTGTAAGGAAGTATTTTCTTCAGTAAGCTTTTGAACTTCCTTTTCCATTTGGCCAATTCTGCTTTTTTAAAACATTCTTCTCCTCATTGGCTTTTTGGACCTCTTTTGCCATTTGAGTTAGGCTATTTTTTAACATGTTATTTTCTTCAGTAATTTTTTGAGTCTCCTTTAGCAAGCTGTTGTCTTGTTTTTCATGATTTTCTTGCATCACTCTCATTTCTCTTCACAGTTTTTCCTCTACTTCTCTTTCTTGCTACTCAAAATTCTTTTTGAGCTCTTCCATGGCCTGGGACTGATTCATATTTTTTCTTGGAGACTTTGGATGTAGGAGCTTTGACTTTTTTTGTCTTCTTCTGGTTGTATGTTTTGATCTACTTTGTCACCAAAGAAAGATTCTATGGTCTGACTTTTTTGTGTTGTTTGCTTATTTTCCCAGCCAATTACTTGAGTTTTAAACTCTTTGCTAAAGTAGGGGTCTGCTTCCAGTGTGTAGAATGAATTGTTCCAAGCTTTAGGGGTTTTGTGCAGATATTTTCAGAGACACTTCTAGGGACCTGTAAATTTTCAGTTCTTCCAAGGTGGTATGATCAAAGGAGAGGTGTTTACTCCTTTCCTGGCCTGTGCTCTATTCTATGAGAGACCACAAGCACTCTTTTCTGTCTTGGAACTGTGAGAAGGATTCCTTCTCTACCACCACTACAAGATCCACCACTCCAGCACTCCTTCTTGCCCCAGGACCACCATGCAGGACTGGGACCCACATCCAAGCATGGGCAAAATAAGAGAATCCTGCCTCAGTGCCAGCAAAGAGATCCCTGCCATCCCCATCTGATCAGTTGCTTAATCTCCCCATCTGTGGACTGAGAGCTCTGGAAACAGCCATTGCCCCAGGGCTCCATCAGACTTGGGGCCAAACAGAACTCCTATCTCACCCAGGTCTGACAGAACTTTCCTACTGACCTTCTAAGTTGTCTTTGACATTCGTGGGTTGTGAAGTCTGGAAACCACCACAGCTGCCTGTGATTCAATCCCTTTAGGCCTGTTCCAGGTTCACTGAGGTCTAGTCTTTGCTTGTGCCCTGCCCACACTGAACTGTGCTCCTCTCCCAGCCCCATGCAAGAGACCTTTCCTGCTGAGCTTCCAGGTTGTCTTGGGCTGCAAATTTGTTTCACTCTGTCTTTTTGTGGGTTCTGCTGCTCTAGAATTTGTTTAGAGCCACTTTTGCAGGTATTTGGAGGGGTTTAGGGGAGAGCTCAAGCAAGTTACTGCTTTTACTCTACCATCTTGGCTCAGCTTTTCTATATCCAAATTTTACAGAACAAATTCTTTTCACACCCATTAGTTCTTTAAAAAAAAAAGTAATTCATATGTGCATTCATGCTTGAAAATTTTGTTCTTGTAAAGTTAAAGACATTAAATACCTTAAAAACATTCACAGTGGAAAAAGTTTCCATTTTTTATTAAGAAAATCAGAAAGAGAAGAGAAAAAATACAGCTTTGATAACAAAAATATTAATTGGAGTACACATCTTTTCCATTTGGGTTACTGTGAAGACACGTGTATGTGCATGTTTGTATCTGATCATCATCATCACTTAGGTAATGATGCCTAATAGGATTTTTAAACCTAAGCAGAGATAATAGCTACCATACTTCTACCCTTCATGAACATTCTCAGCCCCAGCATACACACATATACACATCAAGTTCTCTTTGTTATCATAGAAAGTATTCTTTTTTTTTAATTTGTAAGCATTTTTTTCCTTTTTCTGAAAATATATTTTGAGGAATTTGGCATATGGAATTATTACTTTCAGACTCTCAAACATAACAAATTTGAAGCACCAACACAAGAGGAGGGGATAGGAAGCGTTTCAAACTTGTGAGCTTTCTAGATATGAAAAGTGAAAGCAGAGAATATTGAGGAATGCAAAATAATTAAAAAATAAAAATGAACAAATCAGACATCCCAACACCTTAGCCTAATTTGCTTCATTTATGTTAGCTACTGTAATTTCTGTTTTCTAAAATTTACTTCAGATAAATATATCTTCTAAAATCAAATTCAATTTAGGATTGATGGAAGATTAAGAGCCCTAGACATTTTGCACCTCTGGTTATCCATAAAAAAAACATCAGATTATTCAGCAAAAGCATTGACTTCTCCTACATTTCTTTCCTTTAATTAATGTTCCTTTATTGTATTTTTTTTAGTTTCTTTTTTAAAAGGCTATTCTCTATGATAAAGCAGACTTTCTGGGTAGATTTATAATATATATACAAAAGGCTCCAATGAATCCTGGCAACCAGAAAGATTCTTCACACTTTAACCTATGCTCTATGCAGGTAACTAAGTGATTTGTCTAATGGGCAAGTGTGTTATATCACTTCCTGTTCAATAAACTTCAGTGGCTCCCTAGAATTTATAGGCTTAAATATAAATTGCTCTGTTTGGCATTTAAAGTACTTTACAACCTCTACACATTTGACCTTTCCACAAACATTACTCTGTTCCATATACCTTATGTTCTAGCAACAAATATCATAGATATATATGTGTATATATACACATATATACATTTATATATATCTTGCTGATATATATGTGTATATATAAATATATAAATATATATATAATATATATATATATATCTATATATATATATCTTGCTGATGTTACTCAAACACTAAGCTCCACCTCTCACCTTCATGTCTTTGCACTGAGGTTGACCCCTATTTGTGGAATTTTCTTCCACTTAATGTCTACATTTCTGGGTTTCCTTCAAATTCAGCTAAGTATCACCTTTTGTATGTGACCTTTCTTACCCCTTTCCTCACTCAAATCTTCCAGCATCTTATTCTCCATGAATGCCTTGCATCTGCTTTGTATGTATTTTATATGTGCCTATATATGAATGTGTTTTCTTCTCTGTTAGAACATAAGCTGCTTGAAGACAAGAGTAGTCTCTTTTTTTTGTCTTTACATGCCCAACATCTAGATAAATGCCCAGCACCTGTTAAATGGTTCATAATTACTTGTTTGATATATTGAATTTTATAAAATAAATTTATTTTCATTTTTTTCATTCATGTATTCATTCATGTATTCATTCACACTTTAATTCAGGGCTTCCTATGACCTATGACTTCATTACTTTATATTGTCTTAGAGTTGGAAACATGCCATGGTGATGAATTTAGACCTATCTGGACACTTTTTCTTTTTTTAAATTAATTAATTTATTTTTAGTTTTCAACAATCACTTCCATAAGCTTTTGAGTGTTAAATTTTCTCCCCCCTGCCCCTTCCTCCCTCCCCAAGACAGTATACACTCTGATATAGGCTCTATATATACAATCCTATTAAAAATATTTTCACATTAATCATATTGTAAAGAAGAATTACAACCAATGGGAGGACCGACAAGAAAGAGGAAACAAAACAAAACAGAAGAAAAAAAAAAGAGCAAATAGTATGCTTCAATCTGCATTGAGACTCCATAGTTCTTTCTTTGGATGTGGATAGCATTTTCCATCATGAGACTTTTGAAGATGTCTTAGATCCTTGCATTGCTGAGAAGGTCTAAGTCTATCAAAGTCATCTCACAACATGGCTGTTACTGTGTACAATGTTCTCCTGCTTCTGCTGAATTCACTCAGCATCAGTTCATACAAGTCTTTCCAGGTTTTTCTGAAATTCACTTTCTTACTGCAACTTGTTCAGCCATTCCCTAATTAATGGGCACTCCCTCAATTTCCAATTTTTTAGCACCACAGAAAGAGCTGCTATAAATATTTTTGTACATATGGGTCCTTTTCCCATGTTTTTGTGATCTCTTTGGGATATAGCTCTAGAAATACTATTACTTGGTCAAAGAGTATGCATATTTTATAGCCCTTTGGGCATAATTCCAAATTGTTCCCCAGAATGGTTGGATAACTTCACAACTCCACCAACAATGCATTAGTATTCCAATTTTCCAACATCTTCTCCAACATTTATCATTTTACTGTTTTGTCATATTGGCCAATCTGATAAATGTGATGTGGTATGCCAGAATCCTTTTAATTTGCATTTCTCTAATAAACAGTGATTTAGAGATTTTTTTTTCATATGACTATACAGAGTTTTAATTTCTACCTCTGAAAACTGCCTGTTCATATCATTTGACCATTTATCAACTGGGGACTGACTTGCATTATTATGAATTTGATTTAATCTCTATATATTTTAGAAATGAGGCCCTTATCAGAGACAGTGGTTGTAAAAATTCTTCCCAGTTTTCTACTTCTCTCCTAATCTTGCTTGCATGGGCTTTGTTTGTGCAAAAAAAACTTTTCAATTTAATATAATCAAAATTATTTATTTTGCATTTCATAATGTTCTCTATCTCTTGTTTGGTCATCAGTTCTTCTGTTCTCCATAAATCTGACAGGTAAACTATTCCTTGTTCTCCCAGTTTGCTAATAGTATCAATCTTTATATTTAAATCATGAGCTCATTCTGACTTTTGGTATATGGTGTAAGATTTTAGTCTATCCCTACTTTCTGCCATACTCTTTTCCAGTTTTCCCAGCAGTTTTTGTGAAATAGTGAGTTCTTATCTCAGAAGTTGAGGTCTTTGGGTTTATCAAACAGTAGATTACCATAGTTATTCACTACTGTATTTGTATAACTTACCTATTCCACTGATACCCCACTCTAATTTTTAGGTGGTACCAGGTAGTTTTGATGACAGCTGCTTTATAATACAATTCAAGATCTAGAATGGTTGGCCATCTTCTCTAGCATTTCTTTTCATTAGTTCCCTTGATATTCTGGACCTTTTGTTATTCCAAAGGAATCTTATTATTATTTTATTTCTAACTCTATAAAATAATTTTTAGTAGTTTGATTAGTATGGCATTGAATAAGTAAATTAGCATGAGTAGAATTGTCATTTTTATTATTTCTTGGCCTACCTATGAGCAACTAATGTTTTTTTTAAATTATTTGGATCTGACTTTATTTGCTTGAAAAGTGTTTTTTAATTGTGTTCATATATTTCCTGGGTTTGTTTTGGCAGGTAAACTCCCAAATATTTTACAATGTGTGTAGTAACTTTAAATGGAATTTCTCTTTCTATGCCTTGCTGTTGGGCTCTGTTGGCAATATATAGAAATGCTGATGTTTTGTGTGGGATTATTTTATAACCTGCACCTTGCTAAAGTTGTTTATTATTTCAAGTAGTTTTTTACTTCAGTCTCTAGGATTCTCTAAGTATATCATCATATTATCTGCAAAGAGTGATAGTTTTTTTTCTTCATTGTCTATTGTAATACCTTCAATTTCTTTTTCTTCTCTTATTGCTAAAGCTAATGTTTCTAGTACCATATGGAATGACAGTGGTGATAGTGGAGAGCCTTGTTTCACCCCTGATCTTATTGGAAATGCTTCTGGGTTATCCCCATTACATATGATGCTTGCTGAAGGTTTTAGACAGATGCAACTTATCATTTTGAGGAAGACTCCATTTATTCCTATGCTCTCTAGTGTTTTTAATAGGAATGGGAGTTTTATTTTGTCAAAAGCTTTTTCTGCATCTATTGAGATAATCATGTGATTTCTGATAGTTCTGTTGTTGATATGATCAATTATGCTGATCATTTTCCTAATATTGAACCAGCCCTGCATTACTTCAATTCAAATATCATGGAACCACAGTCAGGATTATACAGGACCTTGCAGCTTCTACATTAAAAGATTGTAAGGCATGAAATATGATATTCCTTAAGGCAAAAGAGCTTGGATTACAACCAAGGATAACTATCCAGTGAAAATGAACATAATCTTTCAGGGGAGGAGGTGGACATTCAATGAAATAGGGGGATTTCAAAACTTCCTGATGAAAAAACCGGAGCTCAACAGAAAATTTGATCTTCAAAAACAAGATTCAAGACAAACATAAAAAGTTAAACAGGACAGAAAAAACAATAACAACAACAGCAACAACATATTATTAATGAGGGCAAACTGCTTTTCTATCCCTACAAGGGAAGAAGACACTTGAAACTCAGGGGTAGGTATAAGTTGACTTTGATATAATGATAAAAAATCTAATTAAGTGGTTTAAATACATCTAAGTAAGTGGATTAAGTGGATCTAATTAAGGGATTGTTACTAGGAGAAAATAGAAGGAGGAGGCAAACAAGGGTAAATTGCATTACAGGAAAAGGCACAAAAAACTATTACAGTAGAGGGAAAAAAGGGAGGGAGATGAGCATTGTATGATCTCTACTCTCATCAGATTTGGCTCAAGGAGGGAATAACATAATCAGTTAGATATAGAAATCTAACTTGCCCTATAGGCAGTGGGAGGAAAATGGAAAAAGAAAAGATAGATAAAAGGGGATAGAAATAAGGGAAGAAGTATTAAGGGTAAAGGGGAAAAAATAAAATAATTTATTGGCATACAGTTAGGCAAAAGAGCTCCTAATAATTGTTTTGATTTCCTCTTCATTGGTAGTGAACTCACCTTTTTCATTTTTGATACTGGTAATTTGTTTTTTTTTCTTTCTTTCTTTCTTTTAATTAAATTAAACAAAGGTTTATCTATTTTACTGTTTTGTTTTCATAAAATCAGCTCTTAGTTTTATTTATTATTTCAATAGTTTTCTTAATTTCAATTTTATTAATTTCTCCTTTAGTTTTCATTATTTTTTTAATTTGGTGTTTAATTGGGGGTTTTTAAATTGTTCTTTTTCTAGTTCTTTTTAATTCCATGCCTAAATCATTGATCTCTGCTTTCTCTGTTTTATTCATGTAAGCATTGAGAGATATAAAACTTCCCCTAAGAACTGCTTTTGCTGCATCCCATAAGTTGTCTCTTTACTGTCATTTTCTTAAATGAAGTTATTGATTGTTTCTATGATTTGTTGCTTGACCCATTCATTCTTTAGGATTAGATCATTTAGTTTCCAATTAATTTTTAGTCTTCTTTCCATGACCCTTTATAACATAAAACTTTTATTACATCATGATCTTAAAAGGATGCATTTAATATCTCTGCCTTTCTGCATTGGATTGTAACATTTTTATGCCCTAGTACATGATCAATTTTGGGGTATGCATCATGTACAACCAAGAAAAACATATATTCCTTTCAATCCCAATTCAGTTTTCTCCAGAGGTATACCATATCCAACTTTTCTAAAATTTTATTCACCTCCTTAACTTTTTTCTTGTTTATTTTGTGGTTAGATTTATCTAGTTCAGAGAGGGGAAGGTTGAGGTCCCCCATTAGTATACTTTTTCTGTCTATTTCTTCCTGTAACTACCTGAACTTGTCTTCTAAAGATTTGGATGCTATGCCACTTGTTTCATATTTGTTCAGTAAAGATATTACTTCATTGTATATGGTGCCTTTTAGTAGGATGTAGTTACCTTCTTTATCTCTTTTAATAAGATATATTTTTGCTTTTGCTTTGTTTGAGAACAGAATTGCTATACCTGCTTTTTTTTTTTACTTCAGCTGAATCACAATGTATTCTACTTCAGCCTTTTACCTTTACGCTGTGTTTATCCTTCTCTTTCAAATGCGGTTCCTGTAAACAACATATTGTACGATTATGGTTTTTAATCCATTCTGCTATCCATTTCCGTTTTATGGGAAAGTTCATTCCATTCACATTCACAGTTATGATTACTGTGTCTGTCTTTCTCTCCATCCTATTACCTACCCTGAGTTTATGCTTTTCTTTTTCCTTTTTCCCTTTCCCTACTTATGAGTGTTTTGCTTTTAAATACCATCTCCCTCAATCTGCCCTCCCTCTCAATGCTTACATGAATAAAACAGAGAAAGCAGAGATCAATGATTTAGGCATAGAATTAAAAAAAAACTAGAAAAAGAACAATTTAAAAACCCCCAATTAAACACCAAATTAAAAAAATAATGAAAACTAAAGGAGAAATTAATAAAATTGAAATTAAGAAAACTATTGAAATAATAAATAAAACTAAGAGCTGATTTTATGAAAACAAAACAGTAAAATAGATAAACCTTTGTTTAATTTAATTAAAAGAAAGAAAGAAAGAAAAAAAAAACAAATTACCAGTATCAAAAATGAAAAAGGTGAGTTCACTACCAATGAAGAGGAAATCAAAACAATTATTAGGAGCTCTTTTGCCTAACTGTATGCCAATAAATTTGACAATTTTATTGAAATGGGTAAATATTTACAAAAATATAAATTGTCCAGATTAACTGGAAGATGCTTAAATAACCCATCTCAGAAAAAAGAAATTGAACAAGACGTCAATGAACTCCCGAAGAAAAAAATCCCAAGACCAGATGGATTTAAAAGCAAATTCTATCAAACATTTAAAGAACAATTAATTCCAATACTATACAGATTATTTGGGAAATTAGGTGAAGAAAAATTACCAAATTCTTTTTAAGATACAAATATGGTGCTGATACCTAAACCAGGAAGAGTCAAAACAGAGAAAGAAAAGCATACACCAATTTCCTTAATAAATATAGCAAACATTTTAAATAAAATAGTAGTAATTAGATTATAGCACCTTATCTTGAGAATAATACACTGTGACCAGGTAAGATGTATACCAGGAATGCAGGACTGGCTAAATAGTAGGAATACTATCAGCATAATTGATCATATCAACAACAAAACTAACAGAAACCACATGATTATCTCAATACATATAGAAAAACTTTTCGACAAAATACAACACCCATTCCTATTAAAAACACTGGAGACCCTAGCAATAAATGAAGTCTTCCTTAAAATGATATGTGGCATCTGCCTAAAACCTTCAGCAAGCATTATGTGTAACAGGGAAAACCTGGAAGCATTACCAGTAAGATCAGTGGGTGAAACAAGGATGTCCATTATCACCACTCTTATTCAACATTGTAATAGAAACATTTGCTCTAGCAACAAGAGAAGAAAACTAAATTGAAGGTATTAGAATAGGCAAAGAAGAAATAAAGCTATCACTCTTTACAGATGACATGATGATATACTTAGAGAATCCTAGAAAAGCAAAAAAACTACTTGAAATAATAAACAACTTTAGCAAAGTTGCAGGCTATAAAATAAACCCACATGAATCACTGGCATTTCTATATATTACCAACAAAGCCCAACAGCAAGAGATAGAAAGACAAATTCCATTTAAAGTTACTGTAGACATTGCAAAATATTTAGAAGTCTACCTACTGAAACAAACCCAGGTACTATATGAATACAATTACAAAACACTTTTCACATAATTAAGTCAAATCTAAATAATTGGAAAAAAAACCTCAGTTGCTCATGAGTAGGCTGAACCAATATGATAAAAATGACAATTCTACCTAAATTAATTTACTTATTCAGTGCCATTCCAATCAAACTACCAAAAAATTATGTTATAGTGCTAGAAAAAATAATAAGATTAATTTGGAATAACAAAAGGTCCAGAATATGAAAGGGACTAATGAAAAGAAATGCTAAGGAAGGTGGCCTAGTCATTCCAGATCTTAAATTGTATTATAAATCAGTAGTCATCAAAACTACTTGGTACTGGCTAAAGAATAAAGTGGTAGGTCAGTGGAATAGGTTAGGTATACAAGACACAGTGGTGAATGACTATGGTAATCTACTGTTTGATAAATCCAAAGACTCCAGCTTGTGGGATAAGAACTTACTATTTGACAAAAATAGCTGACAAAACTGGAAAAGTTTTGGTACTTTTGGAAACTGGAAACTAGGCATAGACCAAAATTTTGCCCAATATAGCAAAATAAAGTCAAAATGTGTACGTGATTTAGATATAAAGGTTGATACTGTAAGCAAGCTGGGAGAGCAATGAATAGTTTACCTGTCAGATTTATGGAAAATAGAAGAATTTATGACAGACGAAGAGATAGAGAGCAATATGAAATACAAAATGGATAATTTTGATTATATCAAATTGAAAAGGTTTCGCACAAACAAAGCCAATGCAATCAAGAATTAAGAGGGAAGCAGAATGCTGGAAAATTATTTTTAAAACCAGCATCTCTGCTAAAGGTCTCATTTTTAAAATATATAGAGAATTAAGTCAAATTTATAAGAATATAAATCATTCCATAATTGGTAAATAGTCAAATGATATGAAAGGCAGTTTTCAGATGAAGAAATTAAAGCTATCTATAGTCATATGAAAATAATGCTCTAGATCACTATTGATTAGAGAAATGCAAATCAAAAGTATTCTGAGATACTACATCACACCTATCAGATTGGCCAACATGACAAAACAGGAAAATAAGTGTTTGAGAAGATGTGGGAAAATTGTAACATTAATGTGTTGTTCTTGGAGTTGTGAAATGATCCAACCATTTCAGAGAGCAATTTGGAACTATGTCCAAAGGGCTATAAGGGCTGTATCCCATAAAGATCATAAAACTGAGAAAAGGACCCACATGTATGAAAATATTTATAGTAGTTCTTTCTGAGGTGGCAAAGGATTAGAAATTCTGGGGATGCTGATCAATTTGGGAATGGCTAAACAAGTTGTGGTGTATGAATGTGATGGAACACTGTTTTGCTATAAGAAATGATGAGCAAGTGGACTTCAGAAAAACTGGAAAGACTTGTATAGACTGATGCTGAGAGAAGTGAGCAGAACCAGGAGAACATTGTACACAGTAACAACCACTTTTTGCAATGACTAACTTTGATAGGCTTAGCCCTTCTCAGCAACACAATGATCTAAGACATCTCCAAAGGTCTTACAATGAAAAGGGCTATCCACATCCAGAGAAAGAACTATGGAGTCTGAATGCAGATCAAAGTATACTATTTGCTCTATTTTTATTTCTGTGTTCTTTTGTTTCCTCTTTCTTGTTGTTCCTCCCATTGGTTCTAATTCTTCTTTGCAACACGACTAATATGAAAATATTTTAATAGGAATGTATATGTAGACCCTAAATCATATTGTATGACATCTTGGGGAGGGAAGAGTAGAGAAAGGGGGAGAAAATTTAACACTCAAAAGCTTATGGAAGTGATTGTTGAAAACTAAAAATTAATTAATTAATTCAATGAAAAGAAAAAAAAAATGTCCAGATAGGTCTAAATGGGTCACCATTAATTAATTTTAAAAAATTAATAAAGAAAAAAAATCATTTGGCCAAATGGGGAAAAAAAAAGTACACTGAAGAAAACAACTGTTTAAAAAGTAGAATGAGCCAGAAAGGAAAGTAGGCACACACACACACACACACACACACACACACACACACACATATATATTTATATCCGTGTGTGTGTATGTATGTATGTGTGTGTGTATATATATATATATATACACATATACATATATACATATATATAAAACCCTTTGGTTCTAGGACCTTTTTTCCAATACCTTTTTTTCCAGTCCCCGGAGCAGCTGAGGTTTCTCACACTGTGCCTCCTCCTTCTCCTGTTTCATAGAGCCATGCAGCTAAGTTGAGGTTCCCAAGAAAATGTACGTATGCATGCATGTACATATACATGCATATATATATACACACACACACACATATGTATGTGTACATATATATACATATGTATATATACATACATATGTGTGTGTGTGTGTGTATATATATATATACATATGTATATATGTATATGGTAGAACCACAACCAGGATTAAGCATGAACGTACAGATTCTATATTAAAAGATCAGAGGGCTTGAAATATGATATTCCATAAGGCAAAGGAGTTTGGGTTACAATCAAAGATCAACTACCTTACAAAACTGAGGATAATCTTTCAGGATAAAAGATGGATATTTAATGAAATAGGGGACTTCCAAAACTCCCTGATGAAAAGACCAGAGATCAACAGAAAATCTAATCTTCAAATACAAGACATAAGAGAGGCATAAAAGTATAAACAAGAAAGAAAAAAAAAGAATATTATTCTTTAAAGACAAACTATTAACATCCTACATGGAAAGATGATATATGTAACCTTTGAGAACTGTATCTTTATTATGACATTTAGAAGGGGTATACATATGCTGAGGGCATGGGAATACATTGACTTTGATGTGATGCTAAAAAAAAATCTAATTAAGTGGTGAAAAGGGATTGTACAGGATGAAGAGGAAAGGAAGAGGCAGAAAAGGGCAAATTATATCATTTGAAAAGGCAGAAAGACTTATTACAGTACAGGGAAAGAATGGAGGGAAATGAGCATTGTTTGAACTTCACTCTCATCAGGTTTGGCATAAATATAAATAATAAATAAATGGATATGAATAAAATTAATAGCATAGAGAAAGAGCAGATAGATTAATTGGGCATACAACTAAAAAAGTTATAAAAAAATTAAAAATCCCCAAAGAAGTACCAACTTAGAAATTCTGAAAACCAAGGGAGAGATTAATACAATTGAAATTAAGAAAACTATTGAACTAATAAATAAAAGAGCTGGTTTTATAAAAAAAACATTAAAATAGATAAACCTTTGATCAATTTGGTTAAAAAAATAAAGACGAAAACCAAATTACCAGTATCAAAAATGAAAAGGGTGACATCACCACCAATGAAGAGGAAATTAAAACAATAATTAGAAGTCATTTTGCCCAACTGATTGTCAATAAATTTGATAATCTTTGTGAAATGGATGAATATTTACAAAAATATAAATTGCCTAGATTAATAGAAGAAGAAATAAAATACTTAAATAACCGCATTTCAGAAAAAGAAATTGAACAAGCTATGAATGAACAGTAACAGCAATATTGTGTGATGACTGTCTATGACAGACTTCCTTTTCTTTTTATTTTTTTTTAGCAATGCAAAGATCTAAGACAATTCCAAACTTTATTATGGAAAATGTGTTTCATGTCCAGAAAAAGAACTATGGAGTCTGAATGCAGATTGAAGCATAGTATTTGATCTTTTTTGTTGTTGTTTATTTGTTTTTTCTTTCTTGTGGTTCCTCTCATTGTTTCTAATTCTTATTTACTAATATAAAAACATATTCAATATGAAGGGACATGTAAAACCTATATCAGATTGTATGCCATCTTGGAGTTGGAGGAGGAGAGGGAAGGGGAGATAATATGGGACTCAAAATCTTATGGAAGTGAATGTTGAAATTGAAAAATAAGTAAATTAATGAATGTATTCAAAAAAAAGCTTTCAAAAACTTGAATCACAGTCAGCATTACACAGGATTTAGCAGCTAATTGTTAAAGGAGTTGGGGGTGTGGAATATGATATTCTGAAAAATAAAAGAAGCCAAAATACAACTAAGAATAACCTACTTATCAAAACTGAATATAATCCTTCAAGGAAAAAAAATGATATTTAATGAAATAGAGGACTTTGAAGCATTCTCAATGAAAAGACTAGAGCTGAATAGAAAATATGATTTTTAAAGACAAGATTGAAGAGAAGTATAAAAAAGTGAAATTGAAAGAGAAGCCATAAGGCATTCAATGAAGTTAATCTGATTATCTTTTCATACAGAAAGATAGTTTATCAATATTAGGGCAGTTAGAAGAATTCTACATAGAAAGAGAGCATAAGAGTGAGTTAGTTTTTGGGATGATGTAAAAAAAATTTGGATGAGTGAGAAATAGATGCCCTAGAACAAGGGGGAAGGGATCGGGTGAATGAGGAAAACTATCTCCCCCAAAATAGGCCTGGAAGGAAGAGCTTTAACAGTGAAGGGGGAAAGGCTTGAATAGCATTTACAACTAAATTGATTCAAAGAGGAACAAATACACACACAATTAATAATAAAAGTATCTTATCTAATAGCAAAGTAGGAGGACAAGGAAAAAAAAAAAGGAGGTTGGGCACTCGTAAGATGGAGTATAGATAAAAGAAGGTTAGAGTCAGAACCAAATCAGACTCTAGAGAAGGGACAGGATAAAAACAGGGAAAGATAAAGGGAAGAAATAGGATAGAGTCAAATGTAATCATAACTGTTAATGTGAATGGGAAGAACTCACCCACAAAAAGGAAGTAAACAGCAGAATGGACTAGATTTCCGAATCCAAAAATATGTTGTTTACAGGAAACAAACGAAACAGTGAGATATGTACAGAGTTAAGGTGGAGTGAGAGGGGCTACAGCAGTATCTATTATGCATCAGCTGATGTAAAAAAGGCAGGGGTAATAATCAGGGTCTCAGAGAAAGGAAAAAAAGGTACAATGGACCTAATTAGGGGTATAAACAGGGAAAATACATCTTGCTAAGAGGCATAATGGACAACGAAGTAATGTCAGTACTAAGCATATATGCACCAAAAGGCATGGCATCCAAATTCTTAAAGGAAAAGTTAAAGGAATTACAGGAGGAAATAGCAAAATCATAACAGTGGGGGACACCACCTTTACCCTCTCAGAGCTAGATAAATCTAACAATAAAATAAATAGAAAGAAGTTAAGGAGTTGAATAGAATCCTGGAAAAGTTAAATATGATAGACTTCTGGAGAAAACAGAATGGAAACAAAAAGGAGTACAAAGTATAGGAGTTGCCTATACCTAGATACTGATAGCTGATTGAACAACAAAGAATCCAAATGGATGAAATCTAAGTGGACTTGTCCACATTACTCAAACAGCTAACTTTATGAACTTTGCAGTTCTCAGGTTTAAAGGAAATTTCTCACTATTCTAGTAGCATAATATTCTGTTATAATCCTTTTGAGGGTGATTGTCATTGTTTTATCAGTTTGAAAATAAAAGAGTAGTATTAATGTCTATAGAGATAGTGGTGAAGCCCAGAGAGTGAGTGGTTATTAGAAAAGCAGCTCAAATGATGTCTTCATACAGGGACCAAAGACCTTAGTGTATTCCCTACTCTAATCCATCTTCCCTGCAGATGACAAAGTGATTTTCCTAAAACAGGTCTGACCAAATCATTTCATTACTAAATAAGTTTCAGCAGTTACCTGTTGTCTCTACAATAGAACTGAATATAATTTCCTTTGTTTGACTTTTAAACTCATTCACAACCTTCTCAGCCTAATTGCTCATATTCTTCTTCATGCACTGTACAGTCCAGCCAGTATGAGGTGAATTGAGACAGGGAGAGCAATGAGAAGGCAATCACAATTGATCAGGTGAGGAATATCACAAAAAAAAAAAATAATGACCTGCATTAGGATGGTGGTTACATGAATAGAAAGAAGGTGGACTATCTGAGGGATATTTTGGAGAAAGAAATAATATTTGGTACTTGATTGTATATGTGAGGCAAGAAAGAGTGAGGAAGAGACGATTTGGCCAATGAAAGTCTCTCAAGAGAAATAGAAGAAACTGGAAAAGGAAAAAGTGTCTTGGGGAAAGTAAAAGGGGATACCAACACTTACATGATTATATCAAGGAGTGGTTATAAGGAAATAGTATTGTAAAACAACCTGAGTTTAACTCATAACTATAAGATTGATTAATATGACAATTTATACTTTAATAATTATAACTGACACATATATACATAATATAGAATTTTAAAGTGTACAAAGTGCTCTGTATACATTTTTGTATGCATTTTTTCATTTGAATTCTACTAAAATTCCTTCCAAAGTCTTCCTTTATGTAGGTCTCAGAATTTTCCAGCTAACTCATTTCCCACCAGCTGTTTGTTTTGGTAGCCTCCTGTTGAAAACCCTCTGTTCTCACTTTATAGCTTCCCTTTTTGAATCATCTTCTCACATTAAATTGTAAGCTCCTGGATGGGAAGGACTGTCTTTTTCTTATTTGTATTCCCAGTGCTTAGCAAAGTGCCAAATACATAATAGGAATTTAACAAATGTTAACTAACTATTGAATATTGGCTGCTATATTCACTGTGCCAGGCACTGGGGATAGAAGGATGAAGAAATAAATGATACTTACTCAAAAGGAGTTTATATTATAATGAAGGAGATAAGTGCATATATAAGTATGGAGAGAATAAACCTAAAATTAATAAATACCAAATAGATACAGGGACATTTGAGAGTTAGGACATTAGCTTTTGTGGAGAAAGGGAATGAGGAAAGTCTTCATGCAGAAGATGGTCCTTGAGCTACATCTTAAAATGAGAAGAATTATATTATTAGAGTAAATATATTTGAAAGGATTAATTTGATGATCATTCACATTGTAAAATGAATCAATTTAATCTTTGAATTGGGTGAAACTGACTTGAAATGAATGAGATAAGTAGTCAAATATTTTCTACATCCTTCAATGGAAAGTCTATTTCCAAAAGATTTTAGAGTGGTAGATTTAATTCTATAATGGACACTTTCTGTTGCTATAATGGATTTATACAAATATGTACATATACACACATATATATGCATATACATATGTATATATGTATGTATACATGCATGTATATTTCCTATGAATTTAAATATAAGCAAAATAGTGTAGTAAAGTACTAGCCTTGATTGTTTACTTTTGGACTTGAAAGAAGACTAAATTGATATCATTATGTCAGGGTCAATGTATAGTGTGTCCTACTGTGGTTGATCAGACTAATATGAACTTGGGAGGCTCTACCACAAGTTGGTCAAAATAGTATATTTGAACTTTTGGAATGCAGATGTCTTTAAATTTGCAAATCTCACATTTCATTTGAGCTACTGCAATTCTGCTTCACTCATAGAGGATGGCAATTTCTTTGATGTGGGCACACCATGTGGGCAGTCCTGTACTAGTGTCTCCCATGTCTCACAATTGATTTCAAAGTTCTTTTTTTTTTTAGACAATGTGATTTTTTTTTAGGGTTAAGTGACTAGCCCAAGGTCTCACAGCTAATAAGTGTCTGAGGCTGGATTTGAACTCAGGTCCTCCTGACTCCAGGACTGGTGCTCTATCAATTGCACCATCTAGCTGCCCCTGATTCCAAAGTTCTTTAGAGTGACCTTGAAAGTGTCCTTATATTGCTTTTTCTGAGCTCCATGGGAGCACTTGCTTTGTGTGGGTTCTCCATATAATAGTCTTTTAGGCAAATATACATTTGGTATTCAAACCATACAGCCAGCCTATCATAGTTGTGTTTTCTTCAGTAGAGTTTGAATGGTTGGCAGTTCAGCTTGAGAAAGGATCTTGGTACCTGGTGTCTTATCTTTCCAGGTGATCTTCAGAATCTTTCTAAGACAATTCAAATGGAAACAATTCAGTTTCCTGGAATAGCACTAGTATACCATCCAGGTTTCACAGGCATAGATCAATGAGGTCAGAACAATGACTCTGTAGATCTTTGGTAGACAGCCTCATACCTCTTCTCTTATACATTTTTCTTTGGAGCCTCCCAAACACTGACCTAGCTTTAATAATGTGTGCATCTACCTCATCATCTATGTGTACATCCCTACAAAGTATACTGCCAAGGTAAATTAACTTGTCCATAGTATTCAAAATTTCTCCATTTGCTATAGTCATGTAGTCAATCATTTCACCTATGGATGTGTGGTGATGGCTGATGGAGAACCTCTGTTTTCTTGGTGTCAGGCCAACATTAGCACAAACAACACAGAAATGATCCATACTTTATTACATCTCTGCCTCACAGGTTGACTGGAATGCACAATCATCTGTGAACAAAATGACACAAACCAGTTCTTCCTCCACTTTAGTCCTGGCTTACAGTCTTTTCAAGTTAAATAATTTACTATCAGTGCAGTAGCTTACCTTGATTCTATTTTTGTCCTCATTGAAGATGTGCAACAACATCACTGAAAATATCATTCAAAAAAGCATGGGAGCAAGCACACAGCCCTGCTTCACTCCATTGGTGACTGGGGAAGCTCAAGAACATTGTTCATTATCTAGAACCCATGCCAGCATGCTGTTGTGAAACTGGTGTTCAATACTAATGAACTTCTCCAGGCAACCAAATTTTGCCATGATCTTCCACAAGCTCTCATGACTGACAGTATCAAAGGCCTTAGTCAGACTGGTGAACATTATCTACAGATAGACCTCTATTTTGCTCCTGGCATTTCTCCTGAAGTTGTTGGACAACAAACACCATATTGACAGTTTTGCAGCTCTTTCTGAAGCCACAATGTCTCTTGGGTAGATGATCACCTTCCAGGTGAAGGATCACCTATGAAGGAGGAATTTGGCAAGAATATTGCCAGCAATGACTGAGAAACTCCACTGTGATTGTCATAAGACAACATATTTCCTTAGAGATTGACAGTGGAGGTATCCTTGAATTACTAGGGGATAACCTTCTCTTGATATATAAACTAGAAGATTTTAGACAGCTTTTGGACACCCTACTTCGTAAACCTCAAGTAGAATAATATTTGCACCAGATGCTTTGTCATATAAGAGGAATCTTATGACATTCAAAACTTCTTATTTAGTTGGAAGTTCATCTAGGGAAGGATTGGCTTGAATCTGACATAAATGATCAATGGCTTTAGCATTAGTTGATGATGGTCTGTTGAGAACACTATGGAAGTGTTGAGCCCATCTCTGCAAGATCATATTCTTCTGAGTAGTTAACATACTCTTTAGATCTTTGGTCAAAAAAATAGTCTTTAGGACATCTTAAAATTTATTTGAATTGTTACGGTCAGTGTAAAACTGCATTTCATCTGCCTTTTTACTAAGCCAAGAATTCTATATCTCTCTAAGCTTAGTTTTCACTTCATTTTTGATGAAGATAAACTCTGCCTTCTTAGAAAGCAATTGGTGATTCTCACATTCTCTCCATCTCTTCTCTTTACAATGACAGTCTATTAAATGCCAATGTTTGCTGCAAGAATATATCCTTGAAGTCTTATTGTGTTTAGATAAATGGAAGGCAGTGTTGGTTATGAGGTCATAAGACACTCAGATCTTCAGTAGTAAGTTATTTGCTGTTGCTGCTTCTGACTCCATTTCTCCCAAGGACTCCCTGTAATTTCTGATAAGCTGTGCCTACTTTGGCATTAAATTCACTCAGAATTATAAGCTTATCCTCTTGCAGAACTTTGATGATGAGGGTCTCTATATCTTTATAAAATTTTTCTTTGACATCATCACAGTTCATTACAGTGGGAGGAGAAGCATTGATGACATGGCATGGCACTTTTATGCAAGTGGCAATTACATTGTCAGGAGCCTGTTCTTCACTCCTTTTGGGAGGCATACAAACTTGTTGACTGGATTAGATTTGACTGCGAAACCCACACCAGCTTCACAGCACTGTTAATCACAGGTTACCATTCCAGGAAAAAAAAATGCATCCAGTTCTGACTTCAGTAAACTGGTCTTCATTTTTTCCCAGCCTTGTTTCACTCAGGGTTGCTATGTGAATGCAATAAATACTGAGATCTTTCATAAGAGCTGTTCATCTTTTAGATCTACTAAATTATGTGTTGTCCACAAGTGTGCACATATTTCATGTAACAATGGTGAGTGGAATCATTTTTGCAAAGTTTTTGTACATATTTTTGTATTTTGACAGCAGAGTAGGATCCCTGTCTGTTACAGTAAGCCATCCAGGGTTAATTTAAGTGAAGTAGACAATTTTAGGGCACTTTTTTTAGCCCCTTCCTCATGGCAGGAGTTAAGCAGTGCAGTCCTTAAAAAAAGCTCCTCAGACCTGGGGGCTGCTGAATCCCACTGCTGCTTCAGGCCATTGAAAAGATGACCCTATTCCCTGGGCCACCTTGTACATGGTTGTGACTACAGCTCCCAATGTATATGTACTTCCTGCTTCATCACTTGCCTGTTTCCAGAGGGTTTCAAGGTAGGTAAAAATGGTAAAGTGGTGTGGATGATGGCTTTTGACTAGTTCATAAATTGGATTTAAGTGAAACAGAGTTTCATTAAGTCATTGGCCTCACTCCCTCTTCCAGAGTCATTGGACATCCTGTGGCAAGACAAAAGTCAAGATCACTAGAGATGGCTTAGAATGCAGTGGATGACCTTGGAGTATTTGATGTCTAACCAAGTTCTAAGTGCTCCATAGTACCTGCATCAGCTGCCTTTGTGGCTCTTTGGAACGAATTGTTCACATCCACCTATTCCACCCAAGGAAGTCTTCACATGTTTGAGATAGACACCCCCACACCTTACCGATGGGATTGAGGCCCATCAGTTACCTTCAATCTTGTTTAGCCATTCTTCCAAAATGTTTTTACCTGGGTGTGGCCACTGTGCATGCTACAGCTTCTTAGAACCCCAGGTAAGAGTTGGGTGGCAGGTGGACAGCAGAGGTGGAAAATAAATCTGAAAAAGTGCTCAGTAGCCCTCACACCAGAGTAACTAGTCTTCCATTCACACCCCATATACTCCTGTATTGGTTTTAGAATCATCTAGACCAGGCTTCAAATTCTGCCTCTGACACTTAACTACCCGTACGGCCAGAGGAAACCATTTCACTTATGTAAGTCTTATCTTAAAAAAAAAACCAAAAACCATAATGGGGCAGCTAGGTGGCGCAGTGGCAGAGTGCCAGCTCTGGAGTCAAGAGGACCTGAGTTCAAATACAGCCTCAGACACTTAACATTTACTACCTGTGTGACCCTAGGCAAGTCACTTAACTCCATTGCCTAGCCAAAAACTAACTAAGTAAATAAATAAATAAAAGAGCTTATTGGACTAAACAGGCCTAAGTGGCTTTCTAATTATCTTGCTTTTTCTTTTGCATCCCCAGCATTTAACATAATCCTTTGCACATAATATTTAATAAATGCTTGTTCATTCATTCATTCCAGCTTTAAATCTACAATCCTTCAAAATCCCGTAAAATTATACAGACATTATATGTGTTTGTATAAAGCCTATTGTTATGCTAAAATCGTATGGTTTATTCCACTGTCTACCCTGTTTTCAATGAGAAGGCACTTTATCAAAGATCCAAGCCTATGATTAGATGTTTTGTAGTCGTAGAATGTTACATTAACAAACTGGAAATTCGGGACCCAATCCTAAAATGGAAGGGGAGCAAAGGTTTCTGATATTGGAATGATACAATTTAGGGGTATGTAATTCTAGAAATTCTGGGCATTAGAGCTGTGCTGCTGTCCTTGGCACTAAAGGACACATGCTATTGTGAATACTCTCAAATAAAGCAGTTAGTACTGGCAATGAATGTGTTTGGTGTGCCTTTGATGCTCTCTCTACAACTTTTTTTTTCTTTTTACTTGATTTTGTGAGCTTCTTTTTTCTGGTAGGGACTTGAGCTCTAGCTACATAACACAAGAAAAATAATATTTTTGATAGAGAAGGAGAAATTTTTTCATAAACAAATTGTGACTTCAAGTAATAGTAACTGGCATTAACATTTTGTGAAGTAATTTACAATATTTTGTTTACTTTGATTCTCACAATATAACACATTATCCCTTTTTCCCTAGACATTCCCATCTTTTCAAATTTCCTATTATTGCCAAGGACACTACTTTCTTCCTAGTCACTCAGGTTCATAACTCTAGTGTCATCCTCAATTCCTTTTTCATATTCACTCCACATATTGTTTGTTGTCACATCCTGTTCTACCTTAATAACATCTTTTTTATACATGTGTGTCTCCATATCTACCCATGCATGAAATACTTTAGTTGCTTATCTATCCTTCCTGGATTCTTTCAACAATCAAATCCTACTTTCTGTAGCAGGTCTTCCCCCATCCCCTAAAATATATATGTCTTTCTTTTCAGATTATGTTCCATTTATACCCCATATAACTTATATGTTTATAGTTATTTGCATGTCACTTCCCCAGTTAAACTATGAGATCCTTTAGGGGAAGGATAGTGTTTTTGGCTTTCCTTTGAATCCCTAGTGCTTAGCACAGTGCCTGTCACATACCACAAACACTCAATAAATGCCTGTTAATTGACTGTCAACAATCCTATTATTTTAGGTACTTCAATTACCATTATTCACATTTATACATGAAGAAATTGAGGTTAAGATCTTACGTGACTTTCTTTTCATAATACACCTAGTAAGTGTCTATGACAGGATTCAAATCTAGGTCTTCTGGATTTCAAGTACAACTCTTTATCTTCTATACCTCAATGCTTACCCCTATCCCTTTTGGATGGGTGTATACGGTTACATGGCATCTCCCTAGTAATCAGGTCTATACTATGTATCAAGGAACACAAATTAATTGACCTGTATGAATATTCAACCTATGATGTTGTCCTCATTAGCACCACATTTAACTAACTATTGTAACTGGTGAAACACTAGAGATCTGTGACATAAATCTTTTAATTTAACATACTAATTGCATGTGAATTAAAATGAATAGTCAAGAATGTTAATGTTATTGAAAAAGATTATGAGAAAGAAAGGACATATTCTCCCAATGTAGCAAAAATCACCTAAAATTTTCCTTTGACTAAATAATTTTATTTCGAGAGTTTATATTTTAAGAAGAGCAAAAAATATGACTAATTTATTAGCCAAATTTACTTTTAATCTCAAGAAACTACAGCTGTCAAGAATGAGATTTGGTATTAAATAGACAAGTTATGTACCTATCTGTGCTAAAATCACTATTGATTTTCCCCCCAATTTGGGCCACCTGAGGGAGTTGAATTTCAATCCTGGATTTCCTTTCCTAATGATGAAAGTTTTGAAAACTGAATTCATAGCTAAATTATAACTAAGACAGAAAGTTCTCTTGCAAAAGAGATAGAAAGTTTCCTAGATTTTACAATTAATCTCGTCATTTCATTAAACAAGAACAATTTTCAAAATTCAAGATCAAGGTGCTTAGAGCTAAATTTAAAAAAATGAATTTTCAAAATTGAATGATTATATTGACTATTTTATTAGGTGTTTGACTTATTTGTTCATTTAAAATTAATTAATGAATCAACAAGCATATATTAAAAAATGTAGGGACAGCTAGGTGGCACAGTGGATAGAGCACTGGCCCTGAAGTCAGGAGGACCTGCATTCAAGTCACTTAACCCCAATTATCTCAAAAAATGTACCACATATCAGTGATTTCACTCGCTGCTGAAGATACAGAAAAAACAAACTGGAAAAATGGCTACCCTCAAGGAGCTTGATTATCTGGGTTTAAACCCTGCCTCTTACACTTATGAAGCATATGAACATGAGCAAGACATTTATCAGTGATTCTGACAACTTTCTAGGACTACAAATTACAGATGAGTTGCAATCTGCATTGTAGAGAGAAAGTTTTAACTTTTAGTTTTCTACATTGTTCAAATCACAGATCAGGATTAAAAAAAATGTTCAAAGAATTGTGCTATATCCTGGAAATACAAGAAGATGAAAAATATAACAATCTTTGCCATACAGGACCTCACAATCTAACTGAGGAGATATGATAGGCACACAAGTAAGTATAATACAAAATTGAATGTAATAGGAGAAAAAAAATCAGAGAAAATTCTTTTTTTTCAAAAAAAGTTAGAAAGAGAAATATTTTAGTTGGATAAAATCTGTATCCTCCTTAAATAAGAACTTGAATTTAACCTGGACCTTGAAAAAAAAGAAAGATTTCAAGAGACAGAGCTAAGAAGGGAGGATGTTTCTTTTGAGTAATTGGTGAATTAATTGATTTTTACTAAAATTATATTTAATTGTGAGTTTCTACTTGATAGGAGATTTGTATTTGGCCATGTTCTGTATGGTAAAGAATATTTTAAGTGCTGAGTCAATAATAACTAATGGTAAATTGCAAAGACAGCAGGAAGTTTTTTTTTTATTAAAAAGTATCAGATGAGCAATGATTATAAGTTTCACTGTAATATATTTTTAAAACATTGTTGGGGCAGCTAGGTGGTGCAGTGAATAGAGCTCTGACCTTGGAGTCAGGAGGACCTGAGTTCAAATTCAGCCTCAGACACTTAACACTTCTTAGCTGTGACCCTGGGCAAGTCATTTAACCCCGACTGCCTCGCCAAAAAGCAAAAAAAAACAAAAACAAAAACAAAAATAAAACCAGTGTGAGATCAGCTTAATACTGTCTGTACTTGTCTGTGATTTTCATTAAATGTTTTTATTGGATCCTGGAGAGGTTTAAGTTTGATATAGTTTTCTAGACAATGGCATCTTCAAGTTGCTCCTGGCTTCAGCTATTTGAGTCATTCATTCATTCATTCATTCATTCATTCATTCATTCACTTAATCAAGGAGTACTTCAAGCCAGGCACTGGGCTAAAGATGAAGAGAGAAAGAACAGGAGAAAAAAAGAAAGAAAAGAAAGAGAGAGAGACAAAAGGAAAGAAAGGAAGGAAGGAAGGAAGGAAGGAAGGAAGGAAGGAAAGATGAAGGAAAGAAGGAAAAGGGGAGAGAGACAAAAGAGAAGAGAGAGTGAGAGGAAGAGAGAGAGAGAAGAAGAAGAAAAAGAAGACAAGAGAGGGAGAGAGAGAATAGGTTTTGCCCCCAAAGAGGTTACCTTGTGACATGGAGGCAATATTTATGAAAACAGTTACATAAAAAAAAATACAGAATAATTGTGAGGTAATCTTAGAAAGCATGTCACTAATAGCTGAAGGGGACCAGGAAAGACAGAAGTTAGCATTAGAACTGAGCCTTGAAGGAAGTTGCTGGTTTTACCTTCACAACATTTCTCACATTTCACTGCTTCTCTTTATTTACCAATTTTCCACCGCAGTTAAGACCCTTATTGCCTCTCATCTAGATTATTGTAACAGTCTCCACATTAGTCTCCCTTTCTTAAGTCTCTCACCATTCCTGTCTACCTTATACAATACTATCAAAATGATTTCACTTAAGATCTGACCATGTGAGTCAACCAAATCCAATAGGTATTGCTTCCAAGATAAAATATAAACTCCTCCATTTAACTTAAATCCCTATAAAACCTGACCCCAACCTCTTTCTCCAACCTCATTAATCGTTACTCTGTCTTCCACATGCTACAATCCAGTAAAAGCAATCTTCTCTCTGTTTCCCATTCATGACACTTCATCTCCCATTTTTGCATTTTGCCTTTGCACTGTTCATCCCCTATGACTGGAATTCATTTCCTCCTTACTTCTGCCTTACTTTTTGCCTTACTTTATTTTATCTTACCTTACCTTACTTTATTATTACTTCCTTTATCATCAAGTCCCTCTCTTCAATCTGTAAGTTCAGGCACCATGATCTAAATGGAGCTTTTCTGATTCCCTAAGGGCTAGTGCCCTCTCTTGCAAACAACCTTGCATTTAACTACTATGATTATATACACATTTATATTTATTAATTTTTAATTATACTATATACTTTAGGTATTTATTTTCTCTTCCCCTCCCCTCATTAAAAATGTAACCTCATTGTGAGTAGAGATTATTTCATTTTTTGTACTTCTTTCCCCAGCACTTATCATACTGCTTAGCATATAATAAGTATAATAAATACTTATTGGATCCACAGATTTCTCGGTGGTTTTGACTGTGACTTGATTTCCTAGCTCTGTTGTCTACTGGGAGGCTTTAACACATCAACTTACAGAATAGTCCCTATTTCTGGTCCTATTTCCTTGTACTTGCATTTTCTTTCATGATATGGAGGAGCTCTGTCCTGTATATGAGCATATCATATATGTGTGTATGTAAATGTATGTGTATGTGTATGTATATAAAACCTTCAGTGAGGTAGAGACATTTTCTTTACATAGTTTTTTTTTATCTTTTCTTTTTCCCCTTTTAGACAATGAAGAAAAGAAGACTTACAAAATGAGAGTAGAGAAAATTGGGGTTTAGATTTAACAGAATAATACAATCCTGTTATTAAGGTCATGAAATGTATTACAAAGAACATACTGACCATATCTTTTGAAGAAATATCTCTTTGCTTAGTTATAGTATTTATATTTGCCATTCACACTTGAAAATTATTTGTGTTACAAGCAAAAAGTAGAGTCAGTATGTCTTGACCAAGTTCATGGCCATGCCTTAATTTTGACAGCAAAATAGAATTTTTCCATTATATAAACTATATCCTAGTCAATGAAAGAATCTGAGAAAGAAAGCTGAATATTGAAATTCTTCTAGGCATAAATGAAGTAAAATCAAACCTGACATTGGAGAGGCAGTGTGGTATAGCAGATAGACAGCTAGTCTTGAACCCCCAAAAATCTGTGTTCAAGTCCTGTCTCTGAAATATAAAGGCACTGTGACCCTCTACAATTTAAAACCCACTAGCACTTTCTAAGGAACTTCTGGAAATTGTAAATTAAGGAAGGTAATGACCTGCATTGGTGGAGAGTTTTGTTTTGTTTTTCCTTCTATTCCACTATTCCAATGTAACTGCAGTTCCATTCCCTAATCCTAATGAATTATTATTCTAATAGCTTCAAATATTTTATTTGTTTCTGTATGTAAATGCTGAGTAATCATTTTTAAAAAAATCTCTGTATTTTTTTCTTTTATTTTTCTTCTTTCTTTCATTCTTTTTCTTTGAGGCAATTGAGGGTTAAGTGACTTGCCTAGGATCACACAGCTACTCAGCAGCTGAGCTCATATTTGAACTCAGGTTCACCTCAACCCAGCCTTGGCACTCCATCCATAGCATTACCTACTGCTCCTGAGTACATGTTTTCTTTGTTGTTTAAATTATTTTAAGCAACCTTTTAGGGCAGCTAGGTGGCACAGTGAATACAGTGCCAGGTTTGTATTCAGGAAGACTCATCTTCGTAATTTCAAATCTGGCCTCAGACACTTACTAGCTGTGTGATCCTGGGCAGGTCACTTAACTCCGTTTGCCTCAGTTTCCTCATAGTAAAATGACCTGCAGAAAGAAATGGCAAACCAGTCCAGTATCTTTGCCAAGAAAACCCCAAATGAAGTCATGGAGAGTTGGACAGGATTGAAAATGACAAAAGAACAACAAAAGCAACATTTTAGTGCCTGGTAAACAAAAATGACCTACGTACCAAAACATCATTTGGCACTCTTATAATGGTATTTCATCTCTATTTTGATATGCATCAAAACAATAAACAGGAACAATGTTGCAAACATATATTAAGTACTTTTTGTGCTAGTCACTAGGTCTGCAAAGGCAAAAAGTAAATTGGTCCCTACAGTATTAATAAAAATAGTCTTGAGTCTCAAGCAACTTTTATTCTACTGGAAAGCTGTTCCCAACTACCATAATAATTTTTATGATTTAAGTTTTTAAAATTTTAAGTTTGTCCTTGAATAAAAACAAAAGATTGTCTGTTTCCCCTTCAACCTATGCTCAGAGGAAAATTTATATTTATAGCCTAATTCTTTGACCACTATACAAAGTGGAAAAAATATAGCTGCTTAAAAGCTGAGTTTAAAGTTGAGTGTTAATGAACACATATTTGCTTATATCACTCATAGGTCATGTCTTTCTCTGGTAGGGAATTTCTAAACTAATGGTAACTATATACACCATGACCACAAGTTCTTCACTGGTTTAGTTAAAAATTGTCAGGGGGAAAATTTTTAAAATCACCTTTTTTAAATGTGTGTCCCTACAGTGTGAATGGAATTGTTATTTTTACATATGTAAGCTATTTTAATTGTAATGTGTGTGCATTGATAGATACGTAGATAGATAGATAGATAGATAGATAGATAGATAGATAGATAGATAGATAGATAGAGAGATAGATGATAGTCTCCATTAGCAACAGAAATAGTTCTTGGTCCCAGATAAACAGTAGCTCGAGGTAAGCCCAGACATTACATCGAGGGGTAATTTTGAAAAATAAGAAAGTGAAGAAAGTTGTCAAGCTGTGAAACATAAGAATTTAAAAGTAAAATCAAAGATCTTTTGAAATATTCTTTTTTTAAAGGTCCCTGAGGATAAAACTGAGCCTGCAGTTTGGGGTAAAAATTAATTTAAAAATTAAAAAATTGAAAATAATGGGGTAAAAATATTGTTGAGATAATTTTTGGAATTAATGCTAGTTCTTTCATTCAGAGAAATATTTGTGTCTAAAGAAATGCAAACCATTTCCAGGGAAAGCAGCAAGAAATGTGTCTTCAAACTGACATACTAGCCCCACAGTCAGTAGAGACTATCTGACACTGACTACACAGTTGGGGAAGCCTCCTGAAAGTGGGGAGAAGGAATTTTAAAAGAGGTAATGGAAATGATAACTGGGAAGATAACCACCAAGGAAGGAACTCTGATATTTGTAGCTTCTTATTTTAAATATTTCTTTCTTTTTTATACTTTTTAATATTTTTATTAATTTATTTTATCAACAATCACTTCCATAAACTTTTGAGTTATAAATTATTTTCCCCCTGCCTCCCCAAGATGACACACTATCTGATATAGACTCCACATATACATTCCTTTTAAACATATTTTCACATTAGTGATTTTGTAAGGAAGAATTAGAACCAATAGGAGGAACTACCAGAAAGGGGAAACAAAACAAAACAGAAGAAAAAAATAGCAAATAGTATGCTTCTATCTGCATTCAAACTCTATAGTTCTTTCTTTGGATGTGGATAGCAGTTTCCATCATGAGAGTTTTGGAGATGTCTTAGATCCTTGCATTGCTGAGAAAGGCTAAGTCTATCAACATTAGTCATTGTACAACATGGCTGTTACTGTGTACAACGTTCTCCTGGTTCTGCTCACTTTGATGCGGTCTAGAGGTTAGGGGTCTTGGAATCCCAAAATCACAACACCCAGGTCCTGCCCGAAAGAATTCGACCCAAGCCTTCTTGCAGCCAAAAACAAGGTTTATTGAAGATTCACCATATTACCTAGGCTCTTAAGGAATCTGAGCATCTATGGTCTATTGGCTAGATTCTAAGAATCAGTGCAGTGGCTAGATTATAAGAATCTAAGCTGTGGCTAGATTTTAGGAATATGAGCATCTTAATGGGGACAAGATGGACCTTATATACAGAAAGACTATGGGAGGGATCTAGGAGTGGCCAAGTAGTCTATGAGGTAATAGAATTCCAGGGACATGGACCACATGGCCAAGGGAGAATGGAGAAATAACCTGAGGCCATAGGGAGGTCCACAATGCAAGGCCAGTTGATGGGATTATAGCCTCAGGGGAACGCCAGAGATTTGGCCATGTGGGAAAGCCCAGGGTTTTTCCTTTCTGGGGCCCAGATCCCAACCCCATCAACTTCACTCAGCCTCAGTTCATACAAGTATTCCCAGATTTTGCTGAAGTCTGCCTGCTGATCATTTCTTATAGTACAATAATATTCCATTACATTCACATACCATAACTTGTTCAACCATTTCTCAATTGATGGGCATCCCCTCAATTTCCAATTCTTTGCTACCACAAAAAGAGTTGCTATAAATATTTTTGTACATGTGGGTCCTTGTCCCATTTGTATGATCTCTTTAGGACACAGCCCTAGAAGTACTATTTCTGGGTCAAAGTGTATGCACATTTTTATAACCCTTTGAGCATAGTTCCAAATTGCTCTCCAAATGGTTGAATCATTTTACAACTCCACCAATAATGCATTTCTTTCAAGGTAAATGTTGTTTGTTTTGTTTGTTTGATTTTTTTTTGTTTGTTTGTTTTCTGAAGGACTGCAAATACTTTCAGTATCATCTACACTTAGTAACCTAAATGAAAGACCTTGTTTTCTGCCATAGTTAGAGATCTCCCTTGGCTCCTTATTAAGATGGGGTTCTGGAGTTTTCAAATGCAATTGTTTGTAGCTTGGGAAAAGAAGACATAACAATTCCACTTGAAATAATATGTATTATCAAAAAGGATCAAGAAAAATCAGTCACAACTAGAAAAACAAAAACAATGCTGTTTGTAAACTCAGGACAATTGAACCTTAAGAAGTATTTTACCTAAACCAGGAGTAGGTATCTTAGGGAAAAGACCTCAACTTCCTCTAAAGCCAAGGAAATGGAGTGTATGCCTAGAGAAAAAATAAGGTAGAATTACTCAGAGCATATGGAGATGCTTAGACAGTCAGGGACAGATTTTCTTCAAAAAGTTGGTTAGAGATTTCAAGAACCCAGTTATTTTGAAATAGACTGTCTCTGCATGTTTGGTAAAACCAGACTTGTAATTATTTCTGTGTATATGCAAAAGCCTACATGTATAAAACATATGCCCTCAAAGACCTGCATATCTATTACTTTGCTACAACCTGATAATATTCAGTATTGTTTATAAACTGCTGGTAAAGTAATAAGCGGGAGGGATAAGGAAAAGCTAAATTTCTTGTCATAATAGTTCAGCAACAAATTACAAATCTTATTATAGTGGCAACAAAGACAGTAGCTCTTCATTTTATCATGTAGGCCATTAGGTGGCATGATAAATGAGAGTACTGTATTTGGTATAAGGAAGACTGAAGGTCAAATGCTTCCTCAGAGACTAACTACCTGTGACCCTAGGAAGGTCACTTAATATTTCTCAGCCTTAGGGTTTTTTTTATCTGTAAAATGGAGATAATGATTGCACCTATCTCTCAAAGTTATTGTGAGGATAAAATGAGATAACATTTAGAAAACACATCTCAAATTTGCAAGAGATATATAAATGATTGTTATTATTGCCATTTTTTCCATTTAATTTTTTTTGGGAAGTTCGTATTTTTTGCATTTATACTATTTTTTTTCCAATTACATGTAAAGATAGTTTTCAAGATTCACTTTTTGTAAGATTTTGAGTTCCAAATTTTCTTCTCTCCCTCACCAAGACAACAAACAATCTGATATAGGTTATATATGTACTACCATGTTAGGCATATTTCACATTTGTTGTATTGTGAAAGAAGAATCAGAAAAAAAATGGAAAATGCAGGAGAAAAAAGTAAAACTATTATGCTTAGATCTGCATTCAGACTCCATAGCTCCTTCTATGTATATGGATAGCATTTTCCATCATAAGTCTGTTGGAAATGTCCTGGATCATTGCATTGCTGAAAAGAGCTAAGTCTATCATAGTTGATATCACACAATTTGCTGTTACTGTGTACAATGTTCTCCTTGTTCTGCTCACTTCATTCAGCATCACTTTATAAATAAGTCTTTCCAAGTTTTTTTTTCTGAAATCCACCTGCTCATCATTTTTATAGAACAACTATATTCTATTACATTCATATTGTACAACTTGTTCATCCACTCCCCAATTGATGAGCACCCCTTCAATTTCCAATTCTTTGCCACCACAAAAAGAGCTGCTATAAATATTTTTGTCCTTTTACCTTTTTTATGTTCCCTTTGGGATACAAATCTAGTAGTGGCATTATGGGAGAAAAAGGTACGCATAGTTTGATTGCCCTTTAGCAATAGTCCCAAATTGCTCTCCAGAATTGTTGGATCAGTTCACAACTCTATCAACAATGTATTAGTGTTCCAGTTTTCCCATATGTTCTCCAACATTTATTATCTTCCTTTTCTGTTATATTAGCCAATCTGGCTAATGGGTGTGAGGTGGTACTTCAGAATTGTTTTAATTTGTAATCAATAATGATTTAGAGCATTTTTATGACTCTAGATAGTTTTGATTTCTTCATCTGAAAACTGCTGTCAATATCCTTTAATCATTTATCAATCAGGGAATGACATATTCTTATAAATTTAACTAAGTTCTCTATATATTTTGGAAATGAGGCCTTTATCAGAGACACTGGCTATAAAAAATGTTTCCTAGCTTTCTGCTTCTCTTCTAATCTTGGTTGCACTAGTTTTGTTTATGCAAAAACTTTTAATTTTAATGTAATCTAAATTATCCATTTTTCACTTCATAATGTTCTCTATCTCTTCTTTGGTCATAAATTCTTCTCTTTTTCATAGATTTAACAGGTGAACTATTCTTTACTCTCCTAATTTGCTTATGGTATCAACCTTAATGTCAAAAAGCATGCACCCATTTTGACCTTATATGGTGCGAGATGTTGATCTATGTCTAGTTTTTGCCACACTATTTTATGGTTTTCCCAGTAGTTTTTGTCATAGTGAGTTCTTATTCTAGAAGCTGGACTCTTTGGGTTTATCAAATAGTAGATTATTATAGTCATTGACTACTATGTCTTCTGTATCTAACCTATTCCTTGGATCCACCACTATATTTCTTAGCTAGTACCAAACAGTTTTAATAATTGGTACTTTATAATACAGTTTGAGATCAGGCATGGCTAGGCCACCTTCTTTCGCATTTTTTTCATTAATTCCCTTGCAGTTGTATAGATCTCACTTTATTTATGTAAAAAGTATTTGTAATTGATAGAGTTTCTGGATTTGTAGTAGGTAGACTTCCAAATAATTCATATTGTCTGCAGTTATTTTAAATGAAACTTTTCTTTCTATCTCTTGATACTAGGCTTTGTTGATAATATATAGAAACAGATGATTAAGGTGTGTTTATTTTATATCCTGCCACTTTACTAAAGTTAATTGTTTAAAGTAGTTTTTTTAGTTTATTCTCTAGGATTCTCTAAATATGCCATCATGCCATCTGTTAAGAGTGATAGTTTTGTTTCCTCATTGCCTATTCTTATTTCTTCAAATTTTTTTCTTCTTTTATTGCTAAAACTAACATCATGAGTACAATATTGAATAGTAGTGGGTATACTGGCCATCCTTGTTTCACCCCCGGTCTTACTGCGAAAGTTTCTAGTTTATCCTCATTACATATAATGCTTGATGATTAGTTTAGAAAGATACTTCTTATTATTTTAAGGAAAACTCCATTAATTACTAGGTTTTCTAGTGTTTTTAATTGGAATGGATACTGTATTGTGTCAAAAGCTTTTTCTGCATCTACTGAGATAATTGTATATCTGTTAGTTCTTGATACAGTAAATTATGCTGATAGTTTTCCTAACATTGAACCAGCCCTGCATTCCTGATATAAAACCTATCGAGTCATAGTGTATTACCTTGTGATAAGTTGGTGTAGTCTTTTTGCTAATTTTTCTTTAATTTTTGCATCAATATTCATTAGGGAAATTAGTCTATCACTTTCTTTCTCTGTTTTGGCTCTTTCTGGTTTAGGTATCAGTATCATATTTTTCATCATACTTTTCCAAATAGTTTATTTATAAGTAATTATTGGAATTAATTGTTCTGTCAGTGTTTGGTAGAATTCACTTGTAAATCCATCTGGCCTAGGAGATTTTTTTTTCCTTAGGGAGTTCATCTATGGCTTGTTCAATTTCTTTTTCTAAAAGGTGGTTATTTTATTTCTTCTGTTAATCTGAGCAATTTATATTTTTGTAAATAATCATCCATTTCACTTAGATTATCAGATTTATAGGCATACAATTGGGCAAAATAGTTTCTAATTATTACTTTCATTTCTGCTTCATTGGTAGTGAATTCACCCTTTTCATTTTTGATACTGGTAACTTGGTTTTCTTCTTCCTTTTTTATTTTTTATCAAATTAACCAAAGGTTTACCTATTTTATTGTTTTTCCCCATAAAACCAGCTCTTAGTTTTATTAGCAAAATAGTTTTCTTACTTTCAATTTTATTAATGTCTCCTTTGGTTTTCAGAATTTCTAATTTGGTATTTAATTGGGGATTTTTAATTTGTTCTTTTTCTAGCTTTGTTAGTTGCATGCCCAATTCATTGATTTCTTTCTCTATTTCTTTCTCTATTTTATTTATGTAAGCATTTAGAAATATAAAAATTCCCCTGAGAAGTGCTTTGACTGCATCCCACAAATTTTGGTATGTTGTCTCTTTACTGTCATTCTCTGTGATAAAATTATTGATTGTTTCTATGATTTGTTGTTTGACCCACTCATTCTTTATGATTACATTATTTAGTTTCCAATTAATTTTTAAGCTATCTTTCCATGGCCCTTTATTACATACATATATTTTTATTATATCATGATATGAAAAAGGATGCATTTAATATTTCTGCATTTCTGTATTGGATTGTGAAGCTTTTATGCCCATGGTCAAATTTTCTGTAGTGCAGTGTACCACTGAGAAAAAGATATATTCCTTTCTGTCCCTATTCAATTTTCTCCTGAGGTCTATAATATCTAATTTTTCTAACATTATATTCACCTCATTAACTCTGAGCCACATCTGATGAGAGTAAGGGTCATACAATTCTCAACTTTCTTTCCCTCTATTGTAATAGGTCTTTTGCACCCCTTCAAATGATGTAATATACCCTATTCTGCCTCCCCCTTTCCTTTTCTTCCAGTACAATCCTTTTTTGCACCTTTTAATTTTTTTAATATCATCACATCAAAGTCACTTATACCCATACCTTATGGCAAAGTGTGTTCCTTCTTGGGGCAGCTAGGTGGCTCAGCGGATAGAGCACCAGCCCTGAAGTCAGGAGAATCTGAGTTCAAATTCAGCCTCATACTAAACACTTTACACTTACGAGCTGTGTGACCCTGGGCAAGTCACTTAACCCCAATTGCCTAAAAAAAAGTGTATTCTTTCTCATTACCCTAATAGATATACAGTTCTTAAAAGTTACAAGTATCATCTTCACATACAGGGGTGCAAATAGTTTAATCTTATTGAATAACATTTTTTTTTCTTTCCCATTTACCTTTTTATATTTCTCTTGAATCTTGTATTTGAAAATCAAATTTTTTGTTCTGCTCTGGTCGTTTGGTCAGGAAAGTTTGAAATTTCCCTATTTAATTGAATGTCTGTCTCCTCCCCTGAAAGATTATGCTCAATTTTGCTGGGTAGTTTTGCCTTCTGGAATATCATATTCCATGCCCTCAGATCCTTTAATATAAAAACTGTTAATTCCTGTATAATACTGACAATGGCTCCTTGATATTTGAATTGTTTCTTTCTGGAGGCTTACAGTATTTTCTCTGTATTTGACTACAATATTCTGGAAAATTTGGCTACAATTCTGGAATTTGGCTACAATATTCATTCGAATTTTCATTTTGCCACCTCTTTCAGGAAGTGATTGGTAGATTCTTTCAATGACTATTTTACAATCTGGTACTAGGATATTAGATCAGTTTTCCCTGATAATTTCTTGAAAGATGTTGTTCAGACTCTCTTTTTTGTCATGACTTTCAGGTAATTCAATAATTCTTAAATTATCTCTCCTGGGCATATTTTCCAGGTCAATTGTTTTTCCAATGAGATATTTTACATTTTCTTCCAATTTTTTCATTCTTTTGAATTTGTTTAATAGAGTCTTCATGTCTCATAGAATCATTAGTGTCTACTTGCCCAATTCTAATTTTTAACACATTATGTTCTTTAGTTTTTGCACCTCCATTTCCATTTTGCCAATTCTACTTTTAAAGGAGTTGTTTTCTTCAGTGAATTTTTTTTCCATTTGACCAATTCTATTTTTAAGGATTTTTTTCCTTCAGTCAACTTTTGTCCTTTCTTTTCCAAACTGCTGATTTTTTTTCATAATTCTCCTGCATAACTCTCTTCCTTTTCCCAATTTTTCTTTTACCTCTCTTATGTGATTTTTAAAACCCTTTTTGAGTTCTTCCAAGATGATTTTTTTGGGCTTGAGACCAATTCATATTTGCTTTTGAGGTTTCACATCCAAGCATTTTGACATTGTTGTCCTCTTCTGAATTTGTGTTTTGAGCTTCCATGTCACCATAGTAGCTTTCTATGGTAATGTCTCCTTTTTTTTTTTCTCATTTCAAAAAATATGATCTCTGATACTGGGTCACAGGGAGCACTGTCCCAAGCTTGTCATTCTGGAAGCTGGGGTCTGGTCACTTGCTTTCCATGCTGGTGCTGCAGGTGCTTGAGCCTGGTCCCTAGTCCAGGGTAGCCCAATCTAGTTGCACCTGTTTTACTGGGGCCTAGGGTTGGAATTTTGCCTTCTATGTGGAGGCTAGAGACTTGATAGCTGGCTTGCCACAGTACTAGCCTGCTAAGTCAGGATGACGGTCCTGGGTTGCTGATCTATGCTGTGGCTAAGAGTCTCCCACTAGCTTTCACAGACACTTTTTTTTTTTTTTGGCTAGGTTGCACTCCCCTTTTACCTAAGTGAGGAATATCTTTCCTGGAGTCCTTCTAAGTGATCTTAAGCTGGAAAATTGCTTCACTCTATCTTTTTACAGGTTCTGTCCCTCCAGAATCTGTTTAAAGCCTTGATTTAATATTGTTTTCTAGGGAAACTGGGCAGAGCTCAGACACTTTCCTGCCTTCTCTCTGTCATCTTGACTCTTCTTTTCTATTTAATCTTTAAATAAATAAGCATTTATTAAGTACCTGTCATGTTCTGGGTATAAAAAGTCAGAAATGAAACTATCTCTTAGTTAAAGGAGCTTCTGTTCTAGTACTGCAGACCATATGACCATAAATGAGTATATAAAGAGCATATAAAAATGAATAAAATATAATTCAGTATAGGAGCTGGAACAATTATGAAAGGCTTCATGTAGAAAGTCTTGTCTGACCTGAGACTTCAAGGAAACATGGCATTCTTAGGGGGCAGAGGGAGTGCCTTTCATGTTGGAAAGACAGTGCAAAGGTATGAAAATCAGAAATGAATTGTCCTGTGAGAACAATAAGCATCCCAAGTTGATTCAACTAAATTGCAAAGGAAGGAAGTAAATGCATAAAATGACTGGAAAGGAAGGTTGTAAAATTGTTTAATTGTCAAACAAAGCAATTTATATTTGATCCTAAAAGCAAGGTTCAGGAACCACTGGATTTTATTAAACAGAATATTGACATGGGCAGACTTGTACTTTAGGAAGATCTCTGCAGTAGCTGTTTGGAAGATGCATTACGGAGAGGGAGAAATGGGAGGTAGGAAAACCAATTAGCAGCCTATTATAATATTCCTGGTGTAATGTTATTCAGGCATGTTCTAGAAATGCAGTAGAAATGCTACAGAGCCAGAGTCAATTACCTTCCTCCCTTTCTCAGTACAGCCTGCATATTTGGTCTTATATTTGCCTTATTAATCCAATCTGAGTATCTACAGTGTTCCTTATTTAATGTCCTGCCTTCCAGTTAGTCAATGCTGGTATTAATAAAAGATGTTTGTTGAAGAAATTGATTTAATTAAAGTAACAAAAGAATTATTAGGAAAATCTTTTTTTTTTCATTTATGGTGTTGATTTAGAGTGTCCTCAACTTCAGATTTTTTAATGTAAACATCAAGCCTTTCAATGAATAAATTTTCATTTAGAATTTGTATTGGAAAGTATTTCAGACAGTACCTGTCTAAGGTAACATATCGTGTTTGGAAGTGTTTCTGCCTTCCAGATAATTATTTTTGCAGGAAAGTGAAAAAGAAGTCTATCTGAAGGCAAAGAAAAACATTCCTTTCCTAATTTTTTGGCATCAAAATACAAAGTCTTTGTAAAGCAGCAGAAAATTCCAAAGGTCAATACCTATACTTCCTTCATAGTGAATAATAGAACCAGGCTAAACAGATGGTATCCCATCTGCAGCATGTTGGTATCTGTGTACTGATACTTTACATAGTTTATAATGTGTTGATACATGAGAACTATGAATAGAAAAATTCTATACATTGATGTTCCCATTTTATATATTCTAGCTTGTTTAACATCTAAAAAACATCAGTTAATGTGGAGAGTGAGAAGACATGTTTGTTTTACTGTATATTCTGATAGGAAAATTGATATTTGTGGTTTAATTTTCCACCTAACTCACCAAAGGAGTTGAAAAATATCCCACCTCCTTCACTGAAGAGGTCTGGGCCAAGAGGTTCAAAGTGTTATCTATAGGGGGAAAATCATTTACAAACATGGAGTTAATTTAGATGGCAAAAAGGAAGTGGGTTATTGGTTTTTAAATTGATGAGTTCCACCAGTTGCTGTCTTCATGATTAAATGGGTTTCAGAAACACATTTCCTGTCAATACATAAAGTATTCTCTGCAGACTACAATCAGCATGTGTTTTAACTAAGCCAAGAAATAGTACATTTGTTTTCTATATAACATAATGCAGGCTTCACATAGAGCAAGTAATAATTTGGAGTTAATTCTTTCTTCAGCCTAATGAACAAAAGAAAAGTGAGTCAGGACATTTATAATCATTTGAATAGTAGAAGGTGTGCTTAACAGTACTGCCAGGTGTGGAGATTCTATACTTTTGTCAAAGATTAACCTTCTTGGAAGTATAAATCAAACAGTGAGTAGACATGCCATTGCCTATGCACAGGAGTGAGGTATTGGAAATTAAATAAATTCAAACTGTCCATTTAAAGCTATGATTCCAGAAGACTGATGATGTTAATTAAACATGGAATAAAATAAAACTTTCCATTTGAATGTCTAGGTTCAGAGCAGTATGTGGATTGTCCCAAACTTTCAGAGCTATGGGAGAAGCTATGCAGCCATATGATTATACTGATAGATGTTTTACTATGTATATTTGTATTGTTTTAATTGTTTAATTGTTTAAATTATTTTAATCATTGCTGTTCCAAAAATACCAGAGAAATGAATGAAAGGAAGGAAGGAAGGAAAAATGGAACTAAAGAAGGAAGGAGAGAAGGAAAGAACAAAGGGAGGAAAAATGCATTTCATTCCTTTTTCTTTTAAGTTTTTTTAGCTTTAATTTAGTATTTTATTTTTCCCCAGTTGCTGGTAAAATGATTTTTAACATTCATTTTTAAAACTTTGAGTTCCAAAATTTCTCCCTTCCTCTATCACTACCCTCCCCCTCCCATTGTGAAGGCAATCAATTCAACAAAGGTTATACATGTGTAGTCATACAGAACATATCCATAATAGTCATGCTGTGAATGAAAACATAGACCAAAACAAATCTCAAGAAAAAATAAAGTTTTAAAAAAGTATGCTTCAATCTGTACTCAGATACCATCAGTTATTTTTTGGGGGGATGGATAACATTTTTCATTATAAGGCCTTTTAAACTTGCCACAGATCATAGTATTCCTGAAAATAGCTAAGTCATTCACAGAAATGTGGAGGTTTTATGTGGATTTATTTATATCCTGGAACTTTCCTAAAGTTGCTAATTATTTCAAGTACTTTTTTAGTTGATTCTCTAGGATTCTCTAAGTATACTATCAGAGCTTCTTCAAAAAGTGATAGCTTTGTTTTTTTCTTTGCCTATTCTAATTCCTTCAACTTCTTTTTGTTCTGTTATTGCTAAAGCTAACATTTCTAGGACAATACAGTGCAATAACAGTGGTGATAATGGACATCCATGTTTCACCCTAAATATTATGGGAAATACTTCTAACTTATCCCCATTACATGCAATATTTGCTGATGATTTGAGAAAAATGCTACTTATTTAGGGGAAGACTCCATTTATTCCTATGCTCTCTAGTGTTTTTAATAGGAATGGGTGATGTATTTTGTCAAAAATTTTTTCTGCATCTATTTAGATAATCATATGATTTTTGTTAACTTTATTATTGATATGGTCAATTGTGCTGATAATTTTCCTAATATTAAACCTGCCCTGTATTACTGGTATAAATCCCACCTGGTCATAGTGTATTATCCTCATGATAAAATGCTGTCATCTCTTTGTTAATATTTTATTTAATTTCTTTGCATCTATATTCATTAGAAAAACTGTTCTATAATTTTCTTCCTCTGTTTTAGCTCTTCATGGTTTAAGTATCAGCAATGCATTTGTATCATAAAAATAGTTTAGTAAGACTCTTTCTTAATCTATTTTCCCAAATAGTTTATGCAATATTTGGAATTAATTTTTCTTTAAATGTTCGATAGAATTCACTTGAGAATCCATCTGGCCTTGGAGATTTTTTCGTAGGGAGTTCATTGATGGCTTGCTCAATTTCTTTTTTTTCTGAAATGGCGTTAAGTATTTTATTTCCTCTTCTGTTAATCTGGGCAATTTACAGTTTTGTAAATATTCATCCATTTCACTTAGATTATCAGATTTATCAACATAGAGGTGTGCAAAATAGCTCCTAATTATTGTTTAATTTCCTCTTCATTGGTGGTGAAATCAGCTTTTTCATTTTTGATGATGGCAATTTGTTTTCCTTCTTTCTTTTCATGTAATCAAATTACCCAAAGGTTTATCTATTTTGTTGTTTTTTTTTTTCATAAAATCAGCTTGTAGTTTTATTACTTCAATAGTTATCTTAATTTCAATTTTATTAATCTTCCCTCTGGTTTTCAGAATTTCGAATTTGGCTTTTCATTGGGGTTTTTATTTTTTTTTTTAATTTTGCTTTTTTAGTTGCATTCCTAGTTTGTTGATCTCCTCTTTCTTTATTTTATTGATGTAAGCACTGAGAGATATAAAAGTCTTCTAAGAACTGTTTTTACTGCATCCCATCAGTTTGGTATGTTGTCTCATTATTGTCATTCTCTCGGGTGAAGTTCTTGATTGTATCTATGATTTGTTTTTTGACCCACTTATTCTTTAGCATTAGATTATTTAGTTTCCAATGAATTTTTAGTCTATCTTTCCATGGCTCTTTATTCCACATAATTGCTATTGCACCATAGTCTGAGAAGGATGAATTTAATATTTCTGCATTTCTGCAATGGATTCTGAGGTTGTTCTGCCCTAATACCCTAATACGTGGTCAATTTTCATGTAGGTGTCATGTACCACGAGAAAAAGGTATATTCTTTTCTATCCCCATTCAATTTTTTTTCTAGAGGTCTACCATATCTAAATTTTCTAACATTCTATTCAACTCCTTAATTTTTTGCTTGTTTTTTTTTTTGTGGTTAGATTTATCTAGTACTGAAAGGGGGAAGTTGAGGTCCCCCACTAGTCACTAGTATAGTTTTGCTGTCTGTTTCTTTCTGTAACTCCCTTAACTTCTCCTTTAAGAATTTGGATGCTATACCACTTGGTACATATGTTTAATATTGGTATTTCTTCATTGTCTATGCAGGATATGGTTTCCTTCCTTATCCCTTTTAATTAGATTTATTTTTGCTTTTGCTTTTTGATTCCTGAGATCAGGATTGGCACCCCTGATTTTTTATTAACTTAAGCTGAGGCATAAAAGATTCTGCTCCAGCCTTTTACTTTACTCTGTATATATCTCTCTGCTTCACATGTGTTTCCTTCTTTTATTTAAAATATTATTTAATTTTTAAAGTTAGGCATTTAAATAAGAAATAACTTAGCGCTGAGTACAATTTTCATAAAATTGCAAATTTTCTTAAGCTATACACACATATATATATCTATGTATAAATGTATACATATATACACATGCAAATTGTGTATACACATATGTATGTATGCATATATATGCATGCACATGTACATATATAAGTACTTTACTATCATGATTATATATATAAAATACATACAATAAATGCACTGTATATAGTGTACATATATTGTATATAAATATGTACATATACACACTAAATTATAATATTAATGTTTTTCAGGAAGTAAGCAATGTACCTTAACTTTATAGAATATTTTAGCTTAGACTCTCAATATCTTTAGTTTTTTTTAAAGCACTACTACTCTTCTACGTAGACCTTTACTGATCCTCTTCATCTCAACTACTTTGATATCCTAAAACTGCATTATCTCTTATGATGCCATATATTCACGTGTCAAGCATGAAGCATTTATTAGGCACTTAATATATTCCAGGAACTGCGATAATTAATATCCAGGGATAAAAAGCAAGGCAAAAATATGATCTTTGTCACACAGATGTCATGTTCTTATGTGCAAGCCAACATTCAAATATTTCCTTGAAAGCAAGGTCTTTTGTTTTTTGTTTTTTTGGTTTTTTTGGTTTTTTTTTTTTTGCGAGGCAATTGGGGTTAAGTGACTTGCCCAGAATCACACAGCTAGGAAGTATTAATGTGTCTGAGGCCTAATTTGAACTCAGGTCCTCCTGACTCCAGGGCCGGTGCTCTATCCACTGTGCCACCTAGCTGCTGCACAAGGTTGTTTTTTCACTGTTATCATTGTATCCCCAGCATCTCTCCAAGCTTCTTGCACACAGTGGGCCTATAATAAATACTTGATGATTTATTGTTTGCTTATCTCAGGCCACATTCAATACCTAGGTTATGCAGAGATAAAATCCCCACCCCACCCCCGTGCTACCACCATTAGGAGCTATCAGCTGGCTTCCTCTCAAACATTGCCCCAGGAATACCTATAATACCCAATGCAAGGTGAAGCCATCCTCACTATCCCCAGTGCATGACCATCTTCCCTTCAAACCCAAACTCAGGGGCACCTCCAAAACTTGGATGTAGGCCAGGTGAAAAGACTGCCAATTCCCTACACACCTATATGTAGTAGGGGGAAAGGAGATAATCAATGCCTGTTTCCTGTTTCATTGGGACCTTAACTAAATGCTACCTGTAATGTCAGGCTTCCTTTCAGAAACAGGATAATATGTTTCTTTGGGACTTCTCAAATGAAAAGAAGACACTCTCCCAACTTCTGAAAGGCTCTCATACTGCCATCTCTACCTGCTTGCTGTGAGTCAGACCTCTTGAAGCTTCACTTAACATGATGTTACTATCTGCCAGAAAATTGAATTTTAAGTTTGATCTTGTGTCTTCCTCAAGAGACCTTTTCTCAAGGATTGTCTCTGCTTGAAATCACTGCACAATAGTTAAGATACTCTTATTCCCTTATATTTACCCTGTTCCAGTGGTTCTGAACCTCTCTTGGCCAAAGTACAAATTTTGTTCCCACTACTCAATTTACCTCTTCCTTCTATCAACCTCAAACTTCTCCTTCCCCAAGTCCCACTACACAATACTTTCAGGAATGCCAACTCCAGAATTAACAGACTCCATTTCCTCCCAAACCCTTCCTTTCTATTTCCTTCCATATTTATTTTGATCTATCTTTATCTATACCTCTGTCTCTACCTCTATATCTATATCTAATGTAATTCTCTCTATTATCTACATGTAATTTGTCTATATCTATACCACCTATGTCTCTTTTTTTGTCCATTAATTTATTTGTTTTTAGTTTTCAACATTCAGTTCCACAAGATTTTGAGTTCTAAGTTTTCTCCCCACCTCATCTCTCCTCCAATCACAAGACAGTGTGCATTCTGAATACCCTTTCCCCTAATCTGCCCTCCTTTCTATCTCTCCCCAACCTTCTCTTATCTTCTTCCTCTTCTATTTTCCTGTAGGACAGATTAGATTTCTCTACCCCATTGCCTATATATCTTATTTCCCAGTTGCATGTGAAAATTTTTTTTAACATTTGTTTTTAAAACTTTGGGTTCCAAATTTTCTCCCTTCCTCCCTCCCTGCCCATCCTTATTAAGAAGGCAAGCAACTTGATACAGGTTATACTTGTATAGTCATGCAAAACACTTCCATAGTAGTCATGCTGTGGAAAACTAACTATATTTCCCTTCATCCTATCCTGTCCCCTCATTTATTCTAATCTATCTTTTGACCCTGTCCCTCCTCAGAAGTGTTTGCTTCTGATTATTTGCTCCCCAAATGTGCCCTCCCTCTGTCATCTTCCCCACTCTCTTATCCCCTTCCCCCCCTATTCTACTGTAGGGTAAGATAGCTTTCTATACCCACTTAAGTGTGTCTGTTATGCCCTCATTAAGCCAAATCTGGTGAGAATAAGATTCACTCATTACCTCTCACCTTCCCCTACTTCCCCTCCACTGTAAAAACCTTTTCTTGTCTGTTTTATGTGAGATAATTTACCCCATTCTACCTCTCCCTTTCTCCTTCTTACAGTATAATCCTCTCTCATCCCTTAATTTTATTCTCCAGATATTACCCATTCATCTTCAACTCACACTGTGACCTCTATCTACCAGTCTAACTATACATATAATTTTCCCCCTCCAACTACCCTAATACTGACAAAGGTCTCATGAGTTACAAATATCATCTTTCCATGTAGAAATGTAAACAGTTCAACTTTAATAACTCCCTAATGATTTCTCTTTCCTGTTTACCTCTTTATGCTTCTCTCAAGTCTTGTATTTGAAAGTCAAATTTTCTATTCAGCTCTGGTCTTTTCATCAAGAATGCTTGAAAGTCCTCTATTTCACTGAATATCCATTTTTTCCCCTAAAGGATTATACTCAATTTTGCTGGGTAGGTGATTCTTGGCTGTAATCCAATCTCCTTTGCCCTCCAGAATATATTCCAAGCCCTCTGTTCTATTAATGTAGAAGCTGCTAAATCTTTTGTTATCCTGAATGTGTTTCCACGATACTTGAATTGTTTCTTTCGGGCTGCTTGCAATATTTTCTCCTTTAACTTGGAACTCTGGAATTTGGCTACAATATTCCTAGGAGTTTTCCTTTGGGGATCTCTTTCAGGAGGTGATTAGTGAATTCTTTCAATTTCTATTTTATTCTCTGGTTCTAGAATATCAGGGCAGTTTTCCTTGATGATTTTTTGAAAGATGATGTCTCGGCTCTTTTTTGATCATGGCTTTCAGATAGTCCAATAATTTTGAAATTATCTCTCCTGGATCTATTTTCCAGGTCAGTTGTTTTCCAGTGAGATACTTCACATTGTTTTCTATTTTTTTCATTCTTTTCGTTTTGTTTTACACTGTCTAGATTTCTCATAAAGTCACTGGCATCCAATTGCTCCATTCTAATTTTTAAGGAAGTATTATGAAATGTCCAGGCAAGTCAGCAGCAAACTCCACCTCAGTAGGCCAGCAGAAGAAACTGCACCCCACAGTGGTGGAGTGGGAAAGCACCAACACCAGAACCTGGCACAGCCAGGGGAATCAGTAGACACCAGCTTGTAGAACCACTACTTGGGCTGCTGGTATCCACCAGCAGCTGAGCTTATCCATGCTAGAACATCCCTGAGAAAATAAATGATCCCCAGTAGCCAGACCACCTCCATCCACAAATTCCAACTCACAAACTTCAGTGTAACAATGGGGAAATGTAGAAAGACACCACTTGGCCTTGGCACACATCAGCCACCACCAACAGCTCCAAGTAAGCTACCAGGCATCTACAGCCTCAAGTTGCCAGCCCCTGAGGCCCCAGCACACAAAACCAGGCCCTTAGCCATCAAACACAAGAAGCTTGGGACAGTGCCCTCTGTGCCCCGGAAGCAGAGATCAACTATAAGGCTAGGAAAAAGGAAAACACCATGAGCACAAAGCAACAAAGAAAAACAAAGGCCATAAAATCTTATTATGGGGACAGGGAAGATCAAAACACAAATTCAAAAGATGACAGTATTGTCAATATGCCCACAACAGAAACCTCAAAAGGGAATATGAACTGGTATCAAGCCTAAAGAGCCTTCTAAGAGCTCAAGAAGGATTTTTTTTTCAAGAACAATTTTAAAAATAAAATAAAAGAGGTAGAAAAAAAATCGAACAATTCCTTTGAAAATACAACAGATAAAATGGGGGAAAAAAGTACACTGAAAAAAAACAACTCCTTAAAAAGTGAAGGGACAATAAAAGCAGTTACTTGCTTGAGCCCTCCCCCACATACATCCAAATATGTGTAAAAAAAATAGCTCTAAACAAATTCTAGAACAGCAGAATCCACAAAAGGACATAGTGAAACAAATTTCTAGTCCAATACAACCTAGAAAGTCATCAGGAAATGTCTGTTGTGTGGGGCTGGGAGAGAAGCACAGTGCAGTGTGGGCCCCACAGGCAAAGACCAGGCCTCAGCAAACCTGGATCAGGCCTCAGAGGACTGAATCACAGGCCGCTGTGGTGGTTTCAAGACTTCTCAACCCAGAAACACCAAAGAAAACTTCGAAGGTCAGTAGGAAAGGTCTGTCTGACCGTGGTAAAAAAGGAGCTTGGTCCTGGCCTATTCCTGGCACAACCCTGGGTGTGGCTGTTTCCAGAGCTCTCAACCCACATATGGAGGGGGAATTGAGTGACTGACTAGAGGGGATTGCAGGGATCTCTTTGCTGGCACTGATGCAGGATTCCCTTGCTTTGTCCATGCTTGGTTGTGGATTGCAATCCAGGTTTGTGGTCTTGGGGCAAGGAGGAGTGCCAGGGTAGTGGGCCTTGTGGTGGTGGTGGAAAGGGAACCCTCCTTACAGTTCCAAGGCAGAAAAGAGTGCTTGTGGTCACTTATAGACCTGAGCACAGGCCAGGAAAGGAGTAAATACCTCTCCTTTGAGCATACCACCTTGGAAGAACTGAAAATTTACAGGTCCCTAGAAATATCTCTTAAAACTGCTGCACAAAAGCCCCAAAGCTTGGGGTGGTACATTCTCCACACTGGATGCTGACCCTTACCTTAACAAAGAGTTTAAGAGTCAAATAATTGGCTGCAAACATGAGTAAACAGAGCAAAAAAGTTAGACCATAGAATCTTACTTTGGTGACAAAGAAGATCAAAACATACAACCAGAAGAAGTCAACAAAGTCAAAGCTCTTACATCCAAAGTTTCCAAGAAAAATATGAATTGGTCCCAGACCATCTAAGAGGTCAAAAAGGATTTTGAGAAGCAAGTAAGAGAAGTGGAGGAAAAACTGGGATAAGAAATGAGAGTAATGCAAGAAAATCATGAAAAACAAGTTAACTTCCTAAGGGAGACCCAAAAAAAGACTACTGCAGAAAATAATAACTTAAAAATAGACTAAACCCAGGAAATATATGAACAGAGCTACAAAACACTTTTCACACAAATAAATTCAGATGTAAATAATTAGAAAAACATCAGTTGCTCGTGAGTAGGCAGAGCTAATATAATATAAATGACAATTCTACCTAAACTAATTTACTTTTCAGTGCCACACCAATCAAATTACCAAAAATATTTTAATAAGCTAGAAAAATAATAACAAGATTCATTTGGAATAACAAAAGGTCCAGAAAATCAAGGGAACTAATGAAAAGAAATTCAGGGGAAGATAGTCTAGCCATTCCGGATATTAAATTGTATTATAAAGCAGCAATCATCAAAAATATTTGATACTGGTTAAGAAATAAAGTGGTGGATCAGTGGAATAGGTTAGGTATGCAAGACATAGTCATCAATGACTTTAGTGATCTACTATTTGATAAATACAAAGACCCCAGCTTCTAGCATAAGAACTCACTATTTGATGAAAACTGCTGGGAAAACTGGAAAAGAGTATGGCAGAAACTAAGCATAGACCAAAATCTCACACCATATACCAAAATAAAGTCAAATGGGTTCATGATCTAAATATAAAGGCAGATACTATAAGGAAACTGGGAGAGCAAGGAATAGTTTACATGTCAGATTTATGGAGAACAGAAGTTTTCATGACCAAACAGGACATTATAATCTACTGTTTGATAAACCTAAAGACTCGGCTTCGGGTATAAGAAGTCACTGTGACAAAAACTGCTGGGAAAACTGGAAAATAGAATGGCAGAGCCTAGGCATAGACCAAAATCTCACACCCTATACCAAAATAAAGTCAAAATGGGTGCATGATTTAGATATAAAAGCTGATAATATAGGCAATTTAGGCGAGCAAGTAGTAGTTTACCTATCAGATCTATGTAGAATGAAAGAATTTATGACCGAACAAGAGATAGAGAACATTATGAAATGCAAAATGGATAATTTTGATTACCTTAAATTGAAAAGTTTTTGCACAAACAAAGCCAGTGCAACCAAGGTTTATAGTGAAACAGAAAACTGGGAAAGAATTTTTACAACCAGTGTTTCTCATAAGGACCTCATTTCTAAAATATAATGACAACTAAGACAAATTTATAAGAATACAAGTCATTCCCCAATTGCTAAATGGTCAAAGGACATGAACAGGAAGTTCTCAGATGAAGAAAATAAAGTAATCTATAGTCATATGAAAAAATGCTCTAAATCACTATTGAGTAGAGAAATGCAAATCAAAACAAAGCTGAGATACCACATCACACCTATCAGATTATCCAATATGATAAAAGAGGAAAATGATAAATTTTGGAGATGTGGGAAAATTGGAACACTAATGCATTGTTGGTGGAGTAGTGAAATGATCCAACCACTTGGAGAGCAATTTGGAACTATGCCCAAAGGGCTCTAAAAATGTGCATGCCTTTGACCTAGCATTAGCACTTCTAGGGCTGTATCCCAAAGACATCATACAAATAGGAAATGGACCCACATGTGCAAAAATATTTATATCAGCTCTTTTTATGGTGGCAAAGAATTGGAAGTTGAGGGGATGCCCATCAATTGTGGAATAGCTGAACAAGTTGAGGTATATAAATGTAATGAAGTACTATTATGCTGTAAGAAATGATGAGCAGTCAGACTTCAGAAAAAACTAGAAAAGACTTGTATGGACTCATGGTGAGTGAAGTGAGCAGAACCAGGAGAACACTGTATACAGTAACAACCATGTTGTGAGATGACAAACGTTGATAGACTTAACCCTTCTCAGCAATGCAAGTATCTAAGACATGTCAAAAGGTCTCATGGGAAATGCTATCCACATCCAAAGAAAAAAATTATGGAGTTTGAATGCAGATAGAAGCATATTATTTCCTATTTTATTCTTCTGTTTTGTTTTGTTTTCTCTTTCTTGTGGTTCCTCCTATTGGTTCTAATTCTTCCTTATAACATCACTAATGTGAAAATGTGTTTAATAGGAATGTATATGTATAACCTATATCAGATTGCATGCTGTCTTGGGCAGGGAGGTGAGGGGGAGGGGGAAAAATGTTAAACTCAAAAGCTTATGGAATTGATTGTTGATAAATCAAAATAAATTAATAACAAATACACTAACCCAAATGGTAAAAGAGGTCCAAAAAGCCAATGAGGAGAAAAATGCCTTAAAAAGCAGAATTGGCCAAATGGAATAGGAAGTACTAAAGCTCATTGAAGAAAATCCTTCCTTAAAAATTAGAATGGAGCAAATGGAAGCTAATGACTTAAGAGAAATCAAGAAATTGTAAAACAAAACCAAAAGAATGAAAAAAAAGTTGACAGTGTGGAATATCTCAGTGAAAAAATAACTCACCTGGAAAATAAATCCAAGAGAGATAATTTTAAAAAAGTTATGACCAAAAAAAGAGCCTAGACATCATCATTCAAGAAATTATCAAGGAAAACTATGCTAATATTCTTGAACCAGAGAGTAAAATAGAAATGGAAAGAATCCACTGATCACCTCCTGAAAGAGATCCCAAAAGGAATATTATAGCCAAGTTCTAGTTCTCAGGTCAAGGAGAAAATATTACAAGCAGTCAGAAAGAAATGGTTCAAGTATTGTGGAAACACAATCAGAATAACACAAGATTTAGCAGCTTCTACATTAAGGAAACAGTGGGCTTTAAATATGGTATTCCAGAGGGCAAAGGAGATAGGATTACAACCAAGAATAACCTACCCAGCATAACTGAGTAAAATCCTTCAGAGGAAAAAAAATGGACATTCAGTGAAATAGAGGACTTTCAAGAATTCTTCATGAGAAGATGAGAACTGAATAGAAAATTTGACTTTCAAATACAACATTCAAGAGAAGCATGAAAATGTCAACAGGAAAGAGAAATCATAAGGGATTTATTAAAGTTGAACTGTTTACAAATATTACATGGAAAGATGGTATTTGTAACTCATAAGTCCTTTCTTATTATAAGATTAGTTGGAGGGGAAAATATGTGTGTAGATAGATAAATAGATAGATTGATTGATTGATTGATATATAGTTGGTACAGGGTGAGTTGAAGATGATATTTGTAACTCAATAGACTTTTGTCAGCATTATGGTAGTTGGAGGGAAAAAGTTATATGGATAGATAGATAGATAGATAGAGGACACAGAGTGAGTTGAAGATGAAGGCGTGATATCTGAAAAAAATAAAATTAAGGGTTGAGAGAGTCTAATACCAGGAGAAGGAGAAAGAGAGAGGTAGAATGGAGTAAATTATTTTGCATAAAACAGACATGAAAAAGCTTTTACAGTGGAGGGCAATTGGGGGAAGGTGAGAGTGAATGAGTGAATCTTATTCTCATCGAATTTGGCTTAAGGAGGGAATAACATACACACTCAATTGGGTATGGAAAGCTGTCTTCCCCTACAGGAAAATAGTGGAGAAGGGGACAAGAGAACAGGGGGATGATAAAAAAGAGAGCAGATTGGGGGAGGAGGTAATCTGAAGCAAATACTTCTGAGAAGGGGCAGGGTCAAAGGAGAGAATAGAATAAATGGGTTGTGGGATAGGATGAAAGGAAATATAGTTAGTTTTTCACAACATGACTACTATGGAAGTGTTTTGTATGACTGCACATGTATAACCTGTATCAAGTTGCTTGCCTTCTCAATGATGGTGGGTTGGGAGAGAGGAAGGGAGAAAATTTGGAAACCAAAGTTTTAAAAATAAATTTTAAAAATTGTTTTTACATGTAACTTGGAAATAAGACATACAGACAATGGAGTATAAAAATCGATCCTGCCCTACAGAAAAAAATAGAAAAGGAAGGGAATAAGAGAAGGGGGGAGGGTGATAGAAGGGAAGGAAGATTAGTTGAAGAGTTATTCAGAATGTATACCATCTTGGGGTGGGGGGAGGAATGAGATGGGGAGAAAATTTGTAACTCAGAATCTTTTGGAAGTGAATGTTGAAAACTAAAAAGAAATAAATCAATGAATTTTTAAAAAGTAGAAGGGATAAATAGAAAAGGATGTACAAAACTTAATAAAAAAACCCAATTTTTTTAAATTAAAATTGAGCAAGTGGAAGCTGACAACTCCATGAAATACTAAGAATCAGTCCAACAAAATAAAAAAAAAATGACAAAAAAATGGAAGAAAATACTTCATTGGAAAAACAACTGACCTAGAAAACAAATCCAAGAGACAAAATTTATGTGCTGCTTAACTATCTGAAAGACATGATCAGAAAGAGACACAGGGCAGCATCTTTCAAAAAATCATCAAAGAAAACTGCCCTGAGGTCCCTAGAACAAGACAGTAAAATAGTCATTGAATGAATATACCAATCACCTCCTGAAAGAGATGCCAAATTGAAAATGCCAAGTCACTTAATTCCAATTGCCTTACAAAAAATGTGTATACTTATACAGATGGTGTGTATAAATTGATGTTGATGTGATAGTCAAAAAAATCTAATTAAGTGGTGAAAAGGGATTGTCCTGGGAGAAGGAGGAAAGGAGGTGTTAGACAAAGATAAATTAAATCACAAAAAAGGCCCAAAAACCAAATATAGATGAGAGAAAGAAGGGAAGGAGATGAGCATTAGTCAAACCTTACTTTCATCAGATTTGATTCAAAGAGCAAATAACATAATCAGTTAGGTATAGAAATCTAACTTACCCTATAGGAAGTAGGAGGGGAAAGGAAAATAAAAAGAAAGGGTGAATAGAAAGGAGGGAAGAAATAGAAAGATAAAAGCGGAAGAAAAGGGAAAGGGCTAATAGAAGGAAGGGCAGACTGAGGGAGATGGTGGTTGAAAGCAAAACTCTACTGAGGAGGAAAAGTGAAAAAAAAGAGCATAAATGAAGGAGAGGAGAATACTATGGAGAAGAAGACACAGATAGTAATCATAACTGTGAATGTGAATGACATTAACTCTCCCATAAAATAGAAACAACAGAGTGGATTAAGAAACATAATCCTACAATATATTCTTTACAAGAAACACATTTGAAGCAAAGGAGTACACAGAAAGAAAAGATAAATATATTTAGATTCAGCTGAAGTAAAAAAAAACCTGGGTTATCAATCCTGATCTCAGACAAAGCAACAGCAAAAATAGATCTAATTAAAAGAGATAAGGAAGGAAACTACATCCTGGTAAAAGGTACCATAAACAGTGAAGTAATATCATTATTAAACACATATGCACAAAGTGGTATAGGAGCCAGATTCTTAAAGGAGAAGTTAAGGGAGATGCAGGAAGAAATAGACAGCAAAACTATATTAGTGTGAGACCTCAACCTCCTCCTCTCAGATTTAGATAAATCTAATGACAAAATCAGTAAGGAAGACATGAAAGAGATCAATAGAATCTTCGGAAAGTTAAATATGGTTGACCTCTGGAGAAAACTGAATGGAAAAAGAAAGGGATATGCCTTTTTCTTGGTGGTACCTGACACCTACACAAAAATTGGCCATGTATTAGATCATAAAAAACTCACAACCCAATGCAGAAAAGCAGAAATATTAAATGCATTCTTTTCAGATCATGATGCAATAATAATTACATGTAATAAAGGGCCATGGAAAGATAGATGAAAAATTAATTGGAAACTAAGTGATCTAATCCTAAACAATAAGCAGGTCAAACAACAAATCAAAGAAAGAATCAATAACTTCATCCAAGGGAATGACAATAATGATACAACATATGAAAACTTGTGGGATGCAATGAAAGTGGTCTTTAGGGAAAGTTATATATCTCTAAATGCTTACATGAATAAAGTAGAGAAATAGGAGATCAATGAATTAGGCATGCAACTAAAAAAAGTAGAAAAAGAACAAATTAAAAATCCCCAATTAAATACCAAACTGGAAATTCTGAAAACCAACGAAGATATTAATAAAACTGAAATTAAGAAATCTATTCAACTAATAAATAAAACTGAGTTCATTTTATGAAAAAAATAAAGTAGATAAATTGGGTTAATTTGATTTAGAAAAAGAAAGAAGAAAATCAAATTAATAACATCAAAAATGAAAAGGGTAAATTCACCACCAATGAAGAGGAAATCAAAACAATGATTAGGAGCTCTCTTGCCCAACTGTATGCCAATAATTTTGACAATCTTAGTGAAATAGATGAATATTTACCAAAAAATATATAAATTGCCCATATTAACAGGAGAGGAAATAAAATACTTAAACAATCCCATTTCAGAAAAATAAATTGAACAAACTATCAATGAACTCCCTATGAAAAAATCTCCAGGGCTAGATGGATTTACAAGTGAATTCTATGAAACATTAAAGAACAACTAATTCCAATACTTCATATACTATTTGGGAAAATAGGTTAACAAGGAGTTCTACCAAATTATTTTTATGATACAAATGTGGTGCTGATACCTAAACTGAGAAGAGTCAAAACAGAGAAAGAAAATTGTACACTAATTTCCCTGGTGAGCATAGGTGCAAAAATTTTAAGTAAAATAATGGCAAAGAGATTACAGCAACTTATGTCAAGTGTAATACACTATGACCAATTAGGATTCATCCCAGGAATGCAGGGCTGTTTCAACATTAGGAAAACTATCAGCATAATTGATCATATCAACAACAAAACTAATAGAAATCATATGATTATTTCAATAGATGCAGAAAAAAAGCATTTGATAAAATATAACACTTATTCCTATTAAAACCACTAGAGAGCATAGGAATAAATGGAGTCTTCCTTAAAATGATAAGTTGCATCTGTCTAAAACCTTCAGCAAGCGTTATTATGTAATGGAGATAAACCAGAAACATTTCCAATAAGAACATTGGGGGTGAAACAAGGATGTCCATTATCACCACTGTTGTTCAATATGGTACTAGAAATATTTGCTTTAGCAATGAGAAGAAAAAGAAATTGAAGGTATTAGAATAGGCAAAGAAGAAACAAAACTATCACTCTTTGCAGATGACTTGATGATATACTTAGAGAATCCTAGAGAATCAAATTAAAAACTACTTGAAATAATAAACAACTTTAGCAAAGTTGCAGGCTCTAAAATAAACCCACATAAATCATCAGCATTTCTGTATATTACCAAAAAAGCACAACAGCAAGAGATAGAAAGAGAAACCCCATTTAAAGTTACTGTAGACATTATAAAATATTTAGGAGTCTACCTATAGAAACAAATCCAGGAACTATATGAACACAATTACAAAACACTTTTCACACAAAGTCAGATCTAAATAACTGGAAAAACTTCAGTTGCTCATGGGTAGGCTGAGCCAATATGATAAGAATGGCAATTCTATCTAAATTAATTTACTTATTCAGTGCCTTACAATCAAACTACCAAAAATTATTTTATAGGTCTAGAAAAAAATAATAACAAGATTCACCTGGAAGAACAGAAGGTCAAAAATATCAAGTGGACTAATGAAAAGAAATGCTAGGGAAGGTGACCTTAAGATTCCAGATCTTAAATTATATTATAAAGCAACAATCATCAAAACTACTTGGTACTGGCTAAGAAGTGGAGTGGTGGATCAGTGGAATAGGTTAATTATGCAAGACACAGTAGTGAATGACTACGGTAATTTACTCTTTAATACACCTAAAGACCCAGCTTCTGGAATAAGAAATCACTCTTTGACAAAAACTTCTAGGAAAACTGAAAAAGAGAATGGCAGAAACTAGGTATAAACCAAAACTTATACCCTATACAAAAGTAAAGTCAAAATGGGTGCATGATTTAGATATAAAAGCTGATAATATAAGCAATCTAGGTGAGCATGCATTAGTTTACCTGTCAGATCTATGTAGAAGGGAAGAATTTATGACCAAGCAAGAGACAGAGAACATTATGAAATGCAAAATGGATAATTTCATTACGTTAAATTGAAAAGTTTTTTCATAAACAAAGCCAATGCAATCAAGATGAAGAGGGAAGCAGAAAACTGAAAGAATTTTTACAACCAGTGACTCTGATAAGGGCCTCATTTCTAATATATATAGAGCATTAAGTCAAATTTTTAAGAAGACAAATCATTACCCAATTGATAAATGGTGAAAGGATATGAACAGGCAATTTTGAGATCTATTTTTCAGAGCTAAGTTGAAGCTATCTATAATCATATGAAAAAATGCTCTAAATCACTATTGATTAGAGAAATGCAAATCAAAACAACTTTGAGGTATCACATCACACCTATTGGGTTGGCTAACATGACAAAAAGGGAAAATGATAAATGTTGGAGGAGATGTGGGAAAATTGGAACATTAATATATTGTTGGTAGAGCTGTGAACTGATCCAATGCATCCAATATTAGGACGGAAGCAGAAAACTGGGAAATAATTTTCACAAACAGTGTCTCTGATAAAGGCCTCATTTCTAAAATATATAGATAATTAAATCAAATTTATAAGAATACAAGTCATTCACCAATTGATAAATGGTCAAAGTATATGAACAAGCAGTTTTCAGAGGAAGAAACTACGGATATCTATATAGTCATATGAAAAAAATATTCTAAATCACTACTGATCAGAGAAATGCAAATCAAAATGACTCTGAGGTATCCCATAACACCTATCAGATTAGCTACCATGACAAAACAAGAAAATGATAAGTGTTTGAGAAGATGTGTGAAAACTGGAACATTAATGCATTGTTGGTGGAGTTGTGAAATGATCCTACCATTCTGGAGAGTAATTTGGAATTATGCCCAAAGGGCTACAAAAATATGCATATCCTTTGACCCAGCAATGGCACTTTTAGGACTGTATGCCAAAGAGATCATACACATGGGAAAAGGATCCAAATGTACATAAATATTCATAGCAACTCTTTTTGTGGTGGCAAAGAATTGGAACTTGAGGGGATGTCAATCAATTGGGGAATGGCTGAACAAGTTGTGGTATATGAATGTAAAGGAATACTGTTGTGCTATAAGAAATGATAAGCAGGAAGACTTTAAAAAATCCTGGAAAGACTTTCATGAAGTGATACAGAATGAAGTGAGCAGAACCAGGAGAACATTGTGCACAGTAACAGCCACACTGTGCAATGACTGACTTTGATAAACTTGGCTCTTCACAGCAATGCAAGAATCTAAGGCAACTCCAAAAGACTCACAATTGAAATTGCTATCCACATCCAGAGAAAGAACTATGAAATCTGAATGCCGATGGCAGCATACTAATTGTTCTACTTTTCCTTTGTTGGTTTGTTTTATTGCATAATTCCTGTGGTTCCTCCCATTAGTTCTAATTGTTCTTTATATTATGACTAATGAGAAAATATGCTCAATATCAATGTATAAGTAGAGCCTATATCAGATTGCATGCTATTTTGGGGGGAAGAGTAATGGGAGGGGAGAAAATTCAAAACTCAAAATCTTATGGAAGTGAATGTTGAAAACTAAAAATAAATTAATTATCCAAAAAATCATGAAAAGGGAGAAAAGGAAAGGAGGTGGCAGAAAAGGATAAGTTACACTATATGACAGGCACAAAGACATATCACAGTAGTGGGAAAGAAGGGAGGGAGATGAGCATTGTTTGAATATTACTCTCATCCTATTTGGCTGGAGAAGGGAATAACATATTCAATTAGGTACAGAAATCTAACTTGCCATACAAGTAGTAGTAGGAGGAAGTGGAAAGAAAAGGGAGGGGTGTTTAGGAGGGAAAGAAGAAGTAGTAAGGGAAAAGGGAAAGAAAAGGGAAGGTGCTGATAGAAGGAGGGTAGATTGAGGGGGGTGCTGATAAAAAGCAAAAGTTTATTGAGGAGTGAAATGAGAAAGGAGAAATAAGAGCATAAATGGGGGTAGGGGGAGAATAAGATTGAAAGAAAGATACAAATCATAATCATAAATGTGAATGTGAATGGGATGAATACTCCCATAAAATGGAAGTGGATAGCAGAGTGGATTAAGAAACATAATTCTACAATACGTTGTTTACATGAAAAACTTTTGAAGCAGAGGGATACACACAGAGTAAAGATAAAATGTTGCAGTAGAATATATTATGCTTCAGCTGAAGTAAAAATAAAAAAAAAAGCAGGGGTAGCAATCCTGATCTTAGACAAAGCAAAAGCAAAAATAAATCTAATTTTAAGATGTAAGAAAAGAAACTATATCCAGCTAAAAGGCACCACAATGAAGTAATATCATTACTAACCATATATGTACCAAGTGGTACAAGCAGACAAATTCTTGAAGAAGTTAAGGAAGATACAGGAAGAAATAGACAGCAAAACTATACTAGTGGGGTACCTCAACCTCCTCCCCTCACCCCCCACAGAACTAGATAAATCTAATGACTTAGCTCTTCTCAGCAATGCAAGGATCTAAGAAATCTCCAAAAGTCTCATGATGGAAAATGCTATCCATATCCAGAGAAAGAATATGGAGTTTGAATGCAGATTGAAGCACATTATTTACTCTTTTTTTTGTCTGTTTTGTTTTGTTTCCTTTTTTTTGTCGTTCCTCCTATTGGTTATAATTCTTCTTTACAACATGACTAATGTGAAAATATATTTAATAGAAATGTATATGTAGAGCCTATAGCAGATTGCATACCATCCTGGGGAGGGATGTTGGGAGGGAGGAGGAGAATATTTAAAACTCAAAAACTTATGGAAGTGATTGTTGAAAACAAAAAATAAATTAACTAATAAAAAACCCCAAAATGTATCACAACTTAATAATATACAAACAAATCAAACAAAAAATACAGTGATTTTATTGATGAAATGATTCAAATTTTAAAATATTCATAACTTATAAATACTACTATCATCTCATTCTTCTCATCTTGTTTGTTAAATTCTGACACAAATTGCCCAGGGACAAGTCAATATCATATTATTTTTGAATATTTTATGTTCTGTATACCTCTTTCCAAGTAAATAAATATTTGTGTTTAGTTTAACAGAATTAGGATGCTGGCACTCTTAATACAAATCTAGTAAATGATAAAATTATGAGGAATAAACTATACCTCATAATGTTCTCACAAAGTTTTGATTTCTTCTTGTTTTATATACCTTGAAAGTTTTTTCATTATATGCATCTTAAATATTATGAATATTAGCTGTAGAAACCTATGTTGCATTAAAAATCATACTCTTACCAGTTTACAATATCTTGATGGTAATGGACAACTGTTAGGCTTATGAGAAAAATCTGCTTCCCGTATAGTTTATTGGTGGAGTTCTCCAAGTTACTTTTAGGATTGAATTTGTAGTGTGAAGATTTACTATTTTTCAATCCATGAAATGTAACAAGCTTCTGATGTGTAATTCAATTGGACATGACAATGGATTGTCCTGCTAAGTATTCAGTTAAGTACTAAACTTTTACAACATGCTGTGTTATATATCATTATTTTTCCTTGTTTACCTCTGTAATCTATATTCATCACTCACCTCATGCCTCCTGACATGATTTATTATGGTAATTATCCTGTCCTGAATTATCATTATTAACCCCTCTAATTCTGTAAACAAATTCACATGACTTAGGATTTGTTCAGTGCTTGTCAACATGTTACTTGCTGAGTTAATGCACACGTTGCCTATGGAGGACTTTTTGATTCCACTTTCATATCTTGGCTGGTTATAGGCTTTATTATGAGGTAAGCCTACTTTTGATAAAAAGCCAATGTTATGTAACTATTATCCACCTTTCCTATATTTGGTGTAGTGCTCCCTGCTAGGGCACTCACCCTCTCCTCTCTCACTAAGGTTTCCTTCTGTTCTATGTTCAGTGGAATACAGAGTGCTATAACAAACAGGAACTAGTCTCAGGGTACGTGCAGCAGTGTTCTTTAACCACTTCCCCTCTAGATCTCCTCTCCTTTGGACATCACCTTTGGAGACTTGCTTCAGTCTTAGGAGAAGCACTATTGAAAATTGTCATTGAATTGAAAATCCTTTGAGTTTCGAAAACATGTTGGGTTCCTGACATTTTTCTGGGATTCCTGAAACATTCCAACTAGAGGTTCAGTCAAAAATTTTCTAGTATATCACTGAAAACAATATGGGAATCTGGATTTGACGACTGGGTTCCTGAAATCTATAGGCAAAATGTTTATCTGATCTCACCCCTTACTAGAATAAGCAGCCTAATTTAAAAAGAAAAAAAAACTTGGAAAAGTTACAAAAATGTGTGTGGCTCCCCAAAAGTTATTAAACATTTGGGGTTGATTACTCAGAATTTCTAAGACAATTCTTATTTTAAGGGTCTTCAATCCATAAAGATTTCAAACAATCTGGACTAATGTCATAACAAAGCAGGTTGCCTAGGTCTGTACAAAAGTTTAAAAAAAAAAAAGACATGAACAAGGATGAGCACCCACAGTGTGCTCTAAGCAAATTGTTTAGGCATTAAAAGGTTGTGAGGCTTAAATAAATTGATAGATATAAAGCATCATGAAAACCCTAAAGCTCTATGTAAGTGGTGATTGTGATTAGCCTCTAGTAACCTGGCCTTTGATATGGTAATACACACACACACACACACACACACATGCATGCACACACATATACACACTATGTATATATGTATCTATGTATGCATGCATATATGTATTTACCTATGTACATCTTTATACATATATGCATTTATACATACAAATGTATATATATATAGAGAGAGAGAGGGGTGGGGATGCTAGCAAATATTTAAGAAGAAGGGGGAATGTATGCACCTAGGTTTTTAGGCTTAATCCGAATTACTAATACTTTCTTAAGTCTAGATAATCAACAAAACAAAACAAGCCCTTATTTTTAATGACTACCTATTTTGGAAGTATGAATCCTCACACTGAAAATTTAGTAATTGACCTTAGCAAGTCAGAGAGCACACCTGGGTACCAATATTCTAGGGATACGGTACCTATACTACTTACATTATCTGTAATAGTCATAATGTACATAGTAATCCAACAGACATCAGCACGTAATATTCATGCATGCTGAAGTTATCTCCAACAAACTGGAAATGGACTTGTAAAAGAAAAAAATAGAAAGCAAAGCAAAAGAACCAAACAATGTTTCCTCCTTCCCAATGGTAGATTTGTGAAATACTAGGTTTTCCAGCAAGGAAAGTCCTGAGTTGAGAAACTCTGGAGAGTACTGAAAAAAAAAAAAGTTCTTCATTTGGGCTTTCACCGTGATTAACAAGGCAAAACTCAGGACAAAGACGATTAAAAGGAATGTATTATAAATACATAAGGGTAGCAACATGTTGATGGGCTCTTTACTGGAGATCAGCAATGGCTACAAGATTGGGAACCAGTTTTTATTGATAACTTTCATGATGACATAAAGAACAATTTCCAGGTAGGAGTACAAACACCACAAGTAGGGGTGTATACCAAAGACCAGGCAATGAAAAAGCTGCAGACTCAGTTTCAACTTCCCCCACAGAGCCTCCCCCAACACTGATTGACAAGCAGGGTTGGGAACAATGGATCACTGAGACACCATAACTTTCAATAGGAGAATCCCTGAAAATGTGAAGAGGATACAAATATATACTGGCCAACCTCCACCATAACGGATAGTTAATAAGTATTGTTTAAGTTCCTACCATGTGACAAGAACTGTGCTAAAAAACTAGCGATAGATACAAAGAAAGGTAAAAGACAGTCCCTGATGGCAAGGAGCTTACTTGCAGTCTGTCTTGAACTTTCAAAATGGCTCTTTAATTCCTATCAGTGTGAGTAGCTCCTCTGTTAGATGATATAACTGATGATGTGGGGTGAAGAACTGAATACATCCCTATCTCCTGGTTTCTGTCAGAGATTTCTCTAACTACACAGTGTTTTTTAAAGTCCATCTTGCTCCTTTCTGACAAAATCTAGTAAAGGAATCACCTAATGTTGACTTTGTTAGAACCTTGTCATACCTTGTCATACCTTGTCATCTATGATTAAATCCTGTGACATTAACTGAGCTCATGAAAGGAAGTTAGGCACAAAGTAATTAGTTGTCCACTCTGATTTCTTTGAACTAATAATTTTGGATCTTATCCATCCCTCCTGCTTTCCTTTTTTTCCCACCAGGGAATCTAAGGTGTCAGCCATCTTTCTTGATTTAATAAAACCATAAAATGAGCCTTGATTTCTAGGTTTTACCAATTAGCAAGGCATAAAAATTCCCACTGAAACCTTAACAATGACTCTCAGGAGCTGATATAAGCTGGCTCTCACTCACCCCTGCTTACGGATAAAGATGTTTATTAGAGTTGTACTGTGTTGCTGTATGACTTGAAATCTGGGAGCCCCCCCCCAAGAAAAAGGTGGAGGGAAGGCAAAAGAGAATAAGCCTTTACATAGCACCAAAAATATTATCCCATTTGATCCTCACAACATCTCTTCAAGTTAGGGCATTGTGTCATCAGCTGCTTCTAAAAAAGAAAAGCAGTATGAAGCCTTCATCTACAATTTATTTTTTTTATTTTTTAAAATAAATTTATTTATTTTTAGTTTTCAACATTTACTTCCACAAGATTTTGAGTTCCAAATTTTCACCCCATCTTGCCCCTCCCCCTACCCCAAGATGGCATGCATTCTAAATAACCCTTCTCCTAGTCTGCTTTCCCTTCTATCTCTCCCCCTCCTTGTCTTATCCCCTTCCCCTTCTATTTTCCTGTAGAGCAGGATAGATTTCTGTACCCCATTTTCCTGTATTTCTTATTTCCCAGTTGCATGTGAAAACATTTTTTTAAACATGTGTTTTTAAAACTTTGGGTTCCAAATTTTCTCCCCTTCCTCCATCCCCACCCACATTCATTGAAAAGGCAAGCAACTCAATATAGGTTATACATGTGCAGTTATGCAAAACACTTCCATAGTAGGCATGCTGTGAAAAATTAACTCTATTTCCCTTAATCCTATCCTGCCCCCCCATGTATTCTATTCTTTCTTTTGACCCTGTTCCTCCTCAGAAGTATTTGTTTCAGATTACCCCTTTTCCCAATCTTCTCTCCTCTCTATTATCCCCCCACTCTCTTTTCCCCTTCCCCGCCTATTTTCCTGTAAGGTAAGACAGATTTCCATACCCAATTGAGTGTGTATATTATTCCCTTCTTAAGTGAAATCCTATGAGAATAAGATTCACTCATTCCCTCTCATCTTCCCCTGTTTACCCTCTACTGTAAGAGCCTTTTCTTTTCTGTCTTTTTTTGTGAGATAATTTACCCCATTCTACTTCTCCCTTTCTCCTCCTAGTATAACTCTCTCTCACCCCTTAATTTTATTCTCTAGATATGACCCCTTCATCATCAACTCACCCTGGGCCCTCTATCTATCTATCTATCTATCTATCTATCTATCTATCTATCTATACATACATATAGTTTTTTTCCCTCCAACTACCCTAATACTGACAAAGGTCTCATGAGTTACAAATATCATCTTTCCATGCAGGAATGTAAACAGTTCAACCTTAGAGGTAAACAAGAAAGAGAAATCATAAGAGATATATTAAGGTTGAACTGTCTTCGTCTACAATTTATAAAAGCTTTTTATAGTTTTGTGACTTTGTTTTCCTTTTTTCTTTTTCCTTTTTTCTTTTTTTTTTAATCACTAAGCGCTAGGTGGCACAGTGGGGCTAGGTGTCAAAATGATTAAAGTGCCTGGCCTGAAGTCAGGAAGACTCATCTTCCTGAGTTCAAATCCAGCCTCAGACCCTTACTAACTTGTGATCCTGGGCAAGTCATTTAACCCTATTTACTTCAGTTCCTCATATGTAAAATGAGATGGAGAAGGACATGGCAAGCTACTCCAGTATCTTTGCCAAGAAAACCCCAAAAGGGGTCACAAGGATTCAGACATAACCAGAATGACTGAAGAACAACAACAAAGCATTGTATAATGAAATAATTCACATCTTCAGTGATTTCATTCACACAAATAGTTTGCCTGTTTTAATACCATCTGCACTGAAACCCTTCTAGCAGGAGGGGTTTTGGTGTTTCTGATTTGGTCTGAGATACCTTGCCTTCTTGTGGTTAGCAAAACAGAGAGGAGTGACAATTGTTCTGCTCTCCTCCATGTCAAAAGCAACTATCAGGAAAGTTTTGATTGGATCAGTCTGTAACCTTATACCCCCTACTTTCACCCCCTACTGTGATATGTGTGTGTGTGTGCGTGTGTGTGTGTGTGTGTGTGTGTGTGTGTGTGTGTGTGTTTAACTCTTAGGAGCAGTTGATCTCAATAACTGCTATTTCAGAGTTCTTCCCATACATTTATAATCTATTGATTTCCCAGTAGGGCGTTTCCCTACTTTGTGGCTGCCACCCCTGCCTTCAGCATGGATGTTGGGTTGGAATTTAAATGGGTTGCTATTATTATGATTGTTATAATTTTTACTGTGATAATGTACTATTAAGCACAAAATAAATTGTTAGAAGTGTTATATATTTTTAAAAAACTACTTTCTACTCACCAAAAAGAATAACATTGAGAAATCTAGTAGATTACTTTTGACTTTTAAACAGATAGTTTAACTTTAACTTACACGCTTATGTTTAAATTCAGCAAAGTGCCTAGAGACAGAATTCATCTATGTCATGAGCCTACAAGAACTGATAGTGATCATGGCAGATTATATGTTGACATTAGCTAACTCAAATTTGACTTTGTTTAAGTATACATGATTAAATAATAGTTTTACTATACTCACTGTGGGAGAAAATGTTCTTTTAGTTATACTTTTGTTGACTTTTTCTTTTTCATTAAAAAAATGAATCACTTGGGCTGGAGTTTCACTTAGAATTATCAAATAATTTTGAACATCATTTTCTGTCCCCTCTGAGAGAGTCTCAGGTAAGCACCATGACCCTGAGGTGGGAGAAACAAACCTCATAGGTGAGAAATCTTATCTCTTTGATCTTTCCCCTCATACAAGAACAAGATTTAAGGCAAAGTAGACACAAAAAATAAATCGCCAGCACTGGTACAAATGTCCATGGCTTGAGCTACTTATTACTTTTTTGTGAGTTTAGGCCCTTTGGAAAATATGTTATCCTTGACTCCTTACTTTTACTCAACTCTACATATCCAATCATTTTACAAACATCATCATTTCTATCTCTATAACAGTCTCAAATTTCCAATTCTCTCAACTCATATGGTCACTACCCTAGTTCACGTCCTCTCTATCTCTCACTTGACCTATTGAAATAATCTTCTATTTGTTCTCCCTCATTTATATCTCTCCCCATTATATCCCATCTTTCATTCAGCCCCCTAATGTGATTTCCCTAAAGTGCAGATCTGACTTTGTCATCCCCTTATTCAATAAACTTTTCTATGCCTCCCTGAGGATGATGGGATCAGATAGAAACTGATACTTTTCTATCTTTCCAGTGTTCTTAAACATTCCTTTTCTCCACAAATTCTATGGCATAACTAAACTGGGCTATTTCTTGTTCCTAATATATGATTACATCTCACATCTTCTTACATTTGCACTGGCCATTCCCCATACATTGTATCCCACATACACCAAGCCCATGCATCTCCAAATCTCTAGTCTTCTTCAAGAGTCAGCTCAACCTTCACTTTCTACTTGAAACCCTTTCTGATCACACCCTAGCTTCTATTACCCTCCCTCCCAAAAGTACCCTGTATTAATTTTGTTGTTATTCTATATATGCTTGTATATATGCATGTGGTCTCCCACTTTAGAAGGTAAGTTCCTTGAAGGCAGGAACTGTTTATTTATTTTTTGTTTGTATCTCCAACACTCAGCACAGTGCCTGGCATGTAGCATGTGATTAATAAATTGATATTAATTGTTTAAGCTATTACTTCTGATGAAGATATCAAGGTAGTAGTAATATTAGTTAAAACCACTAACTTACTTGGCCTAGAAGAATTAATGCATCTTAAAAAGATGTCAAATTTACAAGTAGAAAACCTTATGGCCTGGCTCATTAGTTCCCTGAAAGATTTATTGTATTGACCCATTAAAGGTTCTGTTGGTAACAGGCCTCAGTACACATTAAATGGTAGCTAGGTGGTAACAGTGGATAGAACACTGGGCTTAGACTCAGGAACACTCATCTTCCTAAGTTCAAATCTGGCCTCAGTCACTTACTAGCTGTGTGACCCTGGGCATGTCATTTAACCTTGTTTGCCTCAGTTTTTCATCTGTAAAATGAGCTGGAGAAGGAAATGGCAAAACTACTCCAGTATCTTTGCCAAGATAGTCAGGGTGAAGTCCTGCAGGATTTCAACACCAAAATGAAGGAATTCAGGTTGCTCAGATCCCAGAATCTCAAGGAAAACCTTCTAACTAAAGTGTAAAACCTTATGCCTAGGGACTCCCCTAAACACATTAACCAGGTCCTTTTTTAGAAAAGTTACTCAATATAAGAAGTACTAGCTTTACAAGGAGGTAAGAAAAACTACCAGGAGATATGTGGTATTGCTGAACAGATTTCACCTTCTCTTAAGTCTACCGTGACCCACAACTCAAGTTCTGGAAAGCCTGGAAGACATAACATCTTTCTGTAAATGATGATCTTCTCTTTTAAAATGGGTGAATCTTCCACAGGTCAAAGAGTATCCCCATTCAACGAATTGTTATCTCTCAAGCTCAGAAGGTAGCCTCTAAGTTTGGAAACATGCATTTCTCAGGATGTCTGTGTGGTGACCAATATATGGGGAAAGAAATACGGAACAGAAAACAAATCAGTAAAGGACTAAAAATTCGGTCTCAGATTTACCTAGGCAAGCAAATGTGTTCAGTGCCATGCCTGTGAACTTTCTTTCTTTCTATTTTTTTTCTTTCAAGAGTGGGGAACTCTTCTTCCCCTAGCTGAAAGAGAGACAAAAAGAGAGAAAGAAACAGGAAGAGGGAGGGAGAGAGAGACAGAGAGAAACAGAGACAAAGACAGAGAGAGACACAGAGAGGGAGAGACACAGAGAGAGAGAGAGACAGAGTGACTTAACCAAAATCAAACAGAAAGTATCAAAGGTAGACTTTGCACCCAAGCTTTCTAACTCCAAAGGAAGAAAACAAAGTGTGCATAACCAGCTCAATAGGATTTGTTCCAATTCAAAACCCTACTACACTGGTAAAAACTCAGGAGGTGTTACCACTCGGAGGAAAAAAAAAAACTATTGAGAAATCTTAGTTAAATAGTGTCTTGGCCCAGCACTGGCCTTCAAGAAGCCTAATACTAGCTCATCAATAACAATGCTCCAGTTACCTGCAGTGAAATGTTATCTTAAATTTATTTTTGCCTAAGCCTCCTGAAAATTTCATTTAATTTTTTTTTAGCCTGAGTCAAAGTGCTATCCTTCCTACCTTCTACTGTCCACTAAAAACAATACATTACAAATAAATGTAGAACAATTTTCTTGTTTTCCCTAAAATAACAGTACAGGATAATTCCTATCTTTGTGTCATAATCTTCAAAAAATATGCTGGATGTTGGTTCATACTAGCTAGAAGATCTGATTGTTAAATTTTCAGTGTTGGGCATTTAGATCTCCAAAACCCCAAATGCTACAAAACAGGACTTGATTTATTGTTTTATTGATTATCTAGACTTAAGAAATTAAAGGAGAAAATGTCAACAATGCACGTTACAAAGTGTATTATGCATATATTTATACATATAGATATTGTTGTTGAGTTGTTTCAGTCATGCCCAACTCTCTGTGAACTCCATTTGATATTTTCTTGCCAAAGATACTGGCCAGTTTGCCATTTCCTTCTCTAGCTCATTTTAAAGATGAAAAACTGAAAACAGAGCAAAATGACATGCCCAGGGTGACACAGCTGGTAAGTACCTGAGGCCAGATTTAAACTCAGGTTCTCCTTACTCCAGGGCCAGCACTTTATCCAGTGTGCCACCTAGCTGTCCCTATATATGTAGATATGGATAGGTAGATGATAGATAGACAGACATAGATATATATCTATATACAGACACACATAGACATACACACACTAATGATGTTTCACTATCTACCCCAAAGTTATATCCAGGCTTTTTCAAACTATTCAGATTCACCTTTTGTACAATCACAGCTAATAAGATCCAGTTTTTGAATCCCCAGTTCAGCCAGAATTAGTTACAAAATGTTGTAGAGCAAAATAACACTTACTTAAATTAGAATATAAGGTAAATCAAAAGACTTAAAGCAGAAAACAATTACTATCAATTTCCCACAGCAACCTCTTCCCACCTTCTGTACCTGAGAAATTATTAGTTCAAACATCCTCACTCTCTTGTAATACTTCTTGCTTTAGTGTTGAATGCGAGGAAAAGAAAGTTATAATGATGTAACTAGTTAAAGAATTCTAAAATCTCAGTGCCTAGGAACCTTTTGTCTCTTAGCACTAGACTTATAAAGCCTCAGATCCTGTATGGAAGAAAATATAAAACTTCAATGACTGCCACAGTAAGACTTAAAACTCTCTAATATGACCATGATCTAGGAAAGCTCCTGTAAGTAGAGGTAAGGCATATAAGCAAACAAGGGTAAGCCTTTGCTCCACATTCAATTTACCTTTTCTCTTCCATCTCTTTCACTTCTACCATTTCCTCTCTATCCAGGCTGGATCAAGTCTTTTGACAGATGTACTGTGGATGCTTCCATCCAAGCATAGTCTGAATTGGGATAACATTATCATTTCTTGTGATTTGCTTAGCTTATAGGTAAGATGACCCCACCCCTTTACACTTAACAGAAATTTCAGTCTCACCATTGTAGTTTAAGGCTACCTATAACATGTGATTACCTTTTCCTCTACATACCTCCTACAGCATCAGCCTATCCCTGCCATGAGGTTTCAAATAGTATTATGTATCCAGTGTGTTAAATTCAGGGTTATTCTGGAGCTTGACAGAGCCAGTTGTTTTATTTTAAATGTCAGCATTTATACCTCAGCAATCAACTAATGTTATAAATCAGAGCTTGATTTCTTTTGTTTTTGATTGTCTAGACTTGAGAAAGTGATGGAGAAAATTTTAATAATGCAGAATAAACTTCAAAGTATGTTACACCTTTGTGGAAAGCCAATGGTTAAACATTTACCAAAACATCTCTGAATATCTATTGAATCGTGAGATTGGAAAAAATAGTTTCAATAGATCTAACAATATGGCTGATTCATTCTTATTCATGACTGGATTATTAAGATTTTAGATTATTTGAAGCAAACCAAGGTTTGCCCCATCACCTAGCTGTGACAACTTGAAGTCTTCTCCATCACTGAGCTTGACATTTAAAAAAATACAAACTACAGTAGAAATGATTATAAGCTTATACAGAAGCATAAAGTCCAAATAACATAAAGCACAACCATGGATCAGAATAAATATTTATGTAAGTGTCTTGCAAAATGTCTTCATGAACAAGAGCATTTGAGAGTTTTATCACATTTTATGTTTTAGTGGGTATGACATTTGGATATGGATCATCTACTTTTAGCAAGCAAATAAGTCATCAGGAAAATTGATGAAGGCCTGCTGCTACAACTTTCTCCCCTCCACTATCAGTAAACTCAGCTTGCTCTTTCCATGTATTCTTTTTTTAAATTGTGCCCACGTCCTCTAAAGCTCTCTTCAATTGTTAACAATCTTTCCTTCAACCTCGAGTTCTCCTTTTTACATTGCCTCCCTCTTATTGTTTTCATTCAAAACTAACTTTCTCCTAAAGACTATCCTTTAGCAACCTTTTTGAGGCTGGATGCTGAAGCACTTTGTTAAGGTAAAAAGATTGCTGACTTCAGTTAGAGAACCTGGGATCAAATCCTCCCTCTGATAACTATTGCCTATTTTACTTTGGGCCGGTAATTTTACCTTCCTGGGTCTCAATTTAGTCATCTGTAAAATGAGGAGTTTGTATTAGATGGCCTCTGAAATCTTTTCTAGCTCCAGACCTTGTGATTCATACCCCTAGACTAACAGCCAGAAGAAGTTAGCATACTTCTTCCCTCCTATTGCCACTTGTAGATCTTCTTTCTGCCACCAAAAGCCAAGAATCACTTCTACCAAAAAATTCACTGTCATTAATTATATAGCATTTAGATACATGTAGGTATCATCTAGGTCACTATTCCTCCTCCTCACTGTCTAGTACGTGGATCACAATGTTTTCTTCCACCACCTCCCTCCCCCAACTTTTACCCTATCTCCTTTCCAGTTTGTCAACTTCCTCAGCTTTCATGCATGAACTAAGTATCTCTAGTCTATGGCAACTATTCCCAGGAGTAGTCATTCTTAGACACATACTCTTTGTTCACCCTTCCCCTACCATGAATTGATTACAAGTGCCATAATTCCTGGTTAAAACTTGGGGAGAATTAGATTTTGAATATTAAATAATTGAATTGGGATAAGTACTGGACTGGTGATTTCATTATTATGGGGAACTCCCAGTTGAAGGAACTAATTGCTAATTTAGGCTGGGATTTTCTCTCTAATTTAGAGTTTGGGATACCTGCCTAGAGCAGTGATGGCTAACCCAAATAGAAATGGATCATTGAAGGTGCAAATGGACTAGAAAAAAAACATAAAATAACATTATCTATGTGCTATTGTATTTTTGCCTATTTTTTAAAACATTTTCCAATTACCATTTAATCTATTTGGTTAGCATTCAGTCTGTGCAAGTGGGAGTTTGACACCTCAGGCCCAGAGCACTAAATGTAAATGACTTGCCCAGTGTCATATATGTGTGAGATTAGACTTGAACCCAGGCCTTCTGACTTCCAGACCTGATCTCTATCCATTATGTTATGCTACTACTCAAAACACTTTAGTAATAAGAAAAACAAAAGTACATCTTTGTTGAGTCATCTGCTTTTATTTTTTTTTCAAATTTATCCTTTGCTTTTCCGAACAATCAGGAAAGCAAAGTTTTGAAATGGTCTTCCATCTCCAGTTAAAAAAAAAAACTGCATAATGTAGAAAATTTACTGGGTTAAGACTAGTTGAGTGAAGGCAAAAAGGTGGAAACAAAGCTGTCTTCTGTTTTTACAATACTGGGTAGCTGAACTCAATCACCAAGTCTCTTTTGAAATGTAATTAGTAGTTACGTGCTTGGGATAGGAGAGCCAGAAAAAATGAGGGACTACAGGAGAGCTACTACAGATTGTGCACACCAGGACTTGCTTTCTATATTTATTTTTTCCTGAGAATTATTTTTTCTTAAGAAGCAGATGCCAACCCTACTTCCCCAGTCATTTCTGTAAGTTCATTTCCACCGAGCAGGAAGAGAAATCTGTGAGTGCAACTCAGTCATTAACTTTTCATCTCTAATTTCAGAAGCCTGTAGCATAGGTCAAGTCATCATATGTGGTGTCAGGATGGGGAATATGAAAGCTCGACCAAAATGGCAATTCATCAGGATTTTTGTCATCAATTTTGAATGGCATTTCTAGCAGGGATATAGAGAATTACATTGATTCCCTTGTCAAAGGTTCTATTGACTCAGTTTGTAGCAGGCTGCTCAGTCTGGTCTACCATGAAGCCTGTTTGAAAGCACCTTCATCTCTGCTAATATATATTATTTAAAAATGTCAAGCTTGTTTTGCAGTCACTGGAATCTAAATGTTTCAGAATGAACTCCTTACATGTACACAGAATAACTTCTTACTAATTTTCTTAAATTACGCATCAGGTCCCTCCTGGAAAAATAATTCAATCATCCTTTTCCCCATCCCCGCAGCTTTGTTCTCTCCCTTACCCCTTCTCTTGATAATATTGACACAGCAATTTTGAAGAATATTTGTTTCCATCCTGAATTTTGAAAGAATAAACATTGTCTTAGTAGGCAAGGAAGATGTAAGTAATATTAGATATGGGAGAAATGAAATACTATACCTCAAACATGTAGGAAGGCCAAAAGTGTATGAATGTATGTTGACACTGAAAATGCTTGCATTTTCTTTCATTTCAGTAGGAAAAATGTCAAAATATTAACATATTGATTTTCATTAAAACATTTGATCAACAATAATTTATTAATCACATAATATAGGCTGGGTACTATAGCAAGCATTGATAATATAAGAAAAAGCAAAGAAACTTATGCTCCCATGGGGGAGACGACATGCATATAAGTATATACATACTAGATGAATAAAGAGTAATAGAAGATAACCAGAGACGAGCAGCTGGGCCAACTGGGAAAGACCTACTACAGAAAGTGATATTTGATCTGAGGCTTGAAGGAAATCAGGGATCCCAAGAGGCAGATGTAAGGAGGAAGAGCATATGGAATAGTCTGTGTAAAACTACAGAGGAAGGATACAGAATATTGTGTGTGAAGAAATTAATATAGGGCAGTATGGTTATACTTCAGAGTTCACAGAGCCAAGTAAATATTATTAAATGGAGTCCATAGGCTTAATCAGACTTCCAAAGGGGTATAAAACACAAAAGAAAGATTAAGAGCTACTAACACTCTATTTCTTCTAGTAGCTTTATCAAGAACTCAGATTTAGCTAGCAGCTTTCTGCAGATGACACCCTCTCCATAGATAGATAGATAGAGATAGAGAGAGCTTTAGAGAAGTGTTTATCTATCAAACCCTAGTATCTCACCTGAGTTTCAGTTCCATACAACCAATTGTTATTGGGCATTTCAGATTGATTGTACAGAAGGCATATTAGACTCAAAATTTCTAAAAAAAATAAATTTGTTATCTTTCCCCCTAATTCTTTCCCTTCTTCCAAATTTCTCCCTTTCAGTTGAAACTACCACCATGATTCCAATGACTGAGATTTGTAGTACAGACTTCTCACTCTCCCTCACTACACATATCTAATTATTCTCCAAATTTTGCTGTTTCTATATTTGCAACCTTTCACATCTGACACATTTTCTCCACTCATACAGCTACCACTTAGTCCAGGCTCTTAACACCTTTCACTTGAATTATTCCAACAGTTCCATAAGCAATTTCCCTGCCTCAAGTCTCTTACTGCTATAGTCAATCATAAACCTATATCCTGCTGTAAAAGTAATTTTCTTTAAGCAGAGAGTTTACCATGTAACTCTCCTACTCAACCAAATGCAATGGCTTCTAATTGCTTCTACAATATAATACAAACTTATCTGCTTAGGTTTGAAAGTCTTGTACAACTTAGTAACATTGGACAATACTCCATCTCCCACACTTCAATTCAGTTTAATGTCTCTTTGTTTCTCACAAGACACTCTATTTCCATCTCTAAGCTTTTACATTGACATCTCCCATGCCTGAAATTCAATCCTTCCTTACCTCCACCTCAGGGTGTCCCTGTCTTTGTCTGTCTGTCTGTCTGTCTGTCTGTCTGTCTCTCTCTCTCTCTCTCTCTCTCTCTCTCTCATACAGCTCAGGTACCACCTTCTTGATGAATCTTTTTCTGATCCCCTCAACTTCCAGTGCCCTCCTTTCTAAATTATGTTTTGTATTATCATTATGTTTGTATCTATTAACTTTATGATTATGCTGTATTTATGTTTATGTGTTATCTCCTGGATTAGAATTTAAGATCATTGTGAGTAAGCACTGTTTTATTCTATGTTCTTGTATTCTCAGGCCCTAGCATGTGCTTGGCACATAGTAGGCACTTAAGCACTTGTACATTGATTGATTGATTGATTGATTGATTGCATCTATTTATATCTGGATGAAAATGTCGTTCTTCTGAGAAAGTTTAGTTAGAGCATAGACTGTATTACACACTCAGTGATCCATTCCAATGATCAAAATTGCTGGTGGAATTCCAAATACTTAGATTGAAATTTTTACCCTCACCATTAGCAGGCTTCAGTCACAAAATTTTTATTCTGGTGTTATGCAGGGGATCCTAAGTACTAAATTGTCCCTAAGAGAGAAAAGACAATCCTTGTCCTTATAATCTAATGGAGGCTTTGAGAGATTCTTTGTTGAATTCTGGATATATTCCCTGGGGAAAGCAATAGAATTTCTCCTCCTCCTCCTTATTATTATTATTATCACTGTTATTACTATTATTATGATGATGATGTATTATTATTATTATGTCTAATTATTATTATTATTATCACTTCAGTACTTGTGAGGAGGGAATTAACCACCATTAATTTTAAATCTTCAACTGACTCTTACAGAATGATGATTTCTCATATGCTAGTTTTTAGGACTGGACTATATTATTCTTGAGGACAAGCAAGCTTCTTTCTCCTGAGAGCATCAATCTCTCACTTCTTAAGGAAGAGCCTCAGATCTGTTTTTGAGCTCTAAGAATATGACTATGCTTCTCCTTCTTTCTCCTTTGTTTATCACTGGTGCTTTCCAATCTCCCAACAAAGTTCTGATCTTCCTTCTTCCATCTCATTTTTTAACCCTTTCTCACTTCTTTCTTTAAGGATACCTCATTGAATCTCATAGCATGGAGTATAGAGAGGCATTATATAAGTCTTTTTTTTTTAACTTTTTCACCCAGGAGATAGCTCAACCTACCCTTGAAATACCAATGGTTAGAAAAATGTATTATTTTTACTATTTCATTTATCATTAATTCAAATTTTCCAGATCATATACTTGCATTTGGGTATACCAGGCTCAAAAAAGGCACTTTTGTGAAAAAAAATTGAGCACAGAATCCAAGTTTAAGAGAGATTCTGTATGAATGCTGAAGACCTTCAGATATTCTTATTTGGGGGTGGCATTATGCTGATCACAATAGCTTTACTACAAAGCCCCATAAACGAAATCCATGATCAATCAAAGATTTTGTAGTAATAGTCTTAACAATCCAGACTAAAAACACCAAGTGGATAGAGAATACCTCTTACACACACACACATACACACACACACACACAGACACACACACACGCCTGGAACTGTTATATCCATAACTGAACAACAAGAGGAGAGCAGGTTATATTGCCTTCAGTAAATTTTATAATTCTTTTAATGACCCCAGGCCTCTCCCTGAAACAAAGTCCATTGTTTTTAAAATAAATATCTGTTTTTTTAGTAGTTATGGAATACTATGATCTCTCAATAGTTGCAGATAAGCATCATCTTAAAGGGAAAAGAGGGTTATTATGTTAGTATGAATATGTGTTTATGTATATTATATTATATACTTGGAATTATGAAGGAGCAACAATGTAAAGAATGTCATAAAGAATGTAGTATTAAAAGTAGGTTGGTCACATGACAAGAGCCAGGGATCACTGATAGACCACTTTCATCCTCTATTGGTATCCTTATAATGTCAGGAAAGCTTGAGGATCACTCTAGATATGTTGATAATCCTTCTGAGATGAATTCATATAAGGATATGAACAAGAGTAACACAAAATGGGCAGATGTGTATATGGACACACACACACATATATTTGTATCTGTGGGATAAAATCACCAAATTGATAAGACAACAGGTCCACCTAAGTTTAACTATATAACTTTCTAATAAAGTTAATATTTTAGGACTCAGAGGACTTGGGGACATTATTTTTTTTTCATTATAAAAGTTAGGTAATCACAAAAATTAAAGACAAATCAAACAATATGAGAGCAAACTGATACATTTCTGATTAGTTGAGAAGGGATGAAGGCAACATATATCTGCTAAGAGTCTTCTCTGTGCCAGCACTGTTCTAAGCACTTAAAAATATATTAGCTCATTTAATCATCACAATGACCCAATGAGGTAAGTGCTATTATTATTATTCTCATTTTACAATGAAAGAAACTAAGGCAGACAGAAGTTAAGTTATTTGCTCAGAGTCACACAGCCAGTAAGTGTCTAATACCACATTTGACCTGAGGTCTTCCTGACTCCAGGCCCAACATCTACTGCACCACTTAGCTGGTTCATAGTATGTTTGCTTTCCAAAATGACTGGGCTAATTCCTAATACCACACACTGTAGCCCTTCTAATACTATTTCCATCTGTTTTCATCTTTACTAACTTTCTGAGTATGAAGTACAAAATTTCTGGGTGATGACTTCTTCCGTGGATGATAAAATGATAAGATATCTCAGATCTGTACCTTAAGCAAACTGCAAGACAAATCAAAGCTGGAGTACTCAATGTGAATAAGGTTTTGACATCATGACAGACAGATCTATGTAACTTCTTTTGAAAGAACGTATTTTTACTTTTTCATTGTCTGAAGTTGTGATTGCAACATGGCTCTTTTTTTCTTTCAAATTTGTCTAACACATGAGAAATTTTGTTCGAGGCCATCATTTAATTCTGTATGTGTCACTGTATTTATGTTTGTTTCTTATATACAGCAAAATGTTGAGTTGTGTTTTCTAATTCATTCTTCCCTTAGTGGTCTGGAAGCAGGCAATTACATGGTCTGATTCATACTAATATATGACAAGCTCAGTTGGTTGGTTGGTTGGTTGGCTGTTGTCCTTCATTCTCAGAGGACCAAAATGACATCACTATGCTAGAGTCAAGTCACAGTGTGTCTGACTGTGGCTGATCAGACCAATGTAAGCTCAGAATGTTCTATCACAGGTTGGGCACAAATAGTCTATGTGAACAGTTGGGGTGGACTCTCTAAATTTGTGCATCTCGAGTTTCTTCTGAGCTACATCAATTCTGTTTTGCTCATAGAGCACAACACCTTCTCTCATGCAAGCACATCAAGCTCTTTGGTCCTGTGCCAGTATCTCTCATGTCACACAATCATTCCAAAATTAAGAGAGACCTTGAGAGTCTCCTTGTAGTACTTCTTCTGACCACCATATGAATGCTTGCCCTGAGTGAGTTCTCCATAAAATTGTCTTTTTGGCAAGCGTAAATTTTACATTCAAACAGTGTGGCCAGCCCATGGGAGTTGTGCTCTCTGACGCAGAGTTTGAATACTTAGCAGTTTAGTTTGAGAAAGGGTCTCATTGTCTGGTACCTTCTCCTGCCACGTGATCTTCAGAATCTTCCTAAGACAATTCAAATGGAAGCAATTCAGTTTCTTGGCACTGGTATACTGTCCAGGTTTCACAGGCATACAACAATGAGGTTAGCACAATGGATCTGTAGACTTTCAGTTTGGTAGTAGTCAATCTAATACCTCTTCTCTCCCACACTTTCCTTCAAAGCCTTCCAAACACTGAGCTAGCTCTAGCAATATGTGTGTCTACCTCATTATCAATGTGTACATCCTTGGAAAGTATAGTACCAATGTAAGTGAACTTATCCACAGCATTCAAAACTTCTCCATGGGCTGTAAGCAATGGTTCCACATACAGATGGTGTGCTGGTGGCTGCTGTGTTTTCTTGGTGTTAATTGTTAGGCCCACATAGTACAAGCAACAGAATTGATCCATACTTTGTTACATCTCTGTTTCAGAGGCTGCACTGAGTGCACAATCATCTGCAAAATAGAAAATTGTGCACCAACACTCCCTCCACTTTGGTCTTGGCTTGTAGCCTATTCAAGTTGAAGAATTTACCATCAATGTGATAGCTGACCTTGATGACGTGTTCGTCCTCATTGAAGGCATTTAACAACATGACTGAAAACATAATGCTAAAAAGCATGGAAGCAAGCACACATTCCTACTTCACTCCATTGGTGACTGGGAAAGCATGAGAGTATTTTCCATTATCCACAACCCAGGCAAGCATAATGACATGAAATTGTCATACAATGCTGATGATTTTCTCCAGGCAACCAAATTTTGACACAATTTTCCATAAGCCCTAACGGTTGACAGTATCAAAGACCTTGGCCAGATCTACAAACATTATGTACAGACTCTGTTCTGCTCCTGACATTTCTCCTGGAGTTGTCAGGAAGTAAACACCATATTAATCATTCCTCAGCCCTTTCTGAAGGCTCACTGGCTCTCAAGTAGATGACCATCTTCCAGGTGAAGGATCAGCCTAGTAAGGAGGACTCTGGTCAGAATTTCTAAGAGAGAGATTCCTTGGCCCTGTGATTGTCACAAGACAATCTATTTCCTTTACCTTTATATAGACGGACAATGGAGTCATCCTTGAACTCCTGGTGGATAACCTTTTCTTGCCATAAAACCTGGAAAATTTCAGTCAGCTTTTGTATAAACAGTGGACCCCTTGCTTTGTAAACCTCAGTTGGAATAGAATCAGAACCAGGTGCTTTGCCACATCAAAGGAGCCTAATGGCATTCAAAATCTTTTCTTCAGTTGGAACTTTAGCTAGGGAGGGATTGACTTCAACCTGAGGTAAATGGTCAGTGGCTTCAGCATTGATTGATGATGGTCTGTTGAGAACACTATGGAAGTGTTCAACCCATCTCTCTAGGATCATGTCCTTATCACTAATCAATGTGGCTTCATCAGTACTGAGTAGTTGAGACATAGTATGGGTTGTTGACCCATAAATAGCCTTCAGACATCATAAAATTGCTTTGGATTGTTACTATTAGCATAAAACTGAATTTCATCTGCCTTCTTACTGAGCCAAGAATCCTCTATCTCTCTAAGTTACTTTACTTTTGATGGTATTAAATGCTGCTTTCTTAGAGACGGATGAAATATCCTGCTGGTAAAACCTGCAGAGTTCTGGTTTTTCATTTAGCAGCTTATGAATTTATTCATCATTTTCATCAAACCAGTCATGATGATTGCAAGTGTTTTGACCCAAATGAGCAAATGCAGTGCTGTACACCAAATCTCTGAAAGCTGCCCACTTCTTTTCTGCTCCACTGTTGAAACTGTTCACAGAGAAGCACTCTAATCTGTTGACATTAATTCTTCTGGTAGTCATTTTTCCTTGGAGCTGCCACTTTTATTGAAATTGAATGTGAATATTTAGCTTGGAGATGATAAGTCTATGATCAGTCCAGTACTCTGAACCACACATTGCCTTTGTCACTCTCAAATCTTATCTCTTCTCCTTACAATGACATAGTCTTTTAAATGCCAATGTTTGCTGTGAGAGTACATCCATGAAGTTTTACTGTGTTTAGGTAAATGGAAGACAGTGTTGGTGATGGTCATGAGATGCATGAGTCTTCAGTAGTAAGTGACCATTGCTATTGCTGTTTCCAACTCCATTCCTCCCTTGAACTTCCTGGCAAGTCTGGTAGTTTGAGTCTACTCTAGCATTAAAGCCACTCAGAATTATTAGTTTGTCCTCTTTTGACACATTGATGACAAGGGTCTTCATAAAGTTTTTCTTTGACATCCTTAGGGTTTGTCATGGTCGGAGCATAGGCATTGATGATGGTTGCATGACATTTTCATGCAAGTGGCAATCGTGTTGTTGCTCCTTTTGGTAGGCATACAATCTTGTTGACTAGATTGGTTTTGATTGCAAAATCTACACATGCTTCATGATGCTCGCTTTCACTATGGCCACTCCAGAAAAATGTGCATCCAGCTGGCCTTCAGCTAACCTTCATTTGCCAGCCTTGATTCACTCAGGGCTGCTGTATTTGGATGTGATAACTTGTTGAGTTTTCTTACAACAAGATTTGTTCATCTTTCAGGTCTACTGGATTTTGTATTCTCTATAAACAACAGATCAAATGGAGTTGCTTCAGTTTTCTTGGTCACCTACAGTGTTTCCTATGTTCTCTTTTCACAATTTTGATGACTTTATTTAATGCATTCCTTGTTGTTTGGAATTAGAAAGGAGATTTAGGCTGAGATGCAATACTCATGCTGCTCTCTTGTCCAAAGCCCCCCAAAGCAAAACTCAAATGGTCCCTTCACCAAGCCTTCCTAGACTCCTCTTGTGAAATGGTACTGATCTTTTCCACCCAAAAACCTTGTCAAGCACATAATTTCACTGTCCACATATTTATTATGTATAATTTTGTACTATAATTTTTTATGCTTTGATTTCCCCTGCAAACTCCATAACAGAATAGATTATGTACTACTGAAACTTCTTACTCCCCAGTGCCTAACACAGTGGTAATGATCTAAGTACAGTCATGTCTTGATTGGTACAAATAATGAATTCCATGAGGTAGTTACATATATTTGAATTAATATTTATTGAAGTTATAATTATATAATATATAATAATTAGGTCAAGTCCAGTAGAAATAATATGGCCACTTCATGGGATGCATTACTTAAATTAATTAGGACCTAACTAGAATTGTTCATATTTAGATGTCATTTCACAATGTCAAAGGATTTTCTATAAATTAGCTCATTTTATCCTCACAAGCAAACATTTGACACAAGTAGAGCAAATATTATTGCCCCATTTCATAAATGAGAACACTGGGACTCAGAAGTTAACAGAATTTTTCAAGATAACACAAAACTAGTAAGCAGAAGCGTTGATTCATCACCTGGTCTGGTTCTAGAGTGAGAATACTTGGTTTCAGACTCAACCTGTGATACTTCCCTGTTTGACCTAGGTCAAGTTAGACTCAATTTCTTCATTTTTGAAATAACAATCCTTTTGCCCAAGACTGAGGGCACATTTTTGATGGAGAGCTCTGGACTGCCTACAGCTTACTCAGAGGAAGATTTTTATTTCATTTATTTATTTATTTATCTATCTATCTATCTATCTATCTATCTATTTATTTATTTAATTCTATTAGCCCTTCCCTTTTCTTCCCCTTTACCCTAACTACTTTTTCTGTCCTACTATACCCCCTCCCTTTTCTTTCCCCTTTTCCCTCCTACTGCCTGTAGGGCAACTTAGATTTCTATAGCTAACTGATTATGTTTTTCCTTTCTTGAGCCAAATCTGATGAGAGTAAGGTTCAAACAATGCTCATCCCCCTCCCTTCTTTCCCTCTGCTGTAATAGGTTTTTGTGCCTATTCCTGTAATGTAATTTACCCTTGTCTGCCTCCTCCTTTCCTCTTCTCAGTACTTTTCTTAGTTAGATCAGATTAATCCACTTACTTGGATCCATTTAACCCACTTGATTAGATTTTTTTTATCATTACATCAAAGTCAACTTACACCCACCCCCTTTATATATACACCCCTTTAACATGGTGTAATAGCAATTCAAGAGTTACAAGTGTCATTTTTCCTTGCAGGGATGTAAATCATTTGCCCTTATTAATAATATATTGTTTCTGTCCTGTTTATCTTTTTATGTCTCTCTTGAGTGTTGTATGTGAAGATCAAATTTTCTGTTGAGCTCTTATCTTTTTAACAGGATGGTTTGGAAGTCTCCTATTTTGTTGAATATCCATCTCCTCCCCTGAAAGATCATACTCATTTTCACTGGGTAGCTGATCCTTGTTTGTAATCCAAATTCCTTTGCCTTGTGGAATATCATATTCCACACCCTAAGGTCTTTTAATGTAGAAGCTACAAGGTCCTATGTAATACTGACTGGTTCCATGAAACAGAGAATGTTTAGGGCACCTTTTCTAGGCCATTCCTCACACCAAGAGGTGAGCAATGTGATCCTTAAAAGGCTGCTCAGACACCCAGGGGGCTGTTGAATCCCATTGCTTCTAGTGAGAAGATGACCTTATGGCCTGGGCTGCCTGTGTGCAAGACAGCTCCCAGTGGATTTCAGTGTATCCACACCTGCTGCTTTGTCATATGCCTGTAGCCACAGGACTTTGAGTTAGGTAAAAATGGCAAAATAGTATGGGTTATGTCTTTTGATTCATGCATAAACTGGATTTAAGTGAGGCAGAGTTGCATGAAGTTTTCAGCCTGGTGTTGGCTCAAGATGCAATGGATGACCTTGGCGTCTTTGATGTCTAACCAAGCTCTGTCTCCACAGCGCCTGCTTCAGCTGCCTTCATGGATATTGTAACAGATTGCTCTCATCTGCCCATTCCACCAAGGGAAGTCTTTACATGCTTGGGCTAGATTCCTCCCCCCGCAACTCACCAATGGCTTTGAGAGCCTTTGGTTACACTCAAACTGGTTTAGTCTCTCTGCCAGAAAGGTTTACCAGGGTGAGGCTGCTGTGCATGCTACAGCTTCTTGGAGCCACAGTGAGAGTTAGGTGGAACAGGTGGACACCAAAGGTGGTAAGCAGCCCTGGAAAGGGCTCAGCAGCCTTCTCACACCAGAGGTACTAGTCTTCCGTGAGCACACCCTACACCCCACACAATGCTTTCAATGCTTCTTTTGCTTCTGAGAAGAAAAAATCTATATTAATCAACACATTATACCAAAAGAATCTCTAACTGGAAAAGCAAGCTAATATAGGTAATAGGTCACAAGTGGGTAAAGAGTTAGAGAAAAAGAAAAAATAAATGGGGCCAAGGTTGTATTTCTAGCCACCTGTAGCCACTCCTTATAGAGAAAGCCATTTATTTCTCAGTACCAGATAATAAGCACAATTAAATGCTAATTGAAATGATGATCTTCTTCTATGAAGGGAGTCACATTCATATTGTATCAATGCAATACCAAGGTAGAATAAGATAGTAAAGGGCATGTAATTAGCACACAGATGATATAACAAAAGAATCACAAAGAAATATAGCAATTTTTAAAAAGCTGTTGTGTTTTGTTTCCTCTTTCTGGTGGTTCCTCCTATTGGTTCTAATTCTTCCTTACAACATCACTAATGTGAAAATATGTTTAATAGGAAGGTATATGTATAGCCTATATCAGATTGTATGCCATCTTTGGGAGGGAAATGGGGAGTGAGGGGGAGAAAAATTTAAAACTCAAAAGCCTATGGAAGTGATTGTTGATAAATCAAAATAAATTAATTCAAAAAGAATTTTTAAAAGCACAGAAGAACAGTATGTTTTCAACTTTGAAGTACTTTTCTTAAACTGTATTTTGTGACTTAATGGTTTGTTCTCTTAATTAGGTGATAAGCCAGAAGGAAACCTAGGTGACATTTAAATGATAGCAGTAGTAACTTCTCTTTCCCTTTCCCTTTTCCAATAACTAGGAGAGTCATGATCATTCACTTTTCATTTTCCTCTTTATAGCTGATGAATGTCCTTTTCTCTTTTCTCCTCATTACTTGGAAATAATCTGGTTCATTTTCTTCTTATGTATCAGAGACCTTTCTGTTCATCCTCTGTCATAGTCATCTGATAACTCATCTCTTTTGAACTGAGAAAAAGGAAATTCCCTTCCACGGATTTGAGGTATGAGAGGTATTGTATGTGAAACATTCAAGCTCCAACATTATCATGTGTCATAAAGTGATCCTTTAATGTTCCAGAAATCAGAACTACATGTTTGCTTATATAAAGGAAAGTATTTGCTAAGTAAATTAGAAAGAACTACAGAAAGGAAACAAAATTGTTTAGCAATTGCTAAAAATATGAGATCAGTCCAATAAATGAGAAAGGAATAAATGCTAATCAAGAAAAATGTGTACTGATGGCAGTCATGAGTCCAGGGACTGGCTAGTTATGCCTGTGTATTCCTAGTGCCTTGCATATATTTGATGCTTAATAAATGTTTGTTCAACATAATCAAATATTTCAATTGATATAAGTGGTTCTTGATTGCAATCCAGCAGAATTATTCAGTAAAGAAATTATAGAACAAAACTTTTGTTTCTTGCATGTAAGGGGATTTATTCAATAATGAAAATATCTTATAGTGAAGATCTCCTGATACTTAAATTATTCATTTCCTTTGGGTAGACTTCAATTATATTTTTTAATCTACTTTGTAGTGGGATGGTGTTCTAATGGTTAAAGTATGAGCTAGATCTGGCTCTTTTTACTCAAAATTATAAATCTTGAAATCTTTATAATTCGATACTTTTAAAATATCTGTATTTTCATCACTGTGTATGCTGTCTGTGAACACAGATCCCAACTATTATATACCTTAGCCAAAATAGCTTTCATAGATAAAATAAATTATTAATCATCTAATAATAAACCTTTGCATGCTTGCCTAGGCTGGTCCTTAGGCAATGGACATAGAATTTTTATTTAGGCTCATTTTCAATTCCTTTCCACCTTTGTGCGACTTACAAAAATTTGTGTTCTCTGATTCAGTTTTCAAAACCTCCTTTAACTATGTGCCACTGGAATTTGAGTAAGACTTTGGTACAGGAATTCTACATGATATGTTATTTTTAAATGAATAGTGTTTGACAATACATAGGTGTTTGATTAAAAAAAATATTCATTCTAAATGTAAAGTGATAAATGAAACCTTTGTGGAAAAGAAGACACATCCAAATCATCTGTGGGGCCAAGCATGGTAATTGTAAATATATAGCACTAAATTTTGTTTTATAGTTCTGAGACAAATCAAAAACTTGAGAAACAGAGTTTCAGTGTAATTAATAATCAATTTATTAATTAGGCTAGCTGTTAATCAATAAATTGGTCAATGGTTTCTCTCAGTAACCAAAGACAAAACCATGAAGATCACTGAATGATTTGGAAAAGGTTGTGACCTTGATAGGTGAAAATCAAACCTGAATGGTGAACAATTAATGGAGGGGTAGACGTATAATGAGGAGGTGGGCTAAATGTCTTCACCTCCTTCTGCTGAGGATGTGGCTTAATCATGAAACTCAGCCACCTCCAGCAGTCTGGACAAAGCAATCCATCTCTACCTAGACCACTTTGATCAGTTTTCTCCTCCATGATCCGTGTTACACTAAATTCCAATGAGGGGTGGAAGAACGTAGATTTAATGCTTTTGGGCTGGAATTCACCTGGATTAGCTTCTATTTACACTCAACACCAGAGGTTCCTAAAAAAGGAGATACTGCCCCCCTGCGAGGAGATGAAATGATAGGAGGTGGTGGTAGTAACCTCGGGTGCAATTAGAAAACATTAAATAAAAATAAGGTGGTAGTGGGAAGACAAGGAAAGAAGAGAAGAAAATTTTGAAAAACCATTTGTACATGTTTCATCTGTTGTGTAACAGAGTTAAAGTCATAGTGATTACATTATTTCCCAAATGAACACACAAAATGCAAGTTATGACAGATCAGTAGTCAAGTCCACTGACAGGTTTTAATAAGCAAGTGTTGGCAGGCAAGCATGTTGTGCAGTGTCAGGAAATCTAGCATTCATCAGGAAGAATATGTGCATGTAATGACTTGTTTATGATACAGTACTATACAGTTACATGATGCAATATTGTGTCATTAAAATTTAATGCAGAAAAAACTCACAAATTTACAATAAATTATTAAATTTAAGATGCATCATTTTTTAAAAATTTTTGCTTTTTGGTGAAGCAATTTGGGTTAAGTGACTTGCCCAGGGTCACAAAGCCAGTAAATGTCAAGTGTCTGAGGTTGGATTTGAAATCAAGAACTCCTGACTCCAAGGTTGGGGCTCTATTCACTGAACCACCTAGCTGCCTTGATGCATAATTTAAATATATATGCATATGTGTATATATATATATAAATATATATATATACCCACACATATTTGAAATGATGCAAATTTCAAAAAAAGTTAAAGGGTTAAAGAAAGATTTCTGGGGTGGAGGTGCATGCTGAGTAATTACTTTTTTAAAAGGGGGTGGTAGACCAAATAAGTTTGGGAACCTCTGCTCTAAACAGAAGTAAGCTCTTCTGGTTGGCTGGAGTCCTGCCCAAGCATGTTCCTGGAAGATTTGTGCAATCTCTACTATCAGCAATTTCCTTCAGAGATTGACTGATTTACTGGGGCTGGTACCTGAATGAGTAAATAGAGAGAAAAAGCCTTAATCCTAATTTTACAATTAGTTATTAATATAATAGAAAATAATTCTTTGTCTCAATTTTTTTTACATTTGTTTTGTTGTAGTCATTATGTATATAGCTTTTTCCAGTTCTGATTATTTTCTCTCTATTAGTTCATGTAAGTCTTCCCATGATTTTCTAAATTCTTCATATTATTTTGTTTCTTAGGACAATTATATTTCATTAGATTTTTGTATTACAATATGTTTAGTCATTCCCTTATCTGCAGCAACCTGCTTTCTTTCTCATTCTTTGCTATCACAAAAAGTGCAACACATTTCACAGTGATTTTTGTCAAATGGGTGAGTTCTTATCCCAAAAGTTTGGACTTTTGAGTTTATCAAACCCTAGATTACTGTGGTCATTTACTACTGTGTATTGTGTACCTAACCCATTCAACTGATCCACCACTCAATTTCTTAACCAGTACCTGTTTTCAAAATTACCAAAAAGTACAATATTAAACATTTTGGTACCTATAGGATCCTTCCTTCTGTCATTGACCTCTGTGGGGTGTATGTCTAGGATTAGAATCTATGTAGTCAGTGTATGGAAATGCTAATCATATCGTTTGAATAATTCCAAGCTTTTTTCCAGAATGATTGGACCAGTTCCCACCTCCACATACTGTAGCCCTTTCAAATCTGACTTTCAAATCCATTTTGTGTCATCTTTATGAAATTTCTGAGTATGAAATGAAACCTCAGAGGTATATTTGTTGTATGTAATTCTTGTAGGAACTCTTTGTTTTCATATCCTTTGACCATTTAAACACTAACAAATGCCTTTTGGTCAAATACACAAACACATATATTTAATTACCAATATATCTTTGATATCAGACCCTTACAAGAGATATATTTAGCTGGTCCTCAGACTGTGTCTTATATCTCATCTAGTCATCTATCAAACCACCCAACCAGGCATCTTGTCATACTCTCTTCGATTATTTATGCCATTATTTCTTTGAACAGTACTATATAATTCTTTTTATATAAGCTTTAAATGGCAGCTATGGGTGGAGTGTCAGGTCTGGAGTTAGGAAGACACGTTTTCCACATTTTTTATCTGGCCTTAGACATTTACTACCTATATGACCCTGGGCAGACCACTTAACCCTGTTTGACTTAGTTTCTTTATCTGTAAGATAAAGTAGAGAAGGAAAAGGCGAACTACTCAATTATCTTTGCCACAAAAACCCCAAATAGGATCACAAAGTATGAGGCACAACTGAAACAACAACAAAAAAGCCTTGAATGTGTCTTGGTAGATTGACTCCCAAATATTTTATATATATTATGAATATATTGAATGGGATTTTCCTTATTGTGTCCTTATGGATTGTATTTTTTTGCATAGAAATTCTGATGATTTTGTTGATTTATTTTAAATCCAGCTAGTTTGTTGAAGCTAGTAGTTGTCTCAAATATTTTGCTCATCTGCTGGTTTTTTCTAAGTAAACTGTCACATAATCTGTAAAAAAAATTCCAATTTACCATTGTTTATGAATTTAATTTCTTGATGCTATTATCACAAGTATTTCTAAAGGTTCCCCAAACCTAACCCCACCAAGTTCTACTATAAGGAGGGGCCCCAGGAGAAATCATTTCCTACCTTGTGATCACTTTTAGCAGCCCCTACAACAACACTGTAAGTCTTTGCACTTACTGGGAGGTGGGGCCTTGGGACCCACAATTTCCTACCTCCTAGTCAAGTTTTTGGCTGCTATCCCAGTCCACAATAGCCTGGAACCCAAGACAGTCAGCCAAAACTTTGAGAAATAACATGAATTCCCTATATGTAAGCCTTTCTCAGTGTGCCTCTTTAGATTCTCTCTTTGGATTAATTCCCCAACAGTTACCTTACACTCATTCCCTTTTACTTGTCTCAACTTAAAGATACTGAACCTCCAGCTGCCAAAGAATAAACTACACCCTTCAAATTCCTCTGGCTATATTTTCACAAAAAAAAGACCATAAAAAGCTCTCAAGCAACTGCATAGATATCAAATGAATCCTTTTCATATGATAATGCAATAGAATTATATTTAAAAAAAATACATAGAAATTAATTAAAATTAATTAGAAATTAAATAATAAACAACTTCATTAAAGAGAATAACAAGAATGAGACCACATACCAACATTTGTGAGATGCAACAAAAGTGGTATTTAGGGAAATTTTGTATCTCTTAATGCTTACATCAATAAAATAGAAAAAAAAGTAGATCAATTATTGGGCATGTAATTAAAAAAACAACAACTAGAAAAAGGACAAAATAAAAATCACCAATTAAACAACAAATTGGAATTCTGAAAATCAAATTAGAGTTTAATAAAATTGAAAGTAAAAAACAATTGAATTTACACACACATACATATGTATAAATGTATGTATGTATGTATTTATGTAGTGTGTTTGTGTGTATATAGTTAAATGGCTAACAGGATCTGGATTAAGTAATAAACTTGGTAATAGTGAAACTTGAAGAAAGAAAGGTCATTAAGTGATGGTGGTAGAGAGAGAGTTTGAAACTAGGAAAAAGTATTCTAAATCTCCCACTGTGATCACCAAATAGGGATTTATGAGAGACAGAATGGTCAGTAGAGAAAGAGTGAACAGGGATCTGATGATAGGAGGGAATTGGTTCTCTGTGGTATAAGAAGACGGAAGAATTGAGAAAGAAAGAGGTAGACAAATGAATTTTTTTAAATCTTTAAACAATACTTTCAAATTTTATTATTTATTCACTTATAAATTATTTTAAAAATTTTTGAAATATGAATTCTCTCCCTCCTTCTCGCCTTTTCCTTACCCATTGATAAGGGAAGAAATTTGCTATTAATTATATGTATGAATGATGTTAAAATGAGATTGTTTAAGTATTCCATTTCCTCTTCTGTTAATCAGGACAACATATATATATATACATATATATATATATATACATATATATATAGAGACACACACACACATATATGTTATTTAAATGATACATATATTTAATTATTTAAATATACCATGCTATTTTTCTTTTTTTATTAATTTATTTTGATTTATTAACAATCACTTTCATATGCTTTTGAGTTTAAAGTTTTTCTCCCCCTTCCTCCCCACCACCCTCCCCAAGACGGCCACACAATCCGATATAGGCTATACATATACATTCCTATTAAACATATTTTCACATTAGTGATGTTGTAAGTAAAAATTAGAACCAATAGGAGGAACCCTAGAAAGAGGAAACAAAATTCAACAGAAGAGAAAGAAATTAGCAAATAGTATGCTTCGATCTACATTCAAACTCCATAGTTCTTTCTTTGGATATGGATAGCATTTTCTACCACGAGGCCTTTGGGGATGTCTTAGATCCTTGTATTTCTGGGAAGGGTTAATTTTATCAATATTAGTCATCACACAACGTGGCTGTTATTGTGTACGACGTTCACTTAGTTCTGCTCACTTCACTCAGCATCAGACCATGCTATTTTTCTTTATGGGGTGCTGATAACTTTGAATCAAATTGAACAGAGCATGAATATATGTTGAAAATAAGTAAATTTGTATTTTCATTATGTTTACATTTTTTTCCCCTGGAAGTATTTATATTGATCCCCTTCCCTAGCCCCCATCTCCATACCAACACCCAATTTCCTGTATGAAAACTTTAATGACCAATATAGAAAGTGATGTTAGTCTTCAAGGAAAAACTTAAAATTAATTGGAAATTAAATAATCTAATCCTAAGGAATCAATCACAACTAGAAATGGGACAAAGTAAAAATCCCCAATTAAACAACAAATTGGAAATCATGAAAATCAAATGAGAGTTTAATAAAATTGAAAGTAAAAAAAATATATAATTAAATTACAAAAAAAAATCCTAGAGCTGTTTTTATAGAAAAAAAGAATAAAATTGATAAACCATTGTTGATTTGATTTTAAAAAGAAGGAAACTAAATCATCAGTATCAAGAATGAAAAGGGTAACTAATATGGAAATGTTTTATCTGATTACACATGTATAACCTATATATCATTGCAAAATTATTAGGAACTATTTTGCCCAATTATATGCCAATACATCTGACAATTTAAGTGAAGTGAAAGAATATTTACAAAAATACAGGTAGAAAACATGTTCTATGTTGCAAATAACCTGAATTTATAGTGATTATGTATCAAGAGGAGTGAAATAGCACATGTGCTGCTCGCAAATATATGTAATTTATTAGTTCAAACATGTATGCAACTTATTTGTCACAATACATCATGCAGAATATGTTGAAGTTAAGCTATATATATGTATAGATTATATATATATACATATATATATATACACATGAACACACACGTGTGGATAGATAGATAGATAGATAGATAGATAGATAGATAGATAGATAGATAGATAGATAGATAGATAGATAGATAGACAGATCTGTATTCAAAATGACCTAACTATAACCCTCGGGATTTAGCTTTTTAAATAATATGTGACACTTACATAGTGCTGAAGTTTTATAAAACACTGTGTATGTATTATCTCATTTGAGCCTCAGAGCAACCATGTGAGGCAAGAACAAGAGATAGGCATTTTTAGTTCCATTATAGAAATGAAGAAACTGAGTCTGAAAGAGATTAATTGACTTGCCCAAAGTCAGACAGTAGTAAATATCAAAAAATGTGATTGAAACCCAGATATTCTTGATTTCAGTCCCATTTTATGCAATGCTGACTTAGGAAGTGTAACAAATTTGTTTTATTGTCCTATATCCTAATAAATTATGACCAGTGCCAAAATATTAATTTTTTTCCTCTAACAGTCATTTCTTTTCTTTTTCTTTGGATGTCCAGATAATTCATCTGGACACATTTATTAATAAAAAAAGTTAGACTTTCATTAATAAGGTAGAAAACAATAAATATAAGTATGAAGAAATTTAGAAATAAATCCCCTGAGCCTCCGCTATCCCATCAAATGAAAATAGTGTCAATTCTTCTTTTAATCCTTTTTTTCTAGAAAACTCAAGTTTATATAAAAGGTCTCATTCTGTCCATTTCAGCATAAAGAGCTGGCAAATTGTAGCAAGGCTTCATTGTGCTCTTCATGATCAATTAAGACCTTTGGTGAGGAGTGGCCATTTCAAGAGGGTCATTAAATGAACCCTAAACTCCTCTTCTCCCACACCTTTAAATTTGGATGAAAAAAAGATAGCTTTATAAATGTGGAGGCAGTGTATGGCAAATGATGAAACATTAAGCAATTCAGAAGTCATTTTAGTGACAATTCTGAACATGATCTTCTAATTTGTTTTTAAAATTGAATTCTAACTATCAGCATACTGAATTTTGTTAAAATAACCTTTTAAAGTCTATCAATGTGGTGTGGGTTTGTTAACCTTTTTTTTTAGTAGAGGTAATAGATGGGATATTCAATAAAAAAAGTAAGTTCCTAATTCAATTAAAAATGTTAATTCTGGAAAAATACAGATGTCTGGCTGAATTTAAAAGGTGATCAGACTATAAAAATACAAAATAAAAAGACTACCAAAGTATATTAAATATATTCTTCCATACCAACACATCTTGAAAGCAAGTATAAAACTCAAAATCCCAGCTGAATCTCACTCACTTGATAAATTCATCATTATATTAAAGGACATATTAGTAAATTATGGCAAAGAGAAGCTAGCTGTACTAGAAATCATAGCAATTTCCAATTCATCCTGCCACTTTTGGAAGTGTCTACCAGGAAATATCTCTTCATATTTAGGTCCCCATTCCCTGCCATTCTCCATTCAACTTTTCTTTCCACTTAATGAAGAGAATAGTTGAGATAGAGTCACTAACTAGCTCATGGAGATTCATGTTTATCTACCTTTCTATTTACAGATGAAGAAACAGAGACCCAGAGAGATTAAGTGATGAATTCTTATTATGATTCCTAAGCTTTTCAGATATTTCACCTGTTATATAGTAACTTGATTTAAGAAATATAATTGAGTTACCTTCAAAATTTTAGATACCAAACTTGGTTTATTATGGAGGTAGTGAATAATTGAGCTGAGGTTTGAACCTATTGGCCTTGATTCCAAATCCAGTACATTTGGTACTCCAGCAAATTGTCTCTGGCACTTCGCTAGTTTAGAAAGAAACTGAAAATATTAACAATAATAATGCAGAGGTTTCTGCTGTACATGTCAGAAGATATCCATTAGTACATATATAATCCTGGACTACATCATTCTCAAACCAGCCCAAAAAGTTAAGAATGAATGGAACCATTCCTGGCATTAGCCTTTTTTTCTTGGAAGAGATAGACTTTCTCCTCATTTGCAGTATATGCCCTTACAAACTTATATCAGCTTCCTATAATTAATTACTCTAACCCACACTAATGAGGGTCTTTCCTTCCTTTGAATTACTACATAATCACAGAAAGGTAATGTTAGCAGGAAAATTAGAGATCATATGGTTCAAGCACATCCTTTCATGTATAACTTTGCATCAAAGTTTCTCTCATGTTATGAAAGGCACAGTTATACATTGCAAGGGCTTTTTCACTGGTTTGTAAAATCATACTGACCCACCTACCCCATGCAGGTAATTTGAGGACTTCCACAGCTAACCCTTCCATGCTGTCAAGGAAGGAAGGAAGGAAACATTTAAGTGCCTACTATGTGCCAAGCACTATGCTAAGTGTTTTTCAACTATTATCAAATTTAATTCTCACAGCAGCCCTGGGAGGTATATACTTTTATTGTCCTGAATTTTAAAATTAAAGAAGCTGAGGGAAACAGAGGTCTTGCCCAGAATCACATAGCTAGTAAATATCTGAGGCTGGATTCATACTCAGATCTTCCTCACTCCAGGCCTAAGGCTCTATCCATTGTACAGACAAGATGCCTTAAAATGTGAACAATTTTATTTAGAAATCAGTATACCTAGTGATTTGTATCATATGCCATTGAAAATAATGATATCAACCCACGGACAAACTCAGAGACTCATACAATCTCATTCTCTTATAGCACTATACTAAGTGAAATTCCAGAGGATATGTGTGGTTTTCTTCTCTTATCAGTGATTTTTGTTTCAGTTCCTTTAGTAGTTGAGCTACTCTGTGAAACATTATTCATTTCCAACAGAAATCACATCTAGACACTCCCCAAGAGTGTGCTGATACATGTTCTCAGAAAAAGAAAGGAAGGAAGAAAGAAAGGAAGAAAGAGAAAGAAAGTGTCAACACACTTTTAAGTTTAAACTTCATTTTTAACTTTTCCCATCACATTCTTAAATCTAGACAATCAACAAAACAATAATTCAAGTCTTGTTTGTATTCTGATTTCTAAGGTGTAATTGTTTACACTGAAAATTTAACAATCAGTCTTTCTGAACACACCCCTGACTTTAGTAGATATCTCCATTTGCTTCTTCTTTTGCTGTTGATCTTCATCATTATTTCCCTTAGAAGTTCAGTTACATTGTAGAACTCTGGGACTACATTGCACCTCTTTCCATCTGGTGTTTGTTGCATTGTAGTTCCTCCCCAGTTCTCTACTTCCTCCAGGAAGTGGCATACCTTCACATTTCCAGAGAATCAACTCTTGAAACCACAGTCCCATATAGGAAGAATGCTCAGAAATCTTTCTATTCAGAGGGGTATTTATAGATGAAACATAATTTCCAAAATAGAAGATGTCTGACTTTTAAAACCTTATTTTACACCAGTCCCACAGCCAAAGACCTTATGTATAAAACATCTGTTATGTGCTACAGGCTCTCTCTCTCTCTCTCTCTCTCTCTCTCTCTCTCTCTCTCTCTCTCTCTCTCTTTTTCATCATATTATTGTCTGCCTCTTTATTATTCCCACAATTTGGTGTTATGACTTCCATTTAAATTAATATTCCCCACTATTCCTTGGAGATTTGAGGGAAATACCTCCTCTACCTCCCACTTTGATTGTCTCTTTATCCATAATTTTTCCATATAAATTTATGCAAATAACCCTAGGGCTACTTGATGAAATATCTAGATAAAGAGAGTGAAAAAGACTGCACATTCTTCCCAGAACTGCCTATGTAATTCCAAATATATGAAGATGAGAAAACTGAAGCCCTAAGAGATGATGTGCTTTGCACAAAAGTTATATAATTAATGGTAGTACCAGATTTAGACCAAAAGTCTTCCTGACTTTCACTCCAGTGCTATTTTCCTCACCATAAAGTCTTTACCAGTTGGTACTTTAGTAACACATCGAACACTTACTATGTCTGAAAACAGAACATGTTGTCTAAGTTTATCATGAGTTCCTCCTTACTGTAAGTCTTCAAGAAAAATCATAGTGATTTCTCATTATTATGCTGCAGAGGGGGTTCTTGTTTAGAGTAAGATAGCTTTTAGGTTCCCGTCTCACTGACATTCTATGATTCATTGATATGACATATTATATTTTTAGATACCTTTAATGTGTAGGGAGATTGAAGTTTTTGGTATTGAGTCTGGGTGATGAATACTACTAGTTTCCCATGGCAGAAGATAACAAGGAGAAGGCAGCCTTCATTTTCCAGGCAAGGACTTAGAAATTTGAGGTCATGCATTAAGGCATCTTTGTCACCCCATCCCAGTGGCTTATGGAAAAGATGACAGGAGATATGAACTTCCTGGAAATACCATTTATAGATAACCTCACTGTCTTTGGAAAGACCTTGCAATAACATGAGGAAATATGTGTTAGCTATGTTGAAATGAATATTTCAATTGACAAGTGCCAGTTTTTCAGAACCCTTTTTCACTATGAAATGAGTGTCTCAACAGGAGATAAGAAATGTTCCAGAAAAAATAGAAGCCCTTATAAGTTGGTCACATCCAAAGAATCTCTTCCTGATTAGTCTAATAGTTTTCAAAAAATTATTTATACCCATTATTACCAGTTAACAAACTCCAAACAGGCTATGGTTATGTCTTTCCTTTTGGATTCTCTTGAGAACAAATAAATCTATTATAGATCACTATCAACCTTGTATTTCTGACACTTACATGTACCTAAGATGCTCTTTGGCTTAACTGCACATGAATTTGAGTTAGAATAAATGTAGGCTAAGGAGGCAAGATCAGTGTTCTTAACTACCTAGACTCAATTATTCTCTCTATAATACATATTCTGTCAGAAGCAAAGCCAGTGAAATCTGGCCTCCCTACAAATGCAATTAGATTGTAAGCTTCTTGAGGGCAAGTCCAATGTTCTGTAGTAAATGATATACTTTACAACCTCCAGCAAGGTGCCTTGCTTAACATTAGTAGCTCAACAAATACTAATTCACAGATTTAGTTGACTTGAGTTTTTCTTGCCAACTTCACAAACTAGAAAACTAGGCTCTATATTTCCTGAATATGTATTAAGCATTGTATATGGAACAAACCAAATGTACGTTACCATCTAAACATTCAAATGTAACATGTGCCTTTGTGAGTCAAGTGTTATTATTATAATTATTTTTGAGAAGAGGAAATTAAGAATGATAAAAGTTAAAGACCTTGCTCATGGTCACATGAGCAATAAGTGTTTAAGGCAAAATTAAAACAGATCTTCTTGGCTCTAGGTCCAATACTCTCCCCCTTATCTTCCTAAATAAGTTTGACTTCTCTAATATCTTTGGATTTAATTCTAAAAATGTTAGCTATGACAATAAAGCAAAAGAACAAATACAAAGTTATGAAAATTGGCAAAGGGGAAAAATTTAATCTATTTCCAGATGATATGAGATAATATTTAGAAAATCCCTGAGAATCATCAAAGAAATTAAATGAGATGGATAGTAAAGGTAAAAATATAATATCTATATTTGTATCTGTAACTGTATTTCTATCTATCTCTCTATCTAGTTCCAGTCCTACTATCAGATGACTGGATTGACTACTGAAATCTTAATATACTTTTTTCTTATTAAAATATTTATTTTTAACATTCTTTTCTTTAAAATTTTGAGTTCCAAATTCTCTCACTCCCTTCCATGCCTCCCCCACTCACTGAGAAGGCAAGTGAAAGATATTAAGTATACATGTGAAATCATGCAAAACATATTTCTATCTTAGTCATATCACAAAAAGAAAGAAAGAAAATTGTATATCAGTTTACACTCAGAGTCCATCAGTTCTCTCTCTGGAGGTGGAAAACATTTTTCTTTTCATCATAAGTTCGTTGGAATTATCTTGAATCATTATATTGATCAGAGTAGCCAAGTCTTTCACAGCTGACAATCATTGCAACAATGCTTTTACTATGCACAGTGCTTTCTTGACTCTTTTCTCTTCTTTTTGCATCCGTTCATATAGGTCTTACCATGTTTTCTCGTTTGTTTTATCTTTTTTTCTTCTGAAACCATCTGCTTGTCATTTCTTAAAGTTCAGTAGTATTCCATAAAAATCACATGCCACAGTTTATTCAGCTATTCACCAACTGATGAGTGTCCCCTCAATTTCCAATTCCTTGCCACCACAAAAAAGAGCTGCTATAAATATTTTTGTACAAATACATTCTTTTCCTTTTTCTTTGATACTTTTGGGGTACACACCTAGTAGTGATATTGATGGGTCAAAGGACATGATGCACAATTTTACAGCCCAATTTGCAACTCAATCAACAGTTTATTGATATACTCATTTTCCTTCACCATTTTCTTCAATATGTTCATGCCTCTGCCAAACCATTTATGCTTTTTTCATATTTTTCTTATATCATTCTCACTTCTTTTCCAATTTTTCTTCCACCACTCTTATCTGTTTTTTTTTCCCCAAGCTCTTCCAGAAAACGTAGTTGGGCTTAGGTGCAATTAGCATTTTTCTTTCAATCTTTGAATTTATCTGTTTTCACATTGTTTTCTTCTTCTTTTTTAATTGATTTATTTTTAGTTTTCAACATTCACTTCCACAAGACTTTGAGTTCCAAATTTTCTCCCCATCTCCTCCCTCCCCCCACCCAAAGATGGCATGCGTTCTGAATATCCCTAATCTCTCCTCCCTTCTAACTCTCCCCCCCTTCTCTTATCCCCTTCCCCTTCAATTTTCCTGTAGGGCAGGATAGATTTCTATACCCCATTTCCTCTATATCTTATTTCCCAGTTGTATGTGATAACAATTTTTTTAACTTTTGTTTTTATAATTTTGGGTTCCAAATTTTCTCCCTTCACCAAACCTCATTGAGAAGGCAAGCAACTTGATACAGGTTATACATGTGTAGTCATGCAAAACACTTCCATAGTAGTCCTGTTGTGAAACTAAGTATCTTTCCCTTCTTCCTATCCCACCCCTCATTTATTCTCTTCTCTCTTTTCACCCTGTCCCTCCTTAGAAGTGTTTGCTTCTGATTACCCCCTCCCCCAATATGCCCTCCCCTCTATCATCCTCCTGCTCTCTTGTTCCCTCTTCCCCTCATTTTCTGTAGGTTAAGATAGATTTCCATATCCAGTTGAGTGTGTATGTTATTCTCTCCTTAAGCCAAATCCAATGAAAATAAGATTCACCCATTTCATCTCACCTTATCCTATTTCCCCTCCACTGTAAAAGCCTTTTCTTGTCTGATTTATGTGAGATAATTTACATTATACCTCTCCCTTTCTCTTTCTCCCAGTATAATCCTCTCTCATCCCTTAATTTTATTCTCCAGATAGCACCCCTTCATCTTCACCTCACCCTGTGCTCTCTATGTATCTATCTGTCTGTCTGTCTGTCTATCTGTCCGTCTATATGTCTATTTATCTATATACATACATATAATTTTTTTCCCTCCGACTATTCTAATACTGACAAAGGTCTCATGAGTTACAAACATCACCTTTCCATGCAGAATGTAAACAGTTCAACCTTCATAAGTCTCTTATGATTTCTCTTTACTGTTTACCTCTTCATGTTTCTCTTGAGTCTTGTATCTGAAAGCCAAATTTTCTATTCAGCTCTGGTCCTTTCTTCAAGAATGTGTGAAATTCCTCTATTTCACTGAATGTCCATTTTTTCCCCAGCTCATTTTTGCTGAATAGATGATTCTTGGTTGTAATTTTATCTCCTCTGCCCTCTGGATTATTATATTCCAAACCCTGTGGTCCCTTAATGTGGAAGCTGCTAAATCTTGTGTTATCCTGATAGTGTTTCCACAATACTTGAATTATTTCTTTCGACTGTTTGTAATATTTTCTCCTTGACCTGGGAATTCTAAAATTTGGCTACAATATTTCTAGGAGTTTCCCTTTGGGGATCTCTTTCAGGAGGGGATGGGTAGATTCTTTCCATTTTTATTTTGCCTTCTGGTTCTAAAATATCAGGGCAGTTTTCCTTGATAATTTTTTGAAAGATGATGTCTGGCTCTTTTTTTGATCATGGCTTTCAAATAGTCCAATAATTTTAAATGATCTTTCCTGTATCTATTTTCCAGGTCAGTTGTTTTTCCAATGAGATATTTCACATTGTTTTCTATTTTTTCGTTCTTTTCAATTTGTTTTACAGTGTCTTGATTTCTCATAAAGTCACTAGCTTCCAACTGCTCCATTCTCATTTTTAAGGATGTATTTTCTTCTGTAAACTTTTGGACTTCCTTCTCCATTTGGCCAATTTTGCTTTTGAAGGCATTCTTCTCTTCATTGGCTTTTCGGACCTCTTTTGCCATTTGAGTTAGGCTATTTTTTAAGGTGTTATTTTCTTCAGTATTTTTTTGGGTCTCCTTTACCAAGCTGCTGACTTGTTTTTAATGAATTAGAACTAATAGGAGGAATGACCAGAAAGAGGAAACAATACACAACAGAAGAAAAAAAATAGCAAATAGTGTGCTTCGATCTGCATACATACTCCATAATTCTTTCTTTGGATGTGGACAGCATTTTCCATCATGAGGCTTTTGAAGATGTCTTAGATCCTTGTATTGCTGAGAGGGGTTAAGTCTATCAAAGTCAGTCATCACTCAATGTGACTGTTACTTTGTACAATGTTTTCCTGGTTCTGCTCACTTCACTCAGCATCAAACCATACAAGTCTTTCCAGGTTTATCTGAAGTCTGCCTGTTAATCATTTCTTATAGCCCAATTGTATTCCTTTACATTCATATATCACATTCACAATTATGATTACTATCTGTGTCTTTCTCTCTATCCTTTCCCCCCATTTATGCTTTTCATTCTCTTTTCTCCTTTTCCCTCCTCACTAAGGTTTTACTTTTGGCCACCACCTCCTCAGTCTCACCTCCCTACTATTATCCCCTTCCCTTTTCCCTTTTCCCTCTTACTGTCTATAGGGCATGTTAGATTTCTATACCTAACTGATTATGTTATTCTCTTCTTGAGTCAAATCTGATGAGAGTAAGGTTCAAACAATGCTCATCTCCCTCTCTTCTTTCCATCTACTGTAATAGGTTTTTGGGCCTTTTCCTGTGATGTAATTTATCCTCGTCTGTTTCCTCATTTCCTTTTCTCTCAGTACATTTTCTTAGTTAGATCAGATTAATTCACTTACTTGGATCCATTTAACCCACTTGATTAGAATTTTTTCATCATTACATCAAAGTCAATTTGTACCCACTCCCTTTATGTATACCCCTTTAACATGGTGTAATAACAGTACAGTTCTCAAGAGTTACAAGTGTCATCTTTCCTTGTAGGGATGTAAACAGTTATTAATAACATATTTTATCTTTCTGTCCCATTTACCTTTTTATATCTCTCTTGAGTCTTGCATTTTAAGATCAATTTTTCTGTTGAACTCTGGTCTTTTTATCAGAAAAGTATGGAAGTCCCCTATTTTGTTGAATATCCATCTCCTCCCCTGTAAGATCATGCTCATTTTCACTGGGTAATTGATCCTTGGTTGTAATCCAAGTTCCTTTGCCTTATGGAATATCATATTCCACCCCCTATGGTATTTTAATGTAGAAGCTGCAAGGTCCTGTATAATCCTGACTGTGGTTCCATCATATTTAAATTGTTTCTTTCTGACTGCTTGCAGTATTTTCTCTTTGACCTGGTAATTTTGGAATTTGGCTACTATATTCCATGGTGTTTTCAATTTGGGATCTCTTTCAGGAGGTGATTGGTGGATTCTTTCTATGGATATTTTATCCTCTGGTTCTAGGACCTCAGGGCAGTTTTCCTTGATGATTTCCTGAAAGGTACTGTTCAGGCTCTTTTTCACCATGATTTTTAGGTAGATCAATAATTTTTAAATTGTCTCTCCAGGATCAATTTTCCAGGTTAGTTGTTTTACCAATGAGATATTTCATATTTTCATCTATTTTTTAATTCTTTTTGTTTTTGTTTGACTGATTCTTGCTCTCTCATAGAGTCATTAGCTACCATTTGCTCAATTCTAATTCTTAACACATTATTTTCTTCTATTAGGTGTTGTACCTCCTTCCCATTTGGCCAATTGTATTGTTTAGGGACTTGTTTTCTTCAGTGTACTTTTTTTTTTCCAGTTGGCCAATTGTATTTTTTAAGGACTTGCTTTCTACAGTTAATTTTTGTCCTTCCTTTTCCAAGCTATTGACTCTCTCTTGCATACTTCTCATTTCTTTTACCATTTTTTCTTCTACCTCTCTCATTTGACTTTTAACATCCTTCTTGAGCTCCTCTAAGAAGACTTTTTGGGCTTCAGATCAGTTCATATTCCCTTTTGAGGTTCCAGATGTAGGTTTGTTGACAATGTTGTCCTCTTCAGAATTTCTGCCTTGATCTTCACTCTTCCAATAATTAGAATTTATTGTACGTTTCCTTTGGCTCATGGTGTTTGCTTATTTCCTGGCCTTTAAAGATATTGGGCTCTCCTTCTGGGTAGCAGAGAGCACTGACCCAAGCTTCTTGTATTGGGAGCCTAGGGCCTGGTTGATGGCTTTGTGTGCTGGGGCCTTCAATGTTGACAGTTGGAGGCTGTAGGGTTCTGGCAGCTTACCTGGTGTTGGGCTGTAATCAGCAACACTGGAACTCTAGGGGTAGGATTGGGTAATGTGGCTCCTGGAGATTTCCTGCTTACCCAGGCCCTTCCTTCCTTTTGCTTTCTTCAGCTCCTTTTAGATGGATATTGTAAGGGTATTTATCTGCCTGGGGCCCCTTGGAGTGCTGCTTCCCTTCGTTTTGCTGAGACACTGGGAGAGCCAGTTGCTGTAGAATGCTGAAGCACTTGGTGTTTTTCTGAGCTGGTTTCCACCAGTTCCCCCACCTCAGTGAAGCACTCAGGGTCCAGGTGTTGTTTGCCTGCTCCAACACCTGGGCTTCAGGATCTCCTCCTGGTATGCTGAGGTGGGGCTTTCTACTAACTTGCTGGGATGCCCCCCATTCTGTACTGCTCCCCTTCCCCAGGGTAAGAGGGGCCTTTCCCATTAATCCCTGAAGTTACCTGGGCTACTGGACTGCTGCACCACATCTTTCTTCTGGTTCAGCTGTTCCAGGATTTTTCCTGGGGTGACATTTTCTGGACTTTCAGGGGTTAATAAGGGAGGGTAAAAGAGACTCACCTCTTACTCCATCATTTTGGCCTCTTCTACTTCTCTAACTTGTTTCTCAAAATACTTTTTGTTCTCTTCCATGGCCTGGGACCAATTCATATTTTTCTTGGAGGCTTTGGTGTTAGGAGCTTTGACTGTGTTGTCTTCTTCTGGTTTTATGTTTTGGTCTTCTTTGTTACCAAAGACAGATTCTATGGTCTGATTCTTTTTGCACTGCTTTCTCATGATCCCAGCCAATTACTTGAGTTATAAACTCTTTGTTAAGGTAGGAGTCTGCTTCCAGTGTGGAGAAGGTACTGTCCCAAGCTTCAGGGGTTTTGTGCAGCTGTTTTCAGAAATACTTTTCGGGGCCTGAAAATTTTCAGCTCTTCCAAGATGGTACAATCAAAGGTGAGGTGTCTACTCCTTTCCTGGACTGTGCTCTGGTCTATGAGTGATCACAAGCAATCTTTTCTGTCTTGGAACTGTGAGAATTCTCTCTCCACAGCCACTACAAGCTCCACCATGCCAGCCAGCATTCCTCCTCACCCCAGGACAGCCACCCAGAACTATGACCCAAGCATGGGCAAAGCAAGAGAATCCTTTCTTAACACCAGCAAAGAGATCCCTGCAATTCCCCTCTGATCAGCCACTCAATTTCCCCTCAGTCTGTGGGCTGGAAGCTTTGGAAGCAGCTACCAGCCCAGGGCCAAGCTCAGGGAATGGGGCTGGGACCCCACACTTCTCTCTCACTGCAAACAGAAACTTTTCCTACTGACCTTCTAAGTTGTCTGGCATTCAAGGGTTGAGAAGTCTGGAAACCACCACAGCTGCCTGTGATTCAGTCGTCTGAATCCTGCTCCAGCCCTGCCCACTCATGCTGACCTGCATTCCTCTCCTCACCTGCATGATGTACCTTTCTGTTCAACCATCCAGGTTGTCTTTGGTTCTGCTGCTTTAGAATTTGTTTAGAGACATTTTTTATAGGTATTTGGAGGGGTTTCAGGGAAGCTCAAGCAAGTCACTGCTTTTACTCTGACATCTTGACTCTGCCCTGTTTTCTTCTTCTGAGTGTATGTCTTGGTGTTTCTTGACACCATGATACCTTTTTTATGGCCAAGTTCTTTTTGCATTGTTTTCTCACTTTTCCAGCCTATTTCTTGAGTACACTTTAGGATAAAGTTGGCCTCTGCTCACCAGATATAGGAAAGGCAATTTCCCAAGCTTTAGGCTTTTTCATGCTGTTGTTTTCAAAGCTAGTTCTGGGGGTTTGCAAGTTTTTTGGTGCTTCCACGGTGGTGTCATCTAGGGAGAGGTGTGGTCACTGTTCTCCTGGTTTGTGCTCTTGCCTTTACCCAAAAAGGACCCTTGGTCTCCTGTACCTGCAAGTGATAGCACTCCTCTTGATCCTGAAATTGTGACCAAATCCCCTGTTCCCTTTTGACCAACCACAACTAACTGTATATGTGCAATAAAATTGCCAATCAGTGTCACTATACCCACTGCCAGCAAAGATTCCACTGTAATTATTTTCTGACCAGTTGTCTAAGCCCCCTCACCATTTCTGGACTTTCAAAACTGCTGCTGTTGTATTCACCTCCAATGCCCACATCTGGTGCTGTACCTGGCTGTGTTCTTGGTTGGCTCTGGTGTGACAGTGCTGTCCTGCCAGGCTCCCAAGTTGTCTTATGCTGAAAAAAAGTCTTACTCTGACATTTTGTAGGTACTGTCACTCCAAAATTTGATTTGAGGCATTATTTTAAAGTTGTTTGGAGGGGAATGTTGGGAGAGTACAGTTGTGTTGCTGCCCATACTCCATCATCTTGGATGCCTCAAAATGGATTTCCCTAAATTCATGCTTTGACATGACTCTTTTAAAATACATCAAACCAATTTAAAGCACAAAAAGTAAAATAAAGCCTTGTGTTTTTTAAACTACTATTGTCAGAAGTATGTGATTATTTTTAAAATTAGGATGCAAATCTAAGAAAATGGCTGTGCTGAAGTCTTGCCAAATAGAATGTTCCAAATAATTGGTCAGTGTTATATTTAATATGAGAATAATTTTAATGGTCTAGAACATATTTCTGACAGAAAATGATAAGATTATTATAGGTTCCAGGTGTTCTTTCATATTATTAGTGACATTCTTAATATTATTAAAACATTTATGCTTATTTCTTGATTAATGACAATATGATTTGAAAATTTTCTGACTTTGTTTATGGTATCATTCCCAAATCTTATTTGTGTGATGTTATAAATAAATATGCCTCTACATACATATCACATAGTACCCGGGAACCTATATACAAGTACACATTTATGCATACATATAAGGATGTGCCCACCTAAATCTGTCCATGGAGAAGCAGAGGATTCCCTTAACTCACAAGAAATTTCCTATACCACTGAAGTTACAGGTACAGACCAGTGTGTGTGTGTGTGTAACTTTCATATCTTCTCTCCTCATCTCTCAAGAGAATCCTTTCTCTCTTTCTGGCTCTGGAGTCAGTTAATGTAAATTTAAATGCCAACTGCTACCGTTTGTATCTATGTGACCTTGGGCAAGCCATTTAACTTCATCTGTAATATAGGGGGTTGTACAATTTGAACACTGAGGTCCAATACAGCTTGAGGTTTATGATCCTATGATCAGCTCTTTCCTCCACTGGTTACTAAGCCAATACCAGGTTGCCTTTTTCTATTTCTCTTAAAACTCCCACCATTTCTCTAAGTCAGTTGAGAAAAGTAAAAGCAACAGAGAAAAGTTTGGTCTTCATTAATTTGTGTTGCTAAAGAACAAGAAAAAAATAAAAATAAAATAATAACAGTGAAATCAAAAGAGAGAAAAAAAAACTTACTGTCTAAATCAATTTTAAAACATGCTTTAGATGCCTCATTATCAGATGTGTTAATATAAGTAGAAATTACTGTTAATGTGTGCAAGTCTCAAGTTGATCCACACTCCAATCCTTTATTGCAAAAGGAGTCTGGAGATATCATTATTATTTGGTTAAATGTCAAAAATTAAAACTATTTTTTACCTTTTTAGAAGTGAAGGTGAAGGTGCCAAAAAGCAAAACAATGTAAGAAGTATGGAATAGAGGGGAGGATGGGGGAGTACTGAAATTGAAGTTAAAGAGGGTGGGTTCCAGTCCTGGCTCATTTGGCAAGTCACAACCTCTGTGGGTTTCGCTTTCCTCATCTGTAAAATTGAGAGAGTAGTACTAAAAACTTGGGTGTGGCCTTTTGACTGAGTCCAAGTTTTACAGAACAAATTCTTTTGTTAAGGGAATTTGCTCTGTGAAGTTTGGATTCAGTCAAAAGGCTGTATGTACCTGAGGACCTAGAGAGCCAAATGTAGCCTTGAGGCCAGAGATTCCCCACCCCTGGATGATGAACTCTAAAGCTATCTTACAGTTCTTAATCTATCATAAATTTATAAATTCCAGATAGAGGAGAGTTACAATAAAGGCTATGGAATTAAACTCTGGCTACCCTGTAAGGTGTTAACATATCTATCTATCTATCTATCTATCTATCTATCTATCTATCTATCTATCTGTCTGTCTGTCTTTCTATCTATCCTCTGTTTTATGTATCAAGTGATGCAATACAGAGTAGCTGTCAGACAAATAGTAATAAAAAGACATATGAGAATTGATTGAGTTAGTTGCTTGATTTTCTTCATGAGTTTATGTGTGTATGTGGGATACTTGACTTCCTTTGGGACTGTCTCACTGATTAGGGATGAACTAATTAACTAGGAATGTTGAGAATCAATTAAAGATGAATTGATTGGCTCAGCTGTTTGTTAGAGCTATGTCTTTGTTGGGTAGCACAAAACAGTAGACAGAAAGATTTGGGATTGGATCCTACGTATGATATTTAGTATCTGACCATAACATTTAATCATTCTAAGCCTCAGTCTACATTATCTATAAATGCGGATAATAGAAACTACCTCACAGATTTGTTTTGAGAAACAAATGAGATAATATATGTAAACCATTTTCCAAACCTTATACTATTTTATATACATATTATATAATTATTAATATTACTGTTATTATGTTTCCAAAGGTTCAGTTGTACAGTCAATATGTTAGGTCCTTTTTTAAAGTCATTTTTTTTTGTTTTGCAGCACACCAAAAAAATATGATTGAGCAGCCCTGGATATAGGAGAGTATATGTGTGCGTGGGGGAATAATCTAAATACACAAAGCCTTTAACTTCACACCCCAAGGGCTCTTAGTTACTTCATTGTGACAGAAGGGTAAACTGTTTACATTACTACATGGGAAGATGATACTTGTAATTCTTGAGAACTGTATCATTATTATGATATTTTAGAAGGGGTATACATAGACAAAGGGCATGGGTATAACAGTTAATTTTGATGTGATGATAAAAAATCTTACTAAGTGATAAAAAAGGATTGTTCTGGGAGAAGAGGAAAGGAGGAGGCAGAAAAGGGTAAATTTCACTCCACGAAAAGGCACAAAAACCTATTACAGTAGAGGGAAAGAAGGTAGGAAGGTAGGGAGGTGAGCACTGTTTGAACCTTACTCTCATCAGATTTGACCTAAAAAGGGAATAATATGCACATTCAGTTAAGTATTGAAATCCATCTTACCCTATATGAAGTAGGAATGGAAAAGGGAAAAAAAGCGGGGTGGATAGAAGAAAGGGCAGAAGGGAAGGAAGAAGTAATAGGTGAAAGGGAAAAGAAAAGAGAATTGAGGCCAGATTAAGGGAGTCAGTGGTCAGAAGCTAAACACTAGTAAGGAGTAAAAGGGAGAAAGGAAAGAGAAAAGCATAAATGGGGAGAAATTAGGATGGAGAGAAAGACATAGTTAGAAAACAAAACTGTGAATGTGAATGGGATGAACTCTCCCATAAAATGGAAACAAACATCAGAGTGGTTTAAAATCATAACCCTACAATATGTTGTTTACAATAAACACATTTGAAGCAGATAGATACACACAGAGTGAAGGTAAAAGACTGGAGCAAAATGTATTATGCTTCAGCTGAAATTAAAAAAAAAAAGCAGGGGTAACAATCCTGATCTCAGACAAAGCAAAAGCAAACAATAGATTTAATTAAAAGAGATAAAGAAGGAAACTACAGAATGCAAAAAGGGACCAGACAAGGAAGTGATATAAATACTAAACATATATGCTCCAAGTGGTATAGCATACAGATCCTTAGAAAAGAAGTTAAGGGAGTACTAGGAAGAAATAGACAGCAAAACTGTACTAGTGGAGGACCTCATCCTCCCCCTCTCTGAACTGGATAAATCAAACCACAATATAAACAAGAAAGAAGTAAAGGAAGTGAATAAAATCATAGAAAAGTTGGATATGGTAAACCTCTGGAGAAAATTGAATGGGGATAGAATGGAATATGCATTTTTCTCTGCAGAACATGGAACCTACACAAAAAACTGACCAAGTACTAGGCATAAAAGCCTCACAATCAAATGCAGAAAGGCAGAAATATTAAATACATCCATTTCAGATCATGATGCAATAAAAGTTATATTTAATAAAGGGACATGGAAAGATAAAATTGAATTAAATGGAAACTAAATAATCTAATGCTAAAGAATGAGTGAGTCAAACAACATGTCATAGAAACAATCAAGAAATTCATCCAAGAGAATAACAATAATGAGACAATATATCAAAACTTATGGGATACAGCCAACACAGTTCTTAGGGGATTTCTAAATGCTTCTATGAATAAAATAGAGAAAGAGGAGATCAATGAATTGGGAATGCAATTAAAAAAGCTAGAAGAAGAATAAATTTAAAATCTCCAATTAAATACCAAATTGGAAATTCTGAAAATTGAAGATTTTAATAAAATTGAAATTAATAAAACTCTTGAACTAATAAATAAAACTAAGAGCTGGCTTTATGGAAAAAAATAAATAAAACCATTGGTTAATTTGGTTAACAAAAAGAAAGAAGAAAACCAAATTACCAGTACCAAAAATGAAAAGAGTGAATTCACCATCAGTGAAGAAGAAATTTAAAAAATAATTAGGAGATATTTTGTCCAAAGGTGTGGCAATAAATCTGACAATCTAAGTGAAATGGATGAATGTTTACCAAAAATATAAATTGCCCAGATTAACAGAAAAGTAAATAAAATACTTAAATAACCCCATTTCAGAAAAAAAATGAACAAGCCTTCAATGAACTCCCTAAGAAAAAACCTCCAGGGCCAATTGGATTTACAAGTGAATTCTAGCAAATATTTAAAGAATAATTAATTCCAATAGTATGGAAACTATTTGGAAAAATAGGTGAAGGAGTCCCACCAAATTCTTTTTGTGATACAGACATGGTGCTGATACTACCTAACTCAGGAACTGCCAAAACAGAGAAAGAAAACTAAAAACCAATCTCCTTAATGAATATACATGCAAATTTTTAAATAAATTATTAGCAAAGAGATTACAGCAACTTATCATGAGGATAATACACTACCACTGGGTGGGATTTATATCAAGAATGCAGAGTTGGTTCAATATTAGGAAAACTATCAGCACAACTGACTATATCAATAACAAAGTTAGCAGAAATCACATGATTATCTCAATAGATACAGAAACAGCTTTTGACAAAATAAAACACCTATTCCTATTAAAACACTAAAGAGCATAGGAATCACTAGATTTTTCCTTAAAATGATAAGTAGCATCTATCTGAAATGGTTAGTAATCATTACATGTAATGAGGATAAGCTAGAAGCATTTCCAATAAGATCAGGAATGAAACAAAGATATCCTTTACCACCACTGCTATTCAATACTGTACTAGAAATGTGAGTTTTAGCAATAAGAGAAGAAAAATAAATTGAAAAAATTAGAATAGGCAATTAAGAAAGAAAGCTATCACTCTTTGAAGATGATATGCTGGCATACTTAGAGAATTCTGGATTATCATTGAAAAATTACTCAAAACAATTAACAATTTAGCAAAGTTGTAGAATATAAAATAAATCCACATAAATCATTGGCATTTCCATATATTTATATTAAAAAAGCCCAACAGCAAGAGATAGAAAGAAAAATTCCATTTAAAGTGACTGTAGAAAATACAAAATATTTGGGAGTCTACCTTCCAAGACAAACCCAGGAACTAAATGACACAATTACAAAACACTTTTCACACAAATAAAGTCAGATATAAGTAAGTGGAGAAACATCAGTTGCTCATGGGTAGGCCAAGCTAATATAACAAAAATGACAATCCTACCTAATGAATTTCCTTATTTGGTGCCATGCCAATCAAACAACAAAAAAATTTTATAGAACTAGAAAAAATATAATAAAATTCATGTGGAAGAACAAAAGGTTCAGAATATCAAGAGAAATAATGGAAAAAAATGCTAGGGAAGGTGACCTAGCTATTCAAGACCTTTCTGCAGCAGTAATCATTAAAACTGATTGATACTGGCTAGGAAATAGAATGTTGGATCAGTGGAATAGGTTAGACATATAAGACACAATAGTCAATGACTATAATAATTTACAATTTGATACACCCAAAGATTCCAGCTTCTGAGACAAGAATTCAATATTTGACAAAAACTACTGGGAAAACTGGAAAACAGTATGGCAGGAACTAGGTATAGATCAATATCTTATACCATGTACCAAGATAAAGTCAAAATGAGTACATGATTTAGACATAAAGGATGATACTAGAAACAAATTAGGAGAGCATGAAACAGTTTACCCATCAGATCTATGGAGAAAGGAAAAAAAAATATGTCCAAACAAGAGATAGAGAACATTATGAAATGCAAAATGGATAATTTTGATTACATTAAATAAAAAAAAATGTACAAACAAAGCCAATGAACCAAGATTAGAAGGGAAGCAGAAAGCTGGTAAATAAATTTTACAATCAGTATCTCTGATAAAAGCCTCATTTCAAAAATTTATAGAGTAATGAGTCAAATTTATAAGTATACAAGTGATTTCCCAATTGATAAATGGTCAAAGGATATGAACTGGCAGTTTTCAGAAGAAGAAATTAAAGCTATCAATAGTCATATTAAAAATGTTCTAAGTCACTATTGATTAGAGAAATGCAAATTAAAACAATTCTGAGATACTACATCACACCAATCAGACTAGCTAACATGACAAAACAGGAAAATGATAAATATTGGAGAAAATGAGGGAAAATTGGAACACTAATAAATCTCTGTTGGTGATGTGAACTAATCCAACCATTTTGAAGAGCAATTTGGAACTGTGCCCAAAGGGCTTTAAAAATGTGCATACCCTTTGAATCATCAATAGCATTTCTAGGGCTGTATCCCAAAAAGATCATAAAAATAGGAAAAGGACTCACATGTACAAAAATATTTATAGCAGCTCCTTTTGTGTTGGCAAAGAATTGGAAATTGAAGGGATGCCCAACAATTGGGGAATGACTGAACCAGTTATGGTACATGTATGTAATGGAATACTATTGTGCTATAAGAAATGATGAGCAGGCTGACTTCAGAAAAACCTGAAAAGACTTAATGAACTGATGCTGAGTGAAGTGAGAAAAACCAGAAAAAAACATTGTGCACAGTCACAGCAACATTGTGCAATGACCAATTTTGATAGATTTAGCTCTTCTCAGCAATGCAATGATCTAAGACAATTCCAAAAGGCTCATCATGGAAAATGCTATTGACATCCAGAGAGAGATCTAGGGAGTCCGAATGCAGAACAAAGCATACTATTTTTCCTTTTTTTTGTGGTTTTTCCCTTTGGTTCTAATTCTTCCTTACAACATGAGTAATGTGGAAATAAGTTTAATATATTTGTACATGTATGGCCTGCATGAGATTGCATGTCTTCTTGGGAATGGGGTAGGGAAAGGAGGGGGAGAAAATTTAAAAATTTTAATCTTATAAAAGTGAATGTTGAAAAATTAATCCTTTTTTTAAAAAGTGACATTTTGTTGTGATCCATATAGTCAAAGTCTTTCATATAGTCAACGAAGCAGAATTATACACACACACACACAAAGAAAAAACAAAACACTTTACTTTTAACTTTCCTTCTTTGCTCTAATATTTGTAAAGTCTCAATAGACAGTCCTTTTGTTTTCTTACTCTTTCCCCCCCTTATTTATTTGCTGCTTCTTGTACAATATTGTGAACCCCTGTCCATAGTTTTTCAGTCACTCTATCTGCCAGATTCAGTCTCTTAAATCTATTCATCACCTCCATTAATATTTATATGGGATGTTATTTAGGTCAGTTTTCCCTACTTTCTTTACATCTAAATCTTTCAATAAAAAACTGATCTACAGTTAACTAGAGATCTCATTTTAACTGACTGTGTAGAGCTTCTCCACCTTTGGTTGCAAAGCATATAATTAATGTGCTTTTCATATTATCCTTTGGTGAGGTCCACATGTAGAGAGTCTCCTTTTGGGTAGTCAAAAAAGAATGTTTGCTATGACCAGCAAGTTATCTTGACAAAATACTATTATTATCTACCCTGCTTCATTTGTAAGCCTTTATAGAACTGATTAATTTTGACCTCTAAGCATCAGTGGTTGGAACATAGACTTGTATTACTGTGATGTTGAACAGTTTGCCTTGGATTTGACAGATATCATTCTGTCATTTTTGACATTACACTCCACAACTGCTTTTCTTGAGGGCTACTTCATTTCTTCTACAGGATTCTTGCCCACAGTAGTATGTAATGATGACCTAAATTAAATTCACCATTCAAATCCACTTAAGTTTGCTGACACCTAAGATGTTCGTTTTAAAACTTTCCATCTCATGTTTGACCATAATCCACCCTACCTTGGTTCATAGACCTTATATCCCAGATTGCCATGCAATATTGATCTTTGCAGCATTTGGACTTTCCTTTTGTCACCAGACACAGCCATAGCTGAGCTTCTTTTTGGCTTTGTCCCAGTCAATTCATTCTTTCTGGGGTCACTTATAGATGTCCTCTTCTCTTTTACAGTAATGTCTTGAACACCTTCTAACCTGAGATGTTGATCTTCTGATGGCATATCTTTTATCATTTAAATAATGTCCATGGAGTTTTCTTGGCAATGATACTGGAGTGGTTTGTCATTTCCTTTTCCAGGGGGTCATCTTTTGTCTAAGCTCTCCACTATGAACTATCCATCTTGAGTATAGATGGAATATTAAGTCCCTTTGCCATGACATGGCACTGAGTCAGGCATTTTCTCTCTAATATTAAAATAAGTCATTTGTACAGTGGTAGGTGGAAGGAATTCATCTCTCTATTTTAAACTGATTTTTCTTCCAGGTACAGCATTGGACTTAAGGCTAGTATGATGAATTTGGAAGGATTTATAGGGACAAGGGAGGGAAGTGAGACTTACTGGAAATGAGTATCAGAAGTTACCTCTCTAACAAACACACATTCATTTCATTTCTAAACATGAGACAAACCATAGTTTAGGTCTATGAATTTGGGTAACTACATAAAACCCTAAGGAAAAATAAGACTTTTTGTAAGAGAATAATCTATTTTTATGGGTTAATTTGAGTTTTTTAAGTTTTTATTTTTCTATTTTATTGTGTGGTGAAATAAAGGTTGCTGTGTACCCAATATGTGTTGTCAGTTTGAGTGCGAATATAGGAGCTAAATATTCTTTATCCATATCTGTGGACACTGCCAAAAATATTTCTATTTTTTTTGTTTGTTTTGTTCAACAAACAGCTATGTGGATAATGTTTTGTTGATATTTGTACTTTGTTCTTGAAGAGGACCATGATATCAAGAAGGTGATGTTATGACTTGTAAGTGAATTGGATTTAAATGAGAGAGGGCTGTGAAAAGTCACCAGCCTCACTTTCTCCTCCGGAGCTATCTGGGTCCAGTGGCAAGATATAGATCAGAACACCTGAGATGGCCCTGGATACAGTGGGAGATCCTGGCTTTTTTAAGGTAAGGTCTTTCCCAGGTCTCAATTTTCTGAGGCACTGCCCATTCAGTGATTAAGGTTAGGTAAGAGATGAGGCAAAACATGACCTCTTTTGCCTACAAAAAAATCAATCTCAGAGGGAAAGACCCTCAGGGTTTCTTGCAAAAACAGAAATAATTGCTATTTACACTCACTCTGAGCCATAGATTTAAGAGAAGAGACTGGGATCCATAAGAGCAATTAAGAATTTATTATAGTAGTCTGAGAAAGATGATCGTGGCCTGAACTCTTCAAAATAAATATCTCTTGGTCTAAAAAAAGTGATTATTTGCTAGTTTGTAAAGAGCAAAAGATGAAGAAATAAACCAAAGGGCTGCTTTGGGACCCATGAAATATCAAAGGGACCCATGATAGGTCTTCAACTCATTAGAATATCTAGGGAAGATTTACAGAAAAACTCAGGCTAGAATCAAAATAAAAAGGCTATTGATTTTTTGCAGGTAGAAGAAGTACCCACATTGATAGGATCCCTAATGATAATTAATGCCATAAGAAACATCGATCATTAGCAGGACCCGATTAATTCTTTTGAGTAATTATGGCTGTCATTTAGAAAACTCTACATGGTTTTAGGGCTGGGTAAAATTAACATAATGTTATACACTAACAGGAGCACTTGTAGGGCCTCACAATCTATAAGCAAGTCCTCTTCAATTTAAACTCTGTTCAGGACATCTTCTACACAGTGGGAAAACACCTTTGGCAAGTGTATGTTCCAATTATTTATGTCTCACTCAATATTAACAGTGAGAATGCTGCTGAACAATGTTTTCTTTCTTGCAAAATCTTTCAGGAAATCATATGTGTTTTTTATATGTGGAGGGGCATACATTGTTTAAGGAGAGATACCAATATTCTATGTTTAAAATGTTTTGTTTTTAAATACCCAACAAGCAATAATAAAAGGGCACATATGTATTGTCTTTACCATTGGATCTGGATTGCTGTTGGAAGTGCAGTAATTCTTGTTAACTCTTCAATTTTTATCAAGGATAATCTCAGTAAATAGAATTTTTTTTTCAAAAAATATGTTTTTATTTCATTACATATTTCCCAATTGATAAACTAGAAGCAATTAGGAGTGAAACAAGGATGTCCATTATTACCACTGTTATTTAATATGGTATTAGAAACATTATCTTTAATAATAAGAGAAGAAAAATAAATTTAAGGAATTAGAATAGGCAAAGAAGAAACAAAGCTATCACTCTTTGCAGATGATATGATGATATGATGAGATACTTGAAAAATTCTGGAGAATCAAGTAAAAAACTTCTTGAAATAAGAAACTATGTTAGCAAAATTGCAGGATACAAAATAAACCCACATAAACATTTGTATATATTACTGACAAGCCCAATAGCAAGAGACAGAAAGAGAAATTCCATTTAAATTTACTATAGACATTATAAAATATTTGGAAGTCCACCTGCCAAAACAAACCCAGTAACTATATAAACACAATTACAAAACACTTTTCACACAAATAAAGTCAGATCTAAATAATTGGAAAAATGTCAATTGCTCATGTACCCGAGCTAATATGATAAAAATGAAAATTCTACCTAAATTAATGTACTTATTCAGTGTCAAACAAATCAAACTGCCAAAAATTATTTTATAGAGCTAGAAAAAATAACACCAAATTCATCTGGAAGAACAAAAGGTCCAGAATATCAAGGGAATTAATGAAAAGAAGTGCAGGGGAAGATGGCTTAGCTATACCAGATGTTAAATTGTATTATAAAGCAGCAGTTATCAAAACTGCTTGGTACCGGCTAAGAAATAGAGTGGTGGACCAGTGGTATAGGTTAGGTACATAAGACACACTAGTCAATGACTATAATAATCTACTGTTTGATAAACCCACAAATTCCAGCTTCTGGGATAAGAACTCACTATTTGACAAAAACTGCTGGGAAAACAGGAAAAGAGTATGGCAGAAACTAGGCATAGACTAACATCTTTGACCATATACCAAAATAAAATCTAAATGGGCACACAATTTAAATATAAAGGTGATAGCTATAAGCAAACCGGGAGAGCAAGGAATAGTCTAACTGCCAGATTTGTGGAGAACAAAAGAATTTATAACCAAACAATGAATAGAGAACATTATAAAATGCAAAATGGATGACTTTCATTACATTAAATTGAAAAGTTTTTGCACAAACAAAGCCAACGCAACTAAGATTAGGAGGGAAGCAGAAAACTTCAAAAGAATTTTTACAACCAATGTCTCTGATAAAGACCTCATTTCTAAAATATATAGAGAACTGTGTAAAAATTATTGGAATACAAGTCATTCCCCAATTGATAAATGATCAAAAGACATGAATAGGAAGTTTTTAGATAAATAAATTAAAGCTATCTATAGTCACATGAAAAAAAATGCTCTAAATCACTATTGACTAGAAAAATGCAAATGAAAACAACCCTGAGGTACTACATCACACCTATCGGATTGGCTAACATGAAAAACAGGAAAATAATAAATTCTGGAGAAGATATGGGAAAATTGGAGCACTAATGCATTGTTGGTGGAGTTGTGAACTGATCTAACCATTCTGGAGAGCAGTTTGAAACTATGCCCAAAGGGCTACAAAAATGTGCATACTCTTTGACTTAGCAATACCACTTCTAGGTCTGTATCTCAAAGAAATCATAGAAATAGGAAAAGGACCCACATGTACAAACATATTTATAGAAGCTATTTTTGTAGTGGCAAAGAATTGGTAATTGAGGGGATGTCCATCAATTGGGGAATGGCTGAACAAGCTGTTGCATATGAATAAAATGGAATACTATTGTGTTATAAGAATTGATGAGCAGGCAGACTTCAGAAAAACCTGAAAGTCTTATATGAATTGATGCTGAGTGAAGTAAGGAGAACCATAAAAACATTTTGCACAGTAACAGACACAGTGTGTGATGACTAATTTTAATAGATCTAACTCTTCTCAGCAAGACAACTCCAAAGGTCTCATGATGGAAAATACTTTGCACTTCCTGAAAAGAAACTATGGAGTCTGAATGCAGATCAAAGCTCATTATTTGATATCTCTTTGTTTGTTTGTTTCTTCTTTCTCATGGTTTCTCCCGTTGGTTCAAATTCTTTTTTACACCATGATTAATGTGAAAATAGGTTCAATTTGAATTTATATGTAGAACCTATGTTGGATTGCATGCAATCTTGGGGTGGGGGAAGGGAGAGATGGGGAGAAAATTTGGAAGTCAAAATCTTATGGAAACGAATGTTGAAAACTAAAAATAAATAAATTAATTAAAATATTTTGCAAGTACATATAAAATTAACTTTTTTTAAAAATTTTGAATTCTAAATTCTCTTCCTCTCTACCACTAAGTCCTTCTTGATAAGGAAAGCAATTTGAGATAAATTATACTTGTGAGATCAAGAAAAACATTTTTAGATTAGTCATGTTGCAAAAAAACCACGAGAAAATAAAAACCAAGAAAAATAAGGAAAGTAAAAAAAAATATGCTTCAGTCTGTATTTAGACTTCATCAGTTTTATCTTTGGGGACAGTTAGTAGTTTTCATTATGTGTCCTTTGAATAGTCTTGGATTATCGTCTTGACTAGAGTAGCTAAATTTTTCACTGTTGAGAGTTCTTACATTATTACTGCTACTATGTACACTATTGTCCTGGTTCTACTTAATCCACTTTGCATCAGGTCATATAAGATTTCCCAGGTTTTTCTGAAACAATCCTGCTTATCATTTCTTACAGCAAAATCGTATTCTATCACAATCATATACCACTACTTATTCAACCATTCTTCAGTTGATGGGCATCCCCTCAATTTCTAATTCTTTGACGCAAGAAAAGAGATGCTACAAATGTTTTTGTATAAATAGGTCATTTTCTCATTTTTACTCTTTTTGGGATACAGATCTAGTAATGCTATTGCTGAGTCACAACACGTGTAGTTTTATAGAACTTAGGGCATAGTTTCAAATTCTTCTCCAGAGCGTTTAGACTAGTTTCCAACTCCACCAACATTGCATTAATGTCCATATTTTTCCACATCCCCTGAACATTTCTTATTTCCTTTTTCTGTTATGTAAGCTAATCTGAGAAGTATGTTCCTATCTCAGAGTTGTTTTAATATGAATTTTTCTAATCAAAAGTGATTTAATGAATTTTATGTGACTATTGATAACTTTGATTTCTTCTTCTGAAAGCTATCTGTTCTTGTGATCATTTATTGATTAGGGAATATCATGTATTTTTTTACAAATTTTATAAATTATAATTTTTTTTTATAAATTTCATCATCTTCCCCATGTATTTGAGAAATGAGGCATTTATCATAGAAACTTGCTGTATTTTGTTCTCAGTTTCCTGATTAACTTTTAATTTTGGATGCCTTAGTTTTGCTTGTGCAAAAGTTGTTAATTTCATATAATCAAATTATCCATTTTACTTCCTGTAATCTATTCTATCTCTCATTTGGTCAAAAACTTTTCCCTTAGATACCCATCAATCAGGGAATGGCTGAACAAGTTGTGGTATATGAATGTAGTGAAATACTATTGTGCTAAAAAAAATGATGAGCAAAAGGACTTCAGAAAAACTTGGAAAGACTTCTATGGGCTGATACTGAGTGAAGAGAGCAGAACCAGGAGCACACTGTACACAATAATGGCCACATTGTCCGATAACTGACTTTGATAGACTTAGCTCTTCTTTGCAATGCAAGGATCTAAGACATCTCCAAAAGTCTCATGATGGAAAATGCTATCCATATCCACAGAAAGAACTATGGAATTTGAATGCAGATTGAAGCATATTATTTGCTCTTTTTTTTCTTCCTTTTAATTTTTTTCTTCTTTCTTGTGGTTACTCCTATTGGTTCCAATTCTTCTTTACAACATGACTAATGTGAAAATATTTTTAATAAGAATGTATATGTAGAGCCTATGTCAGATTGCATGCCATCTTAGGAAGGGAGGTGGGGAGGGAGGGGGAGAAAATTTAAATATCAAAAGCTTATGGAAATGAATGTTGAAAACTAAAAATAAATAAATTAATTAAAAAAAACCTCTTCCCTTAACCATAGATTTTACAGGTATATATTTCTACATTCACCTAATTTACTTATGATATTGTCCTTTACAATTAAATCATTTATTCTTCTTAAATTTATCTTGTGTTTGTTGTGAGATGTTGGCCTATGCCTAGTTTCTGATAAACTCCTTTGAATTTTTCCCTGCAATTTTTGTCAACTGGTGAGTATTTGCCCTCAAAGCTTAGATATATGGATTTTTTTTTAAAAAAAATTGATTATTATGGTCATTTATTACTGTGTGTTGTGTACCTAATCTATTACACTGATTGACCAATCTATTTTTTAGCCAGTACTAGATCATTTCTTGATGACCTTTTTCTTAATATAGTATAAAATCTGGAAGTCCTAGTCTGTCTTCCACCACATTTTAAAAAAAATGTGTTCCCTTGATATTTTTGACTGTTTATTCTTCTAGATATTTTTTTAAAATTAAATACTAAAACTTAGAAAATAAGAAAAGGAAAAAAAAACATTGTCATGTGTACAGCATAATGTAAGAGAAGATTCAAAATATACAGCAATAAATTTCCATTTCAAGAAAACCTATATAATAAATACTACACATTGTGTTCAGAGCTTTCCATCTTTTCTTTGATTCCTTGTAAGTTTTCTTTTGTTCTATGCTGTGCACTTTTTACTTTGTTCTTTTTTTCCCCCTCCTCCCCCACCCCCACCCCGGAAGGTTATAATTAAGTGCAAACACACACACACATACACACACACACACACACACACACACACATGCACACACAAGATATTCATTCAATAATATCAAGTGTTAGCCAAAAACAATATCACAAGTTCATGAGACATTGTATTGCAACTAGATTTATTATAAGAGAAATGAGCGTGCATGCCTAAGCAAATGCAAAATGTTCACAGTCCAAGCTGGTTTATTTATGATTTTTTTTGTTTTCTTTTTTTGGTTTTTTTGGTTTTTTTGTTTTTTTTTTTATGAAATTACAACAAAGGAAGAAGGAGGAAACAGCTATCTCCTAAATGGGAGTGGCAGGAGAGGAGAAATCATGATCAATTAAGGTGACAAAAGCATCATTCTTTTCCTTCCAGAAAATTATGAAGATAAGAAGATCTGTTTATCTTCAAGGGTCCCAGATGCACAAGCAATTTCCAAGTCTAGTGCAGACTGACTGGCACCTGTCTTGACTCCCAAGGACACACAGGGATTCCAGTTGAGATTGTAAAAAATAAATTATATCAGTTGGGGGGGGTCATCCTTGACACATTCAGGGCTTTTTGCATACTCTAGGTCCAGTGTTTCTGGAAAATATGGCAACTACAAAGGGCATGTTCAGGAGACCTCTTAACACAAGATTGTTAGAATTAGATTATATAATTAATTAGCAACCTTCAATTTTATGTATTTGCTTATTTATCATTAACACAAAATAGACATTTGCTATGAGTAGTGTTGCTTTGTTCATGCCTCCTACAGCCATCAACAAGAATATCAAGAAGTTAGAGATATATGATTATGTCTTCAGGCCAGAAGTTCTCAGCATCCTCACTCTGTCCCACCAAGTTTTTTGATTAGACTTTGAATCTGGTTAAAAAAAAAAAAGACTGATCTTAATTATCAAACACACCATAGTGGGAACAGTATGTTTTGCTAATCAAGGTAACCAACCCCTGTCACCTTCAAGGTCAAGACAAAAATCTCAGGGAGTGTATGGTGTGCAAAGGAGGGAAATCAAAGTGTAAGATATTGGAAATTTACTTCTCAATTCTGCAGGCATTCACCTACATTATCTTGCTCTCCTTGACTATACCTTCAGGAACCATGCCCAAGACAGATTTACAGTCTATCAACTGAGGAATCTTAGAAGCAACAGGACAACTTTGTTCAAGTATTTGAAGTTCTGTTATATGGAAGAGAAGGTAGACTTTTTTGTCTTGTCCTCAGAAAGCAAAATTGCTGAAAATTGCAGAGAGATTTTCCCCTTATATAAGGGGGAAAAAGAGAACTTGCCAACAGTTAGAGGTATCCAAATTTTAAATGAGCTGTGTGGGGTGATAGTAGGTTACCCTTCAGAAGATCACTAACTAGATCAGGGTAACCTGGCTTTGACAATAAGCAGTTAAGTAGCTGAAAGTACTTAACACTCCTTCAGCTATGTAGAAGCACCAGAGCTTAGCAACAAGGCAACAAAATAATTAATTAGAACAGCAAACTACCAGATGGAGGCTTCTACCCCCTTCTTATCCCTTATCCTTTCCTGGAAGTTATACCTCAGGTGAGCTCTTTCTCACTCCTGCATCTCAACTCATTAAGTCTGATGTTCATGGGTTTTTCCTCTTACTAAAATATGTTGGTGCTCTAGAAATGATGCCTTCCTATCAATTGAAATTATATTAAACAAATTATTTGTGGGTCTATTTTTTAAAGTTTGCCCTAGGAATCAAAAGTCATAGTGAAGGCTTCGTCCTTCACTAGCAATCTTCAAGCAAACAGTAAAGGATTACATCTTGGGGTTGATGTAGAAAGGATTAAATATACAGATATAGTTTGAACTATATCATCTCTAAGGCCTTCTTTGTTTTTAGATTTTGATGTTATATTATTTTCTTAACAGAATAGAAAGAAAAGGTCCAGTAGAATTTTAATGATGTTTGTATGAGCAAAGAAACTATTTAATAAAATGTAAATTTCCTATTTAAAAGTTCCACCAAGAAAACTGGAGTAGTTCTCCTTGACTTTCTTTAATTCCCAGCTAAAATCTCACCTTCTATAGGAAGCCTTTCCCTACTTTTCTTAATTCTAGTGCCTTCCCTCTCTTAATTATTGCTCATTTACCCTGTATATAGTTTTCTTTTCATATTGTCTCCCTCACTAGATTGCAAGCTCTTTGAGGGCAGGGACTGTCTTTTGCCTCTTTCTGTACCCACATAGCTAGCACACAGTAGGTGCTTAATAAATGTTTTTGGATTGAGTGATCATTTCTCATCCCACTTCCCTCATTCTCTCATGGTAACTGTAGTTACCATGAATTGATGGAAATTGGAAAAGAAGAGATGAGTGGATCAACAGAGTTACTTGCTAACATTTCATTGCCATTTGTTCCTCCAAATGGAGATTTTTTTTTTCTCCTCCTACCTTCGAATGCTGTATGGATGCCATTACCTTTCCTGCAATTTTAAAATTCTAGATGAAGTTCTTAAAAGAAAAACTGCAAACAATTAAGAATTTTATGAAAGAATGTTCCACATTAATTAGAGACATAAAAATCAAAACAACCAATCCTAGAGTTTTGTCTCATACTCAGTAAAACAAAAAAAAAAGACAAAAATGGGAATAGTTAATGTTCTAGGGAATATAGAAAGATAGATGTACTAGTATATTTTGTTGGAATTATGAATTAATGCAACCTTTTGGAAAGCAGTTTGGGAGTATGAAAATAAAGTAACAAAAAACCCATACCTTTGGAACCAGAGGTTCTACCACTAGGCAAGTCTCTTAAAGATGTCATAGAAAAAAAAAGAAAGTACTTATAGTACTTTTGTAGAATAGAGTCTTACTTTGGGTGAGAAGTTGGATTTAATTACATTCCCAATGCCTTTGTCTAAACTAAGATTCTAATTTTATTATTTCAATAGTACCCCTGAGGGATTTAGTTCCTTTAGAGGTGAGAAGTACTTTCTTGACAGTGAAGTTTTTAAAACACTGACACAAGCTACCAAGAGAAGTGATGACATTTTCCACTCTATCGATCTTTTAAAATAAAATAGGTTCTTACATATTGGATTCTTATAGTAACATACTTATAGTAACACTTATAGTGACAAAGTACTAGAAACAAAATAGATGCTCCTCGACTGGAAAATGGCTAAATAAGTCATAGTACTTGAATTGACTGAATTATCAGTATGGTTTTAACATGATAAATACATTGAAAACAGAAAAGAACAGAAACACTTCCTTGGACCTTTGTAAAGTGAAGTAAACAGAGCTAAAAAAAATAATAAACACAATGACTACAAAAATTTGAATGGAAAGAAAAACAGAAACAAAACAATATAATGGGAATGTTGCAAAATTGAAAAAAAGAAAACAGTCATGGCCCCAAAGAAGATATATGAGAAGACACTTGCCCCCTGGCTTTTGGAGACATGGCAAGTCTGTGAGTATGGAACATGAAACATATTTTCAGATATTTTTGATGTATCAATCAGTAATTGCTGATTTTTCCCCAGTCTTACTGTTTTTAATTTTTTTCTCTAAAAAATTATTCTTCACTTTATAAGATAGCTGTCTGGGACAGGAGAGAGATGGGATAAAGGAGGAAATTTAGAAAATGTAAAAATGAATTGGCAATAATTTTAAAGCATCACAGATTGTTTTCAGTTTTCCAATTCTTATCAATTATTTACCTTTTTATTTTAATGATAAGATAGTATTGAGCAGTAACCATAGCATGTAAGCTTCATGGAGGAAAGTTTTTTGTTTCCTCCTTCCTTTATTTCCTTCTTTCTTTTCTTCCTTCATTCCTTCCTTCTTTCCTCTTCTGTCTCTTATTTTTTTATCTCTATTTACCATGTCTATTATTAATAAAATCATGTTGATTGATAACACTATCTAAAATGTTCAGTTCAAGAAAGTTCAGTGATGATGCAATGGATGTATTCCTCATATCATCTTAGAATCAATAATATTGCAATACAAGCAGAATTGCTCTTGATCCTTTCCTCTCCTAAGGAGAATACATTTAGTAATTTCCATATGTCCTCTATTTAACATGACAAAATAAAGCAAGTTTAGACTTTCAAGCACAATAAAGGAGTACCAGAATTTGATTCACTGTTACATTATAACTTATTATATCCTATTGACTCAGGATACTTCAGTAATTAGCTTGTCAAGTCAATTGTTACTCTTCGTTAAAAATGAATATAGGGAGCAATTAATCTCACAATCTTAGTTTCATTAGGATATTCCATTTTTGCAGGTTTATGCAGTTTACTGTCTTCAGCTTATGCAAAGTATCATTTGCTAATAGAAGGTTTCACCTTCATGATTTTGGTTATGTACTTGAGCTGCAAAATGTAAAATTGCATAACATCTGAATGAGCATTCTGCATTGTTTAATAGAACATTATAAAAAACTGATCTTAGAAATATCTTTCACTTTGGATTTGTTTGGATATGGGTATAGATTGTTATACTGTTTGAAAATGATTGCACCTTATCCTTGATGCCAAAAAAATACAAAAAAAAAACAACAAAAAAAAAACTGACAAAAATAAAATTCCATACATCTCAAGAACTTCTCTACATACCAAAGGAGTGCTTGGTAGCAAAATGAGTAAACTTGACTGAATAGTTTTTTTTTTCTTTCTTTTTTCTTTTTGTCCCTTACATGGTTAAAGTTAGATGAAGATAATAAAGAATTATCTCTAGGTCACTAGAACTCAGATATCTGATTGATTGCTTTAATATTTATTGAATACCAACCATCTTCAATTTACTGCACAGATCATACAAAAGACACAATCTTTGTATTCTACCTTCTCATGAAACAAGACAAAGGTGGTAATAAAAGTTAAAAAAAAATCAATTTCTCCTCTTCTTCTCTGACAAATAACCCCATCAGCTGGAAAATTGCAGGGACAAAGAAGTCCATATGGACTTCACAAGGCATTGGAGTGAAACATTTAATCACAGAATCGCAGAACAAAAATGAACCTTGAGAGGTCTTTTAGTCAATCCTCCTGCCTTTAGCATTCCACTCCAATATGTAAGAACCTATTTTATTTTAAAAGATCAATAGAGTGGAAAATGTCATCACTTCACTTGGTAGCTTGTGTCAGTGTTTTAAAAACTTCACTGTCAAGAAAGTACTTCTCACCTCTAAAGGAACTAAATCCCTCAGGGGTACTATTGAAATAATAAAATTAGAATCTTAGTTTAGACAAAGGCATTGGGAATGTAATTAAATCCAACTTCTCACCCAAAGTAAGACTCTATTCTACAAAGTACATGGCATATGGTTTTAAAGCCTCTGCTTGATTAGTTTCAGTGTCCAATAGTTTACTACTAGGTGAGGCAACTCATTCCCTTTATGAATATTTCTAATTTTGAAAGTTCTTGTTTTATTGAGGCAAAATCTACTTTAATGTCAGGTCCATGGATTGTAAGTTCCCCTAATGTGGTGTTGGGAGTGTAATGGAAAGGTTGGTATGTTAGTAACAACTAGGGTATATTATTGACATCTACTAACTAAAGCATAATTTAATCTCTCTGGATCGCTTTCCTCTCTGTAAAAGGAAGGGTTTAGAAAGGATGATGACTAAGTTTTTATCAAGCTCTCAAGTCCTCTGATTCCCTGGCAGTCATGACTATTTCTGCTCTTGGTTTTTCTCAGTAGGAATGTTATCTCCACTGTTGGGGACATTGTACTTCTATCAATGCATCCTCGACTTACATTATTTTTCTTTGGAAAATAACTCAAATGGCAATTTCACCGAATTCAGGGTCAACTAAAATCTCAAGTCTTTTTAGCATAAATTCTTCTCATTGTATTTGGAATCAGACATTATACGTTCATATTTTACTTCTTACACAACCTTGAATGAGTCTCATTTTTCTCTCTCATTTTTTTATTTATAAAATGAAAATATTGGCATAATCTATTGTTATGTTTCCACCTCTAATTGTATTGTTATTATTGTTGTTGTTGTTATTCTTAACTTTGATGTTATACTATAGATTTGTCTCTTCAACAATTTTACTCTTAAAATTAATTTTGCCACATAAATGCAGTATATTAATTTTGTTTATATTTCATTTTAGTTCATTGATTTCATGCCAATCATTCCATTTTGTTACTATTGTTTTGATTACTGATTCAGTATTCCAGCATATTATGGGGCAGAATATTGATGGAGTTAGCCCTGCTTCCTCCATACCATCCAGGATTATTATGAACAAAGGATCTTTGAGGCAGATATGAGTCAGTTTGAGTTAACCTTTTCCCCCATTGATTGATCTGGGAAGCAGCCACAAGCCTTTTGGGCAAGAAGAATATAAAAATCAGTTTTTTAGAACTTTAGCAGGGAGCTCCTGAGAATCTCCTTGCTGACAGCTTTTAGTCTCTTTGGCTGAGGCTTTGAATTGTTTTTACCTTCCTAAGATGCTTTTTTATTGCCTTGAGTAGTCCTTTTTGCATGAGGGTATTTTGATATGTTTTTATTAAATGCATTGTTTGTTTGAACCCTCAGGTAACCAATTACACCAGATGTGGATACAGCTGCAACAGAGTAGTTATCCCACCCCTTGTTTGACCTTCATTTTTGATAAGCATATCATCTATGACTTTATTCAAATCATTGATAAGTCTGTGCACACTGCTAAAGATATCCTACAGATTGACATCAATCCACTATTACTTGGGTACAGTTTTTAAACCTCTTACAAAACTATATAAATCTATTCTCATGGTATATTAGAAAGTGCACTAGATATAAACTAAGACCTCATATATAGTGGTTGCCAGCTAGGTGGCACCATGGATGGAGTGTCAGGACTGCAGTAAGGAAAACCCTTCTCTGTGAGTTCATATCTGGCCTCAGACACTTGCTCGTTGTCTGGCCCTGGGCAAGTCATTTAACCCTGTTTACCTCAGTTTCATCACCTATAAATATACTGGAAAAATAAATGGCAAGCAAACCAAATATCTTTGCCAAGAAAAACCAAAATGGAGTCACCAAGAGTCATGACAGCAAAAAACAAAAACAAAAACAAATCTTTAGTAAAGTTCAAGCTACAGATCAAACATTTTGCAACCACTTCAAAGTTTCAGTATCACTATATTTTATTACCTATATACATATATCCCTATTAGTAATTCAAATAATAAATTAAAACATTAATATAGCTAGAAAATGGCACATATAAGTATACTATATTTGTATGTTTAATGTCATGCATATATCCAAATGCATATGTATGTTTGTGCATATATATAGATACAGATGTGTAGATACACTACATGTGCAAATGTCTGTATATGTATTTTCCTTTAAGAATATCTCTAATTTTCCCTCTTTTGCTGTTAACATGGTAACAACTCTTTACATATTAACTTTTAACCAGTTAAAACAGCCACCTAACAGCTATTGTATCAAAATTGTACTATACCTGTTTATTAATGTATGTCATGCAAGGCAGAATCAATAAGTTTTCTCAATTTAGTCATTGCACAACGAGGCTATTACTGTGTACAACGTTCTCCTGGTTCTACTCACTTCAATCAGCATGAGTCCATCCAAGTCTTTCCAGGATTATCTGAAGTTCTCCTAATCATTATTTCTTATAGTAACACAGTGTTCCATTACATTCATATACCACAACTTATTCAGTCATTCATCAATTGATAGGCATACTCAAAATTTCCAATTCTTTGCCACCACAAAAAGAGCTGCTATAAATATTTTTGTACGTGTGGGTCCTTTTCCCATTTGTATGATTTCTTTAGGATATAGCCCTGAAAGTGCTATTGTTGGGTCAAAGGGTATGCACATTTTTATAGCCTTTTGGGCATAGTTCCAAATTACTCTCCAAAATGGTTGAATCATTTCACAACTCCACCAACACTTCATTAGTGTATCAGTTTTCCCATATCTACTCCAACATTTATCATTGTCCTGTTTTGTCATGTTGACCAATCTGATAGGTGTGAGGTGGTACCTCAAAGTTGTTTTGATTTGCATTTCTCTAATCAATAGTGATTTAGACCAGTTTTTCATATGACTATAGATGGCCTTAATTTTTTCATCTGAGAACTGCTTGTTCATATCGTTTGACAATTTATCAGTTGGGGATTGACTTATATTCTTATAAATTTGACTTAATTCTCTATATATTTTAGAGATGAGGCCCTTAGAGAGACTGATTATAAAAATTGTTTCCCTATTTTCTACTTTCCTTCTAATCTTGGTTGCACTGCCTTTGTTTGTGCAAAAACTTTTCAATTTAATGTAATCAAAGTTATCCATTTTGCTTTTCATAATGTTCTTGATCTCTTGTTTAGTCATGAATTCTTCCGTTCTCCATAAATCTCATAGGCAAACTATTCCCTCTTTTCCCAGTTTGCTTACAGTATCAGCCTTTGTATCTAAATCATGGACCCATTTTGACTTTATTTTGATATATGGTGTGAGATTTTGATCTATGCTTAGTTTCTGCCATACTCTTTTCCAGTTTTCCCAGCAATTTTTGTCAAAGAGTGAGTTCTTATCCCAGAAGATGGAGTCTTTGGGTTTATCAAATAATAGATTACTATGGTCATTGACTACTGTGTCTTACATATTTAACCTATTCCACTGATCTATCAGTCTATTTCTTAGCCAGTACCAAACGGTTTTGATGATTACTGCTTTATAATACAATTTAAGGTCTGGACCACCATCCCCTGCATTTCTTTTCAGTAGTTCCCTTGATATTCTGGACTTTTTGCTATTTTAAATCAATCTTGTTATTATTTTTCTAACTCTATAAAATAAGTTTTGGTAGTTTGAGTGGTATGGCACTGAATAACTAAATTAGCTTATGTAGAATTGTCATTTTTATTATATTAGCTCAGCCTATCCATGAGCAACTGATGTTTTTTCCAATTATTTTGATCTGACTTTATTTGTATGCAAAGTGTTTTGTAATTGTGTTGATATAATTCCTGGGTTTGTTTCAGGAGGTATGCACCTAAATATTTTATAATGTCTACAATAAGTTTAAATGGAACTTCTCTTTCTGTCTCTTGCTGTTGGGCTTTGTTGGTAATATATAAAATGCTGATGATTTATGTGGGTTTATTTTGTAGCCTGCAACTTTGCTAAAGTTGTTTATTATTTCAAGTAGTTTTTTACTTGGGTCTCTTGGATTCTCTAAGTATATCATCATGTCATCTGCAAAGAGTGATAGCTTTGTTTCTTCTTTGCCCATTCTAATACCTTCAACTTCTTTTTCTTCTCTTATTGGTAAAGCTAATGTTTCCAGCACAATATTGAACAACAGTGGTGATAATGGACATCCTTGTTTCACTCCTGATCTTATTAGAAATGCTTCTAGCTTGTCCCCATTACATAGGATGCTTGCTGATGGTTTTAGGTAGATACTACTTATTATTTTAAGGAAGACTCCATTTATTCTTATGCTCTCTAGTGTTTTTAATAGGAGTGGGTGTTTTATTTTGTCAAAAGCTTTTTCTGCATCTATTGAGATGACCATGTGGTTTCTGTTAGTTTTGGTGTTGATATGAAAAATTATGCTGATAGATTTCCTAATATTGAACCAGCCCTGAATTCCTGGTATAAATCCTACCTGGTTGGTCATAGTGTATTATTCTTGTGATAAGTTGCTGTAATCTATTTGCTAATATCTTATTTAAAATTTTCACATCTATATTCATTAGGGAAATTGGTCTATAATTTTCTTTCTCTGTTTTGACTCTTCCCAGTTTGAGTATCATCATTTGTATCATAAAAAAAATTGGTAAGACTCTTTCTATACCTATTTTTCCAAATAGTCTATATAGTATTGGAATTAATTGTTCTTTAAATGTTTGATAGAATTCACTTGTAAATCCATCTGACCTTGGAGAATTTTTCCTAGGAAGTTCATCAATGGCTTGTTCTATTTCTTTTTCTGAGATGGAGTTATTTAAGTATTTTACTTCCTCTTCTGTTGACCTGGGCAATTTATATTTTTTGTAAATATGTATCCATTTCACTAAGATTATCAAATTTATTGGCATACAGTTGGGCAAAATACTTCCCAATTATTGTTTTAATTTCCTCTTCCTTGGTGTTGGATTCACCCTTTTCATTTTTGATACTACTAATTTGGGTTTCTTCTTTCTTTTTTTTAAATTAAATTAACCAAAGGTTTATCTATTTTATTGTTTTTTTTCATCAAACCAGCTCTTAGTTTTATTTATTAGTTCAATAGTTTTCTTCATTTCAATTTTCTTAATTTCTTCTTTGGTGTTTAATTGGGAATTTTTAATTTGTTCTTTTTCTAGTTTTTTTTAGTTGTATGCCCAATTCATAGATTTCCTGTTTTTTTCTATTTTGTTTATGTAAGCATTTAGAGATATAAATCTTCCCCTAAAAACTGCTTTCACTGTATCCCATAAGTTTTGGTATGTTGTCTCATTATCATCATTCTCTTGATTGAAGTTATTGATTGTTTCTATGATTTGTTGTTTGACCCAATCATTTTTTGGGATTAGATTATTTAGATTCAAATTATTTTTTATTCTATCTTTCCATCACCTTTTATTACATATAATTTTTATTGCATCATGATCTGAAAAGGATGCATTTAATATTTCTTTCTTTCTGCATTGGATTATTAGGTTTTATGCACTAGTACATAGTAAATTTTTGTATATGTGCCATGTACCACCGGGAAAAAATTATATTCCTTTCTATCCCCATTCAATTTTCTCCATAGATCTATCACACCTAACTTTTCTAATATTCTATTCACCTTAACTTCTTTCATGTTTATTTTGTGATTAGATTTATCTAGTTCAGAGAGGGGGAGGTTGAGGTCCCCAACTAGTATAGTTTTGCTATTTCTTCCTGTAATTCCCTGAACTTCTCTTCTAGGAATCTGAATGCTATAGCATTTGGTGCATATATGTTTAGCAATGATATTACTTCATTGTCTATGGTGCCTTTTGGCAGGATGTAGTTTCCTTCCTTATCTCTTTGATAAGATCTATTTTTGTTTTTGCTTTGTCTGAGATCAGGATTGCTACCCTGTTTTTTTTTTTTACTTCAGCTGAAGCATAATATACTCTGCTCCAGCTTTTACCTTTACCCTGTGTGTGTCCCTGTGTTTCAAATGCATTTCCTGTAAACAACATATTGTAGGATTATGGTTTTTAATTCATTCTGTTATTCACTTCCATTTTATGGGAGCATTCATTCCATTCACATTCACAGTTACGATTACTATCTGTGTCTTTCTCTCCATCCTTCCCCCCCTCCCTTTTTATGCTTTTGTTTCTCCTTTCTCCTTTTCCCTCCTCACTAGTGTTTTGCTTTTGACCACCACCTCCATTAGTCCCACCTCCCTTCTATTAGCTCCCTCCCTTTTCTTCCCCTTTACCCTTACTACTTCTTCTCTCCCTTCTATCCCTACTCCCTTTTCTTTTCCCTTTTCCCTCCTACTGCCTATAGTGCAAGTTAGATTTCTATACCTAACTGATTATGTTTATTCCTTTCTGGTTCCTTTCTGCCAAATCTGATGAGAGTAAGGTTCATACAATACTCATCTCCCTCCCTTCTTTCCCTCTGCTATAATAGGTTTTTGTGTCTTTTCCTGTGATGTAATTTACCCTTGTCTGCCTCCTCCTTTCCTTTTCTCTCAGTACATTTTCTTAATTAGATCAGATTAATCCATTTACTCAGATCCATTTAACCCACTTGATTAGGTTTTTTGTTTATCATTACATCAAAGTCAACTTATATCCACCCCCTTTATATATTCCCCTTTAACATGGCGTAATAGCAATACAGTTCTCAAGAGTTACAAGTGTCATCTTCCCTTGTAAGGATGCAAAAAGTTTGCCCTTATTAACAATATGGTGTATCTTTCTGTCCTTTTTACATTTTTATGTCTCTTTTGAGTCTTGTACTTGAAGATCAAATTTTCTGTTGAGCTCTGGTCTTTTTATCAGGAAGATTTGAAAGTCCCCTATTTCACTGAATATCCATCTCCTTCTCTGAAAGAGTATGCTCATTTTCCCTGGGTAGTTGATTCTTGGTTGTTATCCAAGCTCCTTTGCCTTACAGAATACCATGTTCCAAGCCCTACAGTCTTTTAATGTAGACTGCAAGGTCCTGTTCAATCCTGAATGTGGTTCCATGATATTTAAATTGTTTCTTTCTGGCTGCTTGCAGTATTTTCTCTTTGACCTGTTAATTTTGGAATTTGGCTACCATACTCCTTGACGTTTTCAATTTGGTATCTCTTACAGGAGGTGATGGGTGGATTCTTTCTATGGCTATTTTATCCTCTGGTTCTAGTACCTCAGGGCAATTTTCCTTGATGATTTCCTAAGAGATACTGTCCAGGCTCTTTTTTTTTTATCATGATTTTCAGGTCGACCAATAATTTTTAATATGTCTCTCCTGGATTGATTTTCTAGGTCCGTTGTTTTGCCAATGAGGTATTTTACATTTTCATCTATTTTTTCATTCTTTTGTTACTATTTGACTGATTCTTGCTCTCTCATAGAGTCATTAGTTTTCATTTTCCTGATTCTAATTTTTAGCAAATTGTTTTCTTCTATTAGATTTTGTACCTCCTTCCCCATTTGGCCAATTGAATTTTTTAGGGACTTGTTTTCTTCAGTGTATTTTTTTTCCAGTTGGCCAATTATATTTTTTAAGAACTTGTTTTCTACAATTAATTTTTGTCCTTCTTTTTCCAAGGTATTAACTCTCTCTTACATACTTCTCATTTCTTTTCCCATTTTTTTCTTCTGCCTCTCTCATCTGACTTTTAAAATCCTTCTTGAGCTCTTCTAAGAAAGCTTTTTGGGCTTCAGATCAGTACATATTCCCTTTTGAGGTTCCAAATGTGGATTTGTTGACAATGTTGTCCTCTTTAGAATTTGTGCCTTGATCTTCACTGTTCCCATAATATGAATCTATCGTATGTTGTTTTTGCTCATGTTGTTTGCTTATTTGCTGGCCTTTAAAGAGATTGAGTTCTCCTGCTGGGGAGCAGAGGGCACTGACCCAACCTTCTTGTGTTGGGAGCCTAGGGCCTGCTCACTGGCTTTCTGTGCTGTGGACTCTGATGTTGGCAATTGGAGGCTGTAGAATTCTGGCAGCTTACCTGGTGTTGGACTGGAATCAGCAACAATGGAACTCTAGGGGTAGGACTGGGGAGTCTGGCCCCTGGAGTTTGCCTGCTTTTCCTTTCCTGTTGCTTTTTTTCAGCTCCTTTCAGATGGGTATTGCTGGATGTTTATCTGCCTGGGGCACCTTGGAGTGCCTCACAGAATTTTCTTGAGGCACTGGGGGACTGCTGTAGAATGTCGAGGCACCTGTTGGTTTTCTGAACTGGTTTTCACCAATTCCCCCATCCTAACTGAGGCACTTGGGGGTTCAGGTGTTGATATTTGCCTAATTCACCACTTGGGTTTCAGGATCTCCTCCTAGTATGCTGAGATAGGGCTTTCTACTGACTTGCTGGGATGCCTCCCATTCTGTACTACATCCTTTTCCCCAGGGCAAGATGGGTCTTTCCCATTAATCCCTCAAGCTACCTGGGCTACTGGACTGCTGCACCCCATCTTTCTTGTGGTTCAGCTGTTCCAGGGTTTTTCCTGGGGCCATATTTTCTGGGCTTTCAGAGGTTAATACGGGATGGTAAGAGAGACTTCTTACTCTGCCATCTTGGCTCCCAACACTCTGCCGCAGGACATTCTTGATGTGGAAATTCCCTCTCCTGATGTTGATCAGTAAGACATTAGTTACTTAGTGTCACAGAATATTGCCTGTGTCAATAATATATGCCAGAAGCAAAATTTTCATCTACCTATTTTGTGATTTTCATAACAGCACTATATGATAATAGTTATAATCCTCATTTTGCAGATGAGTAAACTGAGAACTGAGAGAGGAGGAAGGGAAGACATAAGCATTTATAAAGTGCCTATGATCTGCTAGGCATTGTAAAAAGTACTTTACAAATATCTTATTTAAATGACTTGGTCTAGGGCCATACAGCTAGTAAATGTTTGAGTCCAGATTCACCCTCAGTTCAAGACCTATACTCTATTTGCATGTGTTTCTTTGTTATTATAGAAAGTAGTGTCTGCGAGGTGGCATGGGTCTCATCTGCTTAGGCAGTGTAAACACTCTGAATATGATGTTATGGCACTGGTCAGCAAAGAATGCCCACACACTGGTTTATAGTTCCTTGTGTGAACACAACCAAAGTGAGAGTTCCCTGTCTATAGCTTTACCAAAGGCCTTAAGTTCCTAACATACAAGATTTCATGTTAGATATTTAAAGTCAAGGCCATACGAATTTGGATGTAGAGAATGGAGTCTATAATCTACACCACTAGAAGGTTTATAAATACGATTCTGTGCTTTTTCATCTGTAATTCTAGGTTAGTAATTGCTTGATGGTGATATCATCTGATTTTGTGTCCTATATCTCACACTCATAAACACTTTTAAATGTTTTACTAATTTAAATTTTTTGGAACCCTAATATATCCACTCAATATAGACCCTTTTAATTTATTCTACACAAAATAACTGATTTTCACAATATCAAATAAATGTACTATATAGAAGACTTATAGGTAATGAGATGCCAGTTCAAAACATATTAATTTCTTTGGTATTGTGAATATGTACTTCCTTTGCTTTCTTCATATTATCCACTCTTTTTACCTTAAAAGAGTCCCTGGTTTGAATCCATTCTTCCTTTCTTTTTTACTGCTTCCTTCTATAGCCATCCATACACCAAAGAGAAGCTGCCTAAAATAATTCCTGCAGTCATTGGTATCTACTTACCATGGGGTTAATTATACTTAATGAGCTTTCCTACCTAATTAGACAGACATGAAAATTACCTCTCCTCTCTGATAAGTCTCTGGAGAACAGTTTTCTTGGTCTTTATGTCTGTTTTTCTCTGCAAGAGGACATAACACTTCATTGCCAAATCTCCCTATGATTGCTCTTTAAGTGAATATATTGTAAGATCACAGGGTCCCACCTCCTGCTCTTCTTGTAATAGGATCTTCCCCCAATCAGGAAAACCTCAGCATATGATATGAGTATGAAATAATCTGACTTTCTAATCTTGCCCTGTTCGTGAAGGAAGTGTGAATCACCCTTTTTTTCCTCCCTTTATCTTTCTTCTGCTTAACTCACAACTATTGACCCTTTTTTTTCAAACACAAAGAGGGAAATTTGTTTTAAGCAGTTTTTTTTTAAATTCAAATCAGCTCAATTTTGGGGAAGATTTATTTTAACAATTACTTTTTTTCAATTGAATAAGATAGCATGAGTCATACATTCATTGAATATTTGAATTAGAAATGTCTTTCAAAATAATCTGGGCTAGCCCTGACGTGACATATAACTATATATAAGGAAATTAAGACTTGGAAATGTTAAATGAATTCATATTTTGAACTCATGAAAATTTTTTTAAAGTTATATTTTCCTGTAATTAACAAAACACAAACATTTATTCTGTCTACATTAATATATTTTTTAAGAATAGCTTTCAGTTTTTTAAATGCTGTTTCTTCTTTAGAACTACTAGGAACTTTTTTAGCATAGGATTTGTCAAAGTGAGGAATCTTTAGTTAATCTTGGATACTAGACTACACCCTTCTCTAGGAGGTCATTTCTCCTCTGTCAGCATTGTTCTTCATAAATTTATGTGTGACATGCCCTTTATTTCCCATGCCTGTCTTTTCCCTTAAAGTTTCCTTCTCCATCATCTCCCTGTCTATCTTAATTAACTTCAGGCAAAATTGGTAGAATGTAGTAGAAAGATTTCTTGACTTAGAAGCAAGAGAAAAATGGGTTCAAATCTTGTTTCTAATAGTGATTAAATATGACCTTTGTAAAGTCAGTTGACTCCACTAAACCTCACTTTCCCCACCTGAAATAGTGATAATAATATCTATGGATTATTTTAAGATTCAACTCTGTTAATTTGTGATTTGTTATTTTTAATTTCAGATTAAATAAATAGCATTTAATATTGCTATCTCCTTTCCCAATACTCTCTACAAACACTTCACTTTCTGGTTATTTTTAATATATCATCACCTCATCTGCACTATCATTTGCAAAAATAGAACATGTTCCTTTCTCCTTACATATTCTGCATCTGGATTTTATTAACTTACTAAAATGTTATGATATCACATTATATGTATAATTGATATCATATTGCTTGCCTTCTCAATCAATGGGGCAGGGACTAGAGGGAGAGAGAGAATTTGGGAACTTGAAATTTTGATAAATGCATGTTAAAATAAAGTATAATTATGTTAAAATGTTATGGTAGTTTCTCAAACCTCCTGAAAAGACCCACTTTTTGCTTTATCTTGGAGTGGAGGTGACTTTTAAGCTCTCAAAGGCTTTGTCACTGGAATTCAAGTTCTTATAAATTCTACAAAGCTGAGAAGCTTTGAAAACAATCCTTATGATAGACTGTCTAGTCTTTGAGGTGCAGCAGAGGTAAGCATGGATACACCATCACTAGCAAGTTGGACACTAGGTAATTAGTTCTTTGGTCATGGAGATACATGAAACATATAAAAATGGAAAATGGTGTTCAGTCCCTATGTTTCCATTCTGTTTCTACAGTAACAATAGTGGAGAATTGATAAAGGGAGCAGAGAGATAAGAATCACATACTTTCATATTTTCTATAAATAGTTACATAACTCAGAATTAGAAACATGTATCTTTGTCAAATTACTTTGTTATCTGGCTTCTGTTCCTACTCCCTGAATGAAATTGTTATTTATAAAGTTACCAATGATTTTTTTTTTCATTTATTGCTGAATGCAATAGCTTTTCTTCGGTCTTCTTTAGATTGTGAATTCCTCAAGAATAGATATTGTCTTTTACCTTTGTTGTATCATTAGTACTTAGGACAGTGTACAGGTCTGGGACATACAGGTGCTTGATAAATGTTTATTTACTGACTATGCTTATCTTTGTCTTTCCTAATCTCTCTGCTGTATTTGAAACTGACCTTTTCTTCCTTCTGAATATACTTTTCTCTCTATGCTTCTGTGATAATGCTTTATCATTGTTCTCATCCTATCCATCTGAGCAATGATTCTTAGTCTCCTTTGCAAGATTATTATCTATATCCTCCTCTTTAACTTTAGAGGTGATCTTCTTCCTTAGTTCTTCCAAAGTTCTTTTTAGACCATCCTATATCCCTCACTATGGGATCTCTCAGGTATCTCATTGGCTTTCATGAGTCCAATCACTATCTTTATGCAGATAATTCTAAACATACATATGCAGCCTTCATTTATCTCCTCAGCTCCAATCCTGCATCTTCAAAAGACCCATCTCATGAACATATTCAAGATAACTGATTATCATTTTACCTAAAACCATCAGTCAAAAAAAAAAAGTTCTTCTCCTGGTGAAGAAAGGAAATATATTGGCCATAGGAAAGACCACTTTGGAGCATACACTTATTTGCAAAATATTTAGGAAAAGTTTAATATCATATTATAAACAGCAATATCACCACAGAAGAATTTGAAAAATAGAAAGGGAGAAAAAAAGTTTACAGAAAAAAAGGTCAAGTGGCACAAATTTAATCCTAAAGCATTTATACATAAAACACAAACTGACTACCACCTAAATTCCCATTGTGTTATATAATGAGGAGCAATGTTGCTCCAGAAACTGAGGTCTAAAAAACCAGTTTTACTTGACCAAATATGTACAGGCTGTCCCTAAAGTCTTAGTGAAGTTTAAAACTTTAATAGCTTAAAACTTAATTATAGCTTAATATAATATATGTAATATATTATATAATATACAATAAATATAAAATAACAATAAAATAATAGTATAATATAAAATAATATGATAAAACTTAATGATAGCTTAATGTAATATATAATAGCTTAAAACTAAAAATTTAATAGTTCAGTCTTCAATGACTTAAAACTGTACTAAGACTTTGGGAATACCAAGTACAATATAAGTTTATGGTGAAAGTTAAAGAATTTTAAATGTACTTAAATATCAATTTTCAATTTTATTTTAGAGGTGATATTTACAAAAGAAAGGAAAATTATCAAAAGTGGAGACATTATATAATTTTAAAATCTCCTAACAATACACAAGCTTGCTATTGAAACTTATGTTGACTTTAATATATCTACAGTAACTTTATGAGAGTACTCTTAAGATATACTGTGAGTACTCTTTTTTTTCTTTCTATTCCTAGGTATTTCATTATATGCATTTAAAAAAACATTATTCTGAGGAGTTGATAGGCTTCCCCATACTGTCACAGAGGTTCATAAAGAAAGAAAGGCTATGTCAAGTCTTTTTTTTTCTTTATTTATTTTCTTTTTATTAATTTATTTTTAGTTTCCGACATTCACTTTCATAAGATTTTGAGTTTTATTTTAAATAAATTTATTTATTATTAGTTTTCAACAATCACTTCCACAAGATTTTGAGTTCCAAATTTTCACCCCATCTTGCCCCTCCCCCCACCCCAAGATGGCATGCATTCTGAATACCCTTTCACCTAGTCTGCCTTCCCTTCTGTCTCTCCCCACCTTCTCTTATCACCTTCCCCTTCTATTTTCCTGTAGGGCAGGAGAGATTTCTGTAACCCATTTCCTGTATTTCTTATTTTCCACTTGCATGTGAAAACATTTTTTTAAACATGTGTTTTTAAAGCTTTGGGTTCCAGATTTTCTCCATTCCTCCCTCCTCAGTCACCCTTATTTAAAAGGCAAGCAACTCAATATAGGTTATACATGTGCAGTTATGCAAAATGCTTTCATATTAGACATGCTGTGAAAAACTAACCCTATTTCCCTTAATCCTATCCCACCCCCTTCATTTATTCTATTCTTTCTTTTGACCCTGTCCCTCCTCAGAAGTATTTGCTTCTGATTACCCCCTTTCCCAATCTGCCTTCCACTCTATCATCCCCCTACTCTCTTGCCCCTCCCCCCCCATTTTCCTGTAGGGTAAGACAGATTTCCATACCCAATTGAGTGTGTATGTTATTCCCTCCTTAAGTCAAATCCTATGAGAATAAAATTAACCAGTCCTTCTCACCTTCCCCTGTTTCCCCTCCACTGTAAGAGCCTTTTCTTTTCTAGGTTTTTTTTTTTTTGTGAGATAATTTACCCCGTTCCACCTCTGCCTTTCTCCTTCTCCTAGTATAATCCTCTCTCATCCCTTAATTTTATTCACCAGTTATGACCCCGTCTTCTTCAGCTCACCCTGTGCCCTCTATCTATCTATCTATCTATCTATCCATACATACATACAATTTTTTCCCCTCCAACTACCCTAATACTGACAAAGGTCTCATGAGTTACAAATATCATCTGTCAATGTAGGAATGTAAACAGTTCAACCTTAATAAGTCTCTTATGATTTCTCTTTCCTGTTTAGCTCTTCTTGTTCTACTTGAGTCTTGTATTTGAAAGTCAAATTTTCTATTCAGCTCTGGTCTTATCATCAAAAATTCTTGAAAGTCCTTTATTTCACTGGATGACCATTTTTTCCCCTGAAAGATTATACTCAGTTTTGCTGGGTAGGTGATTCTTGGTTGTAATCCTATTTCTTTTGCTCTCCAGAATATTATATTCCATGCCTTGTGGTCCCTTAATGTAGAAGCTGCTAAATCTTGTGTTATCCTGATTGTGTTTCCACAATACTTGAATTGTTTCTTTCTGGCTGCTTGTAATATTTTCTCCTTAATCTGGGAACTCTGGAATTTGGCTACAATATTCCTAGGAGTTTTCCTTTGGGGATCTCTTTCAGGAGGAGATTGATGGATTCTTTCAATCTCTATTTTGCCCTCTGGTTCTAAAATATCAGGGCAGTTTTCCTTGATAATTTCTTAAAAGATCATGTCTAGGCACTTTTGTTTTGATCATGCTTTCAGATAGTCCAATAATTTTTAAATTCTCTCTCCTGGATCTATTTTCCAGGTCAGTTGTTTTTCCAATGAGATATTTCACATTGTTTTCTAATGTTTCATTCTTTTGGGTTTGTTTTACAGTGTCTTGATTTCTTATAAAGTTACTAGCTTCCAATTGCTCTATTCTAATTTTTAAGGAAATATTTTCTTCAGTAATCTTTTGGACTTTCTTTTCCATTTGGCCAATTTTGCTTTTTAGGGCATTCTTCTCCTTATTGGCTTTTTGGATCTCTTTTGCCATTTGGGTTGGGCTATTTTTTAAGGTGTTATTTTCTTCAGCATTTTTTTGGGTTTCCTTTAGCAAGCTGTTAACTTGTTTTTCATGATTTTCTTGCATCATTCTCATTTCTCTTCCCAGTTTTTCCCTTGCTTCTCTTCCTTGCTTCTCAAAATCCCTTTTGATCTCTTCCAAGGCCTGGGACTGATTCATATTTTTCTTGGAGGCATTGGATGTAGAAGCTTTAGCTTCGTTGTCTTCTTCTGGTTATATGTTTTGATCTTCTTTGTTAACAAAGTAAGATAATATAGTCTGACTCTTTTTGCGATGCTTACTCATGAACCCGGCCAATTACTTGAGTTTTAAACTCTTTGTTAAGGTAAAAATCTGCTTCCAATGTGGAGAATGTACTGTCCAAAGCTTCGGGGGTTTGTACAGCTGTTTTCAGAGATACTTCTAGGGACCTGAAAATTTTCAGTTCTTCCAAGGTGCTATGATAAGGGGCAAGGTGTTTTCTCTCCAGTGCCAAAAGCTTCACCACACCAGCATTCCTCCTTGTGCCAGGACCATCCCTCAGAACTTTGACCCAGATCCAAGCACTGGCAAAGCAAGAGATTCCTGCCTCAGCACTGGCAAAGAGATCCCTGCAATCCCCCTCTGATCAGCCACTCAATTTCCCCTCAGTTTATGGGCTGGAACCTCAGGAAACAGCTGCAGCCCCAGGCCATGCTCCAGACTTGTGGCTGAGACCTAGCTCCACTCTCACCACAGTCGTAGACTTTTCCCACTGACCTTCTAAGTTGTCTTTGGTATTAGTGGGTTGAGTGGTCTGGAAACCTCCACAGCTGCCCATAATTCAGTCTTCTGAGTCCTGCTCCGGGTTTGCTGTGGCCTGCACACCCACACTGAACTGTGCTCCTCTCCCAGCCCAGCACAATATACAATTCCAATCAACCATCCAGGTTTTCTTGAGCTGGAAATTTGTTTCACTCTGTCTTTTTTTGGGTTCTGCTGCTTTAGAATTTGTTTACAGCCATTTTTTATAGGTATTAGGAAGGGTTTGGGGGAGAGCTCGAGCAAGTCACTGCTTTCCCTCCATCATCTTGGCTTCGCCCCCAGTTTTTGAGCTTTAAAATTTCTCCCACTCCACCTTCTCCTTCCCCAAGATGGTGTACAACCTGATATTGTCTCTACATATACATTCTTATTAAACATATTTTCACATTAGTCGTGATGTAAAGAAGAATTAGAACCAATAGGAGGAACCACAAGAAAGAAGAAACAAAACAAAACAGTAGGGAAAAAAAATTAGTAACAAGCTTTGATCTGCATTCCAACTTCATTGTTATTTCTCTGGATATGGATAACATTTTCAATCACGATGCTTTTGGAGTAGTCTTAGACCACTGCCTTGCTGATAAGAGCTAAGTCAATCAAAGTTAGTCATCACACAATGTGGAAATTGCTGTGTACAATGTTTTCCTAGTTCTGTCCACTTCACTCAGCATCAGTTCTTGTAAGTCTTTCCAGATTTTTCTAAAGTTCGCCTGCTCATCATTTCTTATAGCACAATAATATTCTATTACATTCATATACCACAATTAGTTGATCTATTCCATAATTGATAGGCAACCCATCAATTTCCAATTCTTTGCCACCACAGAAAGAGCTGTTATAAATATTTTTGTACATATGGGTCTTTATCTTATTTTTATGATCTCTTTGGCATACAACCCTAGAAGTGCTATTGCTGGGTCAAAGGGTATGCACATTTTTATAGCCTTTTCGGTATAGTTCCAAATTGCTCTCCAAAATAGTTGGATCACTTCATAACTCTACTAACAATGTGTTAATGTTCCAATTTTCCCACATCTTCTCCAACATTTATCTTTTCCTGTTTTTTGTCATGTTAGTCAACCTGATAGGTATGTTATGCTACCTCAAAATTGTTTTGATTTGTGTTTCTCTAATCAACGGTGATTTAGAACATTTTTAATATGATTATAGATAGCTTTAATTTAGGCCTAAAAATAGCTCTGAAAATTGTTCATATCCTTTGATCATTTATCAATTGGGGAATGATTTATATTCTTATAAATTTGACTTAGTTCTCTATGCATATTAGAAATGAAGCACTTATCAGAGACACTGATTATAAAAATTCTTTCACAGTTTTCTGCTTCCCATTTCATCTTAGTTACATTGGCTTTGTTTATGCAAAACTTTTCTATTTAATGTAATGAAATTATCCATTTTGCATTTCATTATGTTCTCTGTCTCTTGTTTGGTCATAAATTCTTCCCTTCTACATAGATTTGACAGGTAAAATAATGCTTGCTCACCTAGATTGCTTATATTATCAGCTGTTATATCTAAGTTGTGCACCCATTTTGACTTTATTTTTGTATAGGGTGTGTTTTGGTCTATGCCTAGTTTCTGCCATACTCTTTTCCAGTTTTCCCAGCAGCTTTTTTCCAGAGTTCTTATCCCAGAAGCTGGGGTCTTTGGGTTTATCAAATAATAGATTACTATAGTCATTGCATATTTAACCTATTCCACAGATCCACCATTCTATTTCTTAGTCAGTACCAAGCAGTTTTGATGATTGCTGCTTTATAATACAATTTAAGATCTGGAACGGCTAGGCCATCTTCCCCTGCATTTCTTTTCATTAGTTCTCTTGATATTCTGGACCTTTTTTTCGAAATTAATCTTATTATTTTTTCTAACTCTATAAAATAATTTTTGGTAGTTTCATTGGTATGGCACTGAATAAGTAAATTAGCTTAGGAAGAATTGAATTTTTATTATATTAGCTCAGCCTACCCATGAGCAACTGATGTTTTTCCAATTATTTAGATCTGACTTTATTTGTGTGAAAAGTGTTTTGTAATTGTGTTCATAGAGTTCCTGGGTTTCTTTTGGGAGGTAGACTCTTAAATATTTTATAGTGTCTACAGTAAGTTTAAATAGAATTTCTCTTTCTATCTCTTGCTGTTGGGCTTTGTTGGTAATATATAGAAATGCCGATGATTTATGTGGGTTTATTTTATAGCCTGCAACTTCACTAAAGTTGTTTATTATTTCAAGTAGTTTTTTACTTGATTCTCTGGTCTTCTCTAAGTATAGCATCATGTCATCTGCAAAGAGTGAGAGCTTTGTTTCTTCTTTACCTATTCTAATACCTTCAATGTCTTTTTCTTCACTTATTGCTAAAGATAACATTTCCAGTGCGATGTTGAATAATAGTGGTGATAATGGACATCCTTGTTTCACCCCCAATCTTATTGGAAATGCATCTAGCTTGTCCCCATTACATATTATGCTTGCTGAAGGTTTTCAATAGATGCTCAGTTCAGTTTTCCTTGATTTTTTTCCTGAAAGATACTGTCCAGGCTCTATTTCATCATGATTTTCAAGTAGACCAATAATTTTTAAATTGTCCCTCCTGGATCGATTTTCCAGGTCTGTTGTTTTACCAATGAGGTATTTTACATTGTCATCTATTTTTTTCATTTTTTTTGTTTCTGTTTGATTGATTCTTGCTGTCTCATAGAGTCATTAGCTTCCATTTGCCCAATTCTAATTTTTAACAAATTGTTTTCTTCTATTAGATTTTGTACCTCCTTCCCCATTTGACCAATTGCAATTTTTTGAAGCTTGTTTTCTCCACTATACTTTTTTTTTCCAGTTAGTCAATTGTATTTTTTAGGGACTTGTTTTCTTCAGTGTACTTTTTTCCAATTGGTTGATTGTATTTTTTTAAATTGATTTATTTTTAGTTTTCAACATTCACTTCCACAAGATTTTGAGTTCCAAATTTTCTATGAGTGACCACAAGCACTCTTTTCTGTCTTGGAACTGTGAGGAGGACTTTTTCTCCACAACCACTACATGCTTCATCATGCCAGCATTCTTCGTTGCCACAGGACCACCAACCAGAACTGTGACCCAGATCCAAGCACGAGGAAAGCAAGAGAATCCTTCACCAGCAAAGAGATCCCTGCAATCCCCCTCTGATCAGCCACTCTATTCCCCTTCAGTCTGTGGGCTGGAAGCTCAGGAAGCTGTTGCCACCCCAAGACTACACTCAGGAATTGAGGCTGGGACCTAACCTCTCTCACTGCAGATACAAACTTTTCCCACTGACCTTCTCAGTTGTCTTTGGCATTCATGGGTTGAGCTCTCTGCAAACCACAACAGCTGCCTGTGATTCATTCCTCTGAGACCTGCTCCAGGTTTACTGCAGCCTGCATGCCCACATTGAACTGAGCTCCTCTCCCCACCCAGCATGATATACCTTTCTGATGAACCATCCAGGTTATCTTGGGCTGGAAATTTGTTTCACTCTGTCTTTTTGTGGATTCTGATGCTTTAGAATTCGTTTAGAGCCATTTTTTAGAAGGGGTTTGGGGGAGAGCTCAAGCAAGTCACTGCTTTCACTCTGCCATCTTGGATCTGCCCCACCCCCCAACCCGGCCAATTGTATTTTTTTAGGGACTTGCTTTCTTCAGTGTACTTCTTTTTTTTCCAGTTGGCCAATTGTATTTTTTAAGGACTCTTCTAACTCTCTCATTTGACTTTTAAAATCCTCCTTAAGCTCTTCTAAGAAGGAGTTTTGGGCTTCAGAGCAGTTTGTATTCCCTTTTTAGGTTCCAAGTGTGGGTTTATTGACAATGTTGTCCTCTTCAGAATTTCTGCATTGATCTTCACTTTTCTCATAATATGAATCTATGGTACATTTCTTTTTGCTCATGGTGTTTCCTTATTCCCTGACCTTTAAAGAGATTGAGCTCTCCTGCTGGGGAGCAGAGGGCACTGACCCAAGCTTCTTGTGTTGGGAGCCTAGGGCCTGGTCAATGTCTTTGCATGCTTGGGCCTCTTATGTTGGCAATCGGAGGCTGTAGGGTTCTGGCAGCTTACCTGGTGTTGGGTTGGAATCAGCAAGTTTGGAACTCTAGGGCAACTTTAGGTTGCCTGCTTTTCCTTTCCTTTTGCTTTCTTCAGCTCCTTTCAGATGGGTGCTGCCAGGTGTTCATCTGCCTTGCACCCTTTTTTAGTGCTGCTTCCCTTATTTTTGCTGAGGCATTGGGAGACCTGTTTGCTGTAGAATGCCAAGGCACCTCCTGGTTTTCTGAGCTGGTTTCCACCAGTTCCCCAGCTCTCACTGAGGCACTCAGAGGTCCAGGTGTTGGTGTTTGCCTGCTCCACCACCTGGGTTTCAGGATCTCCTTCTGGCATGCTAAAGTGGGGCTTTCCATTAGCTTGCTGGGACACCTCCCATTCTGTATTGCTCCCCTTTCCCCAGGGCTAGAGGGGCCTTTTCCATTAATCCTTCAAGTTACCTGAGCTACTAGACTGCTGCTCCAATCTTTCTTCTGGTTCAGCTGTTCCAGGGTTTTTCCTGGTTGATATTTTCTGGGCTTTCAGAGGTTGATAGGAGAGGGTGATAATGACTGCCTTTTTACCCTGCCATCTTGGCTCCTGGAAGTGGAACTCAATTGTAAGGTTTTTATGCTGTAGTAAGTGGTCAGTTTTTTATATATAACCTGCACCACTGAGAAAAATAATATATGCCTTTTTGTGCCCATTCAATTTTCTTCAGAGGCCTACCATATTTAACTTTTCTAAAATTCTGTTCACCTTCTTATCTTCTTTCTTGTTTATTTTGTGGTTAGATTTACCTAATTCAGAGAGGGAGAAGTTGAGGTCCCCCATTAGTATATTTTTGCAGTCTAGTTCTTCTGGTAATTCCCTGAATTTCTTCCCTGAGAATCTGGATGCTATACCACTTGATCCATATATGTTTAGTAATGACATTACTTCATTGTCTATGGTGCCTTTTAGCAGGATGTAGTTTTCTTCCTTATCTCTTTTAATAAGATCTATTTTTGCTTTTGCTTTGCCTGAGATCAAGATTGCTACACATTTTTTTTTCTTCAGCTGAAGCATAGTCTATTTTACTCTAGCTTTTTACCTTTACCCTGTGTGTATCCCTCTGTTTCAAATGTGTTCCTTGTAAAGAACTTATTGTAAGATTATGGTTTTTAATGCATTCTACTGTCTGTTTCCATTTTATTGGAGAGTTTATCCTGTTCACATTCACAGTTATGATTACTATCTGTCGCTTTCTCTCCCTCCTTTTTCTCCCTTCCCCATTTATGCTTTTCTTTTTCCTTTCCCCTCTTTCCTTCCTCACTAGAGTTTTGCTTTTGATCACTGCCTCCCTCAGTCCCACTTTCCTCAGTCTCTCCTCCCTTTTCTTCCCCTTTACCCTTAATACTTCTTCCCTCCCTTCTCTCCTTCTTCCCTTTTCTTCCTCCTTTTCCTTTCTACTGCCTATTGGGCAAGTTAGATTTCTATACCTAATTGATTATGTTATTCCCTCCTTGAGCTAAATGTGATGAGAAGAAAGTTCAAACAATGTTCATCTCCTTCTCTTCTTTCGCTCTACTGTAATATGTCTTTATGCCTCTTCGTGTGAAGTAATTTACCCTTTGCTGCTTTCTCCTTTCCTCTTCTCCCACTACAATTCATTTTCATCACTTCATTAGGTTTTTTATCATCACATCAAAGTCAACTTGACCCATCCCTTCTGTCTATGGATATCCCTTCTAAATGTCATAACAAAGATACAGTTCTCATGAGTTCTCAAGTATCATCTTCCCATTTAGGGATATAAACAGTTTACACTTATTGAATAACATGTTCCCCCCCCCCTTCCTGTTTACCTTTTTATGCCTCTCTTGGTTCTTGTATTTTAAGATCAAATTTTCTATTGAGCTCTGGTCTTTTCATCAGGAAAGTCTGGAAGTCCCCTATCTTACTGAATGTCCATTTCATCTCCTGACAGTTTATGCTCAGTTTTGCTGGGTAGTTGATACTTGGTTGTAATCCAAGCTCCTTAGCCTTATGGAATATCATATCCCAAGCCCTCAGATCTTTTAATGTAGAAGCTACAAGGTTCTGCATAATCCTGCCTGGGGTTCCATGTATTTGGATTGTTTATTTCTGGTTGCTTACAGGATTTTCTCCATGACCTGATAAGTCTGGTATTTGGCTACAGTATTCCTTGGCATTTTCAATTTGGGATCTCTTTCAGGAGGTGATTGGTGGATTCTTTCAAAGACTATTTTATGTTCTGGTTCTAAGGTCTCAGGAAAGTTTTCCTGGATGATGTCCTGAAAAGTGCTGTCCAGGCTCTTTTTTTTTCCTTTTTTTTAATCATGGCTTTCAGGTAGATTAATAATTCTTAAGTTATCTCTTTTGGATCTATTTTCCAGGTCAGTTGTTTTTCCAATGAGGAATTTTACATTTTCTTCTGTTTTTTCATTCTTTTGATTATGTTTTACTGATTCTTGATGTGTCATAGAGTCATTACCTTCCAATTTCACAATAATAAATTTTAATGAGTAGTTTTCTTCAGTTAGCTTTTTACCACCATTTCCATTTGGCCCATTTTACTTTTTTGGGAGTTATTTTTTTCAGTGTACTTTTTTCCCATTTTTAAAAATAAATTGTTCAATTTTTCTTCTACCTCCCTTATTTGATTTTTAAAATCTTTCTTAAGCTCTTTCAAGAATTCTTTTAGGGCTTGAGACTGGTTTATATTCTCCTCAGAGGTTTCAGATGTGGGTAAATTGACAATGTTATCCTCCCATGAATTTGTGTTTTGATCTTCCTTGCCACCAAGATACTTTTCTATGGTTATTGTTTTTTATGTTACTTCTTGCTCATGTTGTTTGACATTTTCCTGGCTTTTAAAGTTGATCTCTGCTTCACAGGCAAAGTGAGCACTGTCTCAGGCTTCTTGTGCTGGGAGCTAGTTACTGGTTTGCTAAGGTGGGGCTTGTCACTGGCTTGTTGGGACACCTCCCTTCCTGTTCTGGTTCCCTTCAGACAAAGCAAGAGGGATCTTTCCCATTAATCCCCCAAGCCTCACAAGCTAAAAGACTGCTGTATGTAGTGTTTCTGTTGACTATACTATTTCAGTATTTATCCTGGGGCAATATTCTCTGGGTGTTTCGAGGTCAGGGAGGGAGACAGCAAATTACTGCTTTCTCTGCTATCTTGGCTCTCAGAAGTTGAAATCAAGTCTTTTTTAAAATAATTAATTTATTTTTAGTTTTCAATATTCATTTCCATAAGATTTTGAGTTTTAAAATTTCTCCCTCACCCTCTCCTTACCCCTCCCCTAGATGGCATGCAATCTTATATATATTCATATTAATCATATTTTCACATTAGTCATGATGTAAAGAAGAATTAGAACTGATGTGAGAAACCAAGAAAATGAAACAATAAAACAAAACAACAAAAGAAAAGGAGAGCCTATTGGGCTTTGTTTCCATATGCATTCAGACTCAATATTTGTTTATCTAGATGTGGATAGCATTTTCCATTGTGAGTCTTTTGGAATTGTCTTAGATTCTTGCATTGCTGAGAAGAGCCAAGTTGATCAAAGTCAGTCATCACACAATATGGCTGTTGCTGTGTATAATGTTCTCCTGATTCTACTCATTTCACTCAGCATCAATTCATACAAGTCTTTCCAGGTTTTTGTGAAGTCAGCTTGCTCATCATTTCATATAGCACAATACTATTTCATTACATTCATATACCACAACTTGTTCAGCTATTCCCCAATTGATGGGCATCCCCTCATTTTCCAATTCTTTGCCACCACGAAAGAAGCTGCTATAAATATTTTTTGTACATGTAAATTTTAATGAGTAGTTTTCTTCAGTTAGCTTTTTACCACCATTTCCATTTGGCCCATTTTACTTTTTTGGGAGTTATTTTTTTCAGTGTACTTTTTTCCCATTTTTAAAAATAAATTGTTCAATTTTTCTTCTACCTCCCTTATTTGATTTTTAAAATCTTTCTTAAGCTCTTTCAAGAATTCTTTTTGGGCTTGAGACTGGTTTATATTCTCCTCAGAGGTTTCAGATGTGGGTAAATTGACAATGTTATCCTCCCATGAATTTGTGTTTTGATCTTCCTTGCCACCAAGATACTTTTCTATGGTTATTGTTTTTTATGTTACTTCTTGCTCATGTTGTTTGACTTTTTCCTGGCTTTTAAAGTTGATCTCTGCTTCACAGGCAAAGTGAAGGCTTTTCCCATTTGTATGATCTCTTTGAGATACAGCCCTAGAAATGCTATTGCTGGGTCAAAGGCTATGCACAATTTTATAGCCCTTTGGGTATAGTTCCAATTTGCTCTCCAGAATGATTGGATCAGTTCACGACTTCACCAGCAATGCATTAGTGTTCCAATTTTCCCACATCTTCTCCAGCATTAATATTTCCCTGTTTTGTTACATTAATCAATCTGATGGGTGTGATGTGGTACCTCAGAGTTGTTTTGACTTGCATTTCTCTAATCAATAGTGATTTAGAACATTTTCCTATGACTATAGATAACTTTAATTTCTTCCTCTGAAAACTGCCTGTTCATATCCTTTGACCATTTGTCATTTGGGGAATGACTTTTATTCTTTTAAATTTGACTCACTTCTGTATATATGTTAGAAATGAGGTCCTTATTTGAGACACTGGTTGTAAAAATTCTTTCCCAGTTTTCTACTTCCCTCCTAATCTTGCTTGCATTGGCTTTGTTTGTGCAAAAAACAAAAAAAAAGAAACAAAAAAACCCAACTTTTCATTTTAATGTAATCAAAATTAATCATTTTGCATTTCATAATATTCTCTAGCTCTTGTTTGGTCATTAATTCTTCCTTTCTCCATTGATATGATGGTTAAACTATTCCTTGCTCTCCTGGTTTGCTTATAGTATCCATTTTTATAGCTAAATCCTATACCCATTTTGACTTTCTCTTGGTATTGATTGGAAAATGTTGGTCTATGCCTAGTTTCTGCCATACTATTCTCCAGTTTTCCCAGTAGTTTTTGTTTATTGTGGGTATTCTTGAGGAAAATACTAATTTTTTTTTTTAGGTACTGCTAGTTGGCTGAATAGATAGAACATTGAGCTTGAAGTAAAGACAACCTGAGTTCTCATCTGGCTTCCTACCTTTACTAGACTCTAGATAAGTCAATTAATGCTGCATGCCTAAGTTTCTTAATCTGTAAAATGAGATAATAATAGCATCTACTTCCCAGCATGCTTTGCAAACATTAAAACATTAAATAAATTCTAGGTATTACTACTATTACTATTACTACTACGACTATGACTACAACAATGACTACTACTACTACTACTACTACTACTACTACATCTATTACTAATGTTAAAGCGTAAGAGACTTAACATGCATTGGAAGATAATTATCTATGATAGATTTCTACCTTATCATCACACAAATGATTCAAGTATAGAGAATATAATATTCTTCTGTGCTTATTGTTTGCTGAGCTTAAAAATAAGACATTTGAAACAATAGAACAAAATATATCTTTAGTGGCACCCATACATATGGTATATGTAATGTTATAGAAGATTCTTTGATAAATACAGCCACAAAGATTACTTTTGTTAATAATCATTTTATGCTTAATAATAACCAAAGTAATAAATAGCATACGTGATCTTTAATAGCATTTTCCCATATCATGGATAATGTCCAGCACAGAGTACCAAAAGATGGTGAGATACTCTATCAGGGGTGGAGAACCTGCTCTAGATACTCCAGTTTTCTAAGTGATGTTGTGCTAATTTCTTCAAGGACAAAACATTTAGATTCTCCCAAATCAGATTCACAACATCTCAAAAGCATATACTTCAAAATACAAGAAAAAAAAATGAAAACATGTGCATGGGGAGCATTTGTTTTTCAAAGATAGTAACTTGAATGGGCAGCCTATTGAAACAAGGCAGCAAACATTTATTAAGCACATACAACATACAAGAAACTGTATTAAGTACTGAGGTTAAAAAATATAAGTGTAAACAAACATAGTTTCTGACCTCAAGGAGCCTAAATTTCAATGGGGAAAGATATGGTAGGGAAGAATGGCACATGGGAATGGTGTTAAAGTCTGTAGTCAGAAGCAGAGTTAGGAAGGGAATAAAATATGACCTAAGCTCCTCTCCAAAATGCAGGACCCTGAAGGAACTCACAATATAGCTATTTTAGACAGAAACTACAGAAGGTCAAAGAGCATAGGCCAGAATTAAGAGAAGAGAAACACTTCACAATTGAATTTAGGTAATTGCCTAGTGTTCTTCTTCTTCTTTTTTTAATATCTCCCTAAAATAAAAATTTTAAAAACAATCTTTCTATTACTGCACCCTTCAAAGTATCAAAATCATGGTTCATCCAAAGGACAATAGAAAGATATATGAGAGGACATAAATAAGGAGATAATGATAAATACCAATGAGGAATTTTAATCAAAAAGTAGAATTAAATAGTTTGTTGTTCAGTCATGACTGACTTTTCATGACCCTGTGCACTGAAGAATGCCAATATGCCCATGATGTTTCCTTGGCAAAGATCCTGGAGTGGTTTGCCATTTCCTTTTCCAGTGGTCAAGTGACTTGTCCAGGGTCAGAAAGCTAGTAAGTGTCTGAGGCCAGATTTGAATTCATGTCTTCCTGACTCCAGGCCACAACTCTATCCACTGAAGCTCCTTTCTTTAGGGAAAATCATTACCAGAAACAGAGATGGGCCAATCATCTACTGGGAAAAAAGTATAACAGATTGCAGTTTGTAATTTATTATTACATAATGTTAAGAGACAGCAGTTTCTCCAGCACATTTGGCAAATCCATTATGGAAGACTTGATCAAAAACTGCATAGGATGAAAAGATTGGTTAAGTTACAACCCATACTATATCCATATCAATAAAATAACAGAGCTATCAGAATGGTGTATTGAAAAAGGCCTTTTTCTTGGGAGTCAGACAAGAAAAAGATCTGACCCTTATCATCACAGTTTCTATGCTATGTGACTCTGAGCAAGTCCCTTGCCCTCTGAACATTGGTTTGCCCATATATAAAGATAACTTATATAAAGTATTTTGAAAAAATACTGTTTCAAATAACTAAATATCATTATATTACTAGTTGCAAAGCTAGGACTACAACCAGATCACCTGATTCTCAGAGCAGCATTGTTTCCATAACACTGCATCATCTCTTTTTCTTCATGCCCTTTCTTGTTGCCATTTTTTTCCTACTGTTAAGGCTCTGATTTCTAGTAAGTGTAGCCTAGCTCTAACTTTAGATTAAGCTAAATTAGATAGCTAGGATAAACAATTTCTGAAATAACAAAAAAAAGCAGAAAATTCTAAACATTATACATTTTATCTCCTTCATAATACCACCAGCATGTTATCTCATTTTGGTTTTATGAAAGAGATGAAGAGAAGGAGGAAGGACATATGTAAAAATGCACAAAGTATAAAAAACATTTACTAATCGATCCATTCAGTACCCATACAAAACACCTATCCTAAGAAGGAATTTATGGGCTTGTGTGTAAGACAAGGAGACACAATTCTCACCTGCTGTCAAGGAATTTATAGTTTAATAGTTGAGGGGAGCGCATCTACATAAAAGAATTGTATAAGTGAGAGAGTGAGATGACTATGAAGATGAAGTGAAAAAAGTGCTAAAGGAAATTTTTGAAAGCATAGCTCATGTTCAGTAAAGGGATATCAGGGAAGACTATAGGTAGGAGGGATGAACTAAGTTCAATCATGAAAGAACAGATGATTGGCACATTTAGGTGGCACAGTGAATAGAGCACTGGCTCTGAAGTCAGGACGACCTGAGTGCAAATCTGTCCTCAGGCACAGTGACACTTACTAGCTGTGTGACTCTGGGCAAGTCATTTAGCCCAAATTGCCTTTTAAGAAAAAAAAAAGAACAGAGGATCAAAAAATGGAGTTGGGTTGGAGAGGAACCATTTTCAGAACTTGTTGAGCATACAAGTGATATGATTATAGCAGTGAATTTTGAAAATAACTTGTTAGTAGTGTGGAGCATGAACAGAGTGGGGTTGAGTAGGGGGAAAGTTAGATTGGATTCAAGAAGACAAGATGGAAAACTTTTATAAAGATCTAGTGAGAATGCTAGGTTTTCATTCAACAATATTATTTTAGTGCTGGATAATGTAAATAATTTCAAGATATAGTAAAAAATGTGATTTAGAAGATAGACATTTGGTTAAAAATAATGCAAATCTGAATATCTAAATGAAGCCTTACTAAATACTACACACACACACACACACACACACACATATATTTGTAAAATCTATTACATTTGCAATTTTTTTTCATTTTCAATGTCCCTTTATTTTCTTTACTTTTTGAAAAGTATTTTTAACATTCATTTAAAAAGATTTAGTAGATGGTGGGGTAAAGGCAGGGACTCACCTGAGCTTTCCCCAAACACCTCCAAATACCTTTAAAATGTCTCTAAACAAATTCTAGAGCAGCAGAACCCATAAAAAAACAGAGTGAAACTAATTTTCAGCCCAAGACAACTTAGAAGTTCAGTAGGAAAGGTCTTTTGCACCATAGTGAAAGAGGAGTGTAGTCCAGCACAGGCTGCAACAGCACAAACAGGGCCCCAGTAAATGCAGAGCAGGCCTTTCAGCAACTTAATTATAGGCAGCAGTGGTAGTTTCCAGACCTCTGTGCCCACAAATGCCAAATACAACTTAAAACGTCAGCAGGAAAGGTCTGACACACCTGGGTGAGAGTGGAACACAGTCCAGCACAGATCATGCCAGCACAGTCCCCACCACAACAAACCAGGAGCAGGCCTTGGGAGTAAATCACTAGCAGCAGAGGCTGTGGCTGCTTCCACATCTCTCAGCCCACAGACAGTAAAGGGGAGTCAAACAACTGCTCAGAAGTAAATTACAGGGATCTCTTTGCTAGCACTGAGGCAGTACTCTGTTGCCTTTTCCATAAGTTGATCCAAGTCACAGACCTGGGTGGCAGTCCCAGGGCAAGAAGGAGAACTAGCACAGCAGAGCTTGTGGCCACAGTGGAGGGGGGACTATTGTCACTGTTCCAGGGCAGAAAAGATTGCTTGTGGTGGTTCATGTTGGAAGAACTAAAAATTTACAGGGCCCTAGAAGTATCTCTGAAAAGAGCTACTCTAAAACCATGAAGTTTGGGATAGTGTGCCCACCACCCTCGAAGCAGAACCCTACTTTAAGAAAAAGTTAAAAGTCAAGGAATGGGCAGGGAAAATTGGTGAAAAATTCACCAAACAATGCGTGAAAAATTGAATATAGAAAGTTATTATGGTGACAAGGAAGATTAAAACACACTCAGAAGAACATAACAAAGTCAAAGCTACTACATCCAAAGCCTCCAAGAAAACTATGAATTGATGTCAAGCCATGGAAGATTTCAAAAAGGATTTTGAAAGTCAATTAAGAAAGGTAGAGGAAAACTAGGAAGACAAATGAGAGTGGTGTAATACAATAATGAAAAATTAATTAACAACTTGGTAAAGAAGACACAAAAAATATTGAAGAAAATAATACCTTAAAAAACAGAGTAGGGGCAGAGCCAAGATGGTGGAATAAAAGCAGTGGCTTGCTTGAGCTCTCCCCCAAATGCCTCCAAATGTCTGTAAAAAAAAATTCTCTAAACAAATTACCCACAGAAATACAGAGTGAAACAAATTTCAAGCCCAAGACAACCTGTATAGTTGATTGGAAAGGTCTGTTGCACTGGAATGGGAGAGGAGCCCAGTTCAGCTTGGGCTGCACAAACAAAGACCAGACCTCAACAAACTTGGAGCAGGCCTCAGAGGACTGTATCATGGGCAGCTGTGGCAGTTTCCAGACTTCTCAACCCATAAATGCCAAAGACAACTTAGAAGGTCAGTAGGAAAGGTCTATCATACAATGGTGAGAGAAAAGCTGTAGCCAGCCCCTGTCCTGGTGCAGCCCCAAGGCGGTGGCTACTTCCAGAGCTCTCAGCCCACAGATGTAGAGGGAATCAAGTGGCTGATCACAGGCATTTTGCAAGGATCTCTTTTGCTGGCACTGAGGCAGGATTCTCTTGTTTTGCCCATGGTTGGATCTGGGTCACAGTTTGGGGCAAATAAGAGTGTTGACATGATGGAGCTTGTGGTGGTGTTGGAGAGGGAATCCTCCTCACAGGTCCAAGGCAGAAAAGAGTGCTTGTGGTCACTCATAGACCAAAGCCCAGGCCAGGAAAGGAGTAAACATCTCGCCCTTGATCATACCATCTTGGAAGATCTGAAAATTTACAGGTCCCTAGAAGTAACTCAGAAAACAGCTGCTCAAAACCCCTGAAGCTTGGGACAGTACATTCTCCACACTAGAAGCAGACCCCTACCTTAATAAAGAGCTTAAAACTCAAGTAATTGTCTGGGATCACGAGCAAACAAAATCTTGTGGAAGTGAATGTTGAAAACTAAAGATAAATTAATTAATTAATTTAAAGAAAAAAATAGACTAGTCCAAATAGCAAAACAGGTCCAAAAAGCCAATGAGGAGAAGAATGCATTAAAAAGTAGAACTAGCCAAACAGAAAAGGAGGTCCAAAACCTCACTGAAAAAAAAATAATACCTTAAGAATTAGAATGGAGAAAACAGAAGCTAATGACTTACAAGAAATCAAAAAGCAATAAAACAAAATGAAAGAATGAAAAAACAGAAGAGAATGTGAAATATCTCCTTGGGGGAAAAAAAACTGACCTGGAAAATAGATCCAGGAGAGAGAATTTTAAAATTATTGGACTACCTGAAAGTCATGATCAAAAAAAGTGCCTAGACATCATCTTTCAAGAAATTATGAAGGAAAACTGCCCCAACCTGTGGGTAAAATAAAATTGAAAAAACCACCAGTCACCTCCTGAAAGAGATCACAAAATGAAAACTGCCAGAAATATTATAGCCAAATTCCAGAGTTCTCAGGTCAAGAAGAAAATATTACAAGTAGCCAGAAAGAAACAATTCAAGTATGGTGGAGTCATAGTCAGGATAACACAAGATTTAGCAGCTTCTAAATTAAAGGATCTGAATGCTTAAAATATGATATTCTGGAGAGCAAAGGAGCTAGGATTACAGTAAAAAAACACCTACCCAGCAAAACTTAATATAATCCTTCAGGAAAAAAATTTGGACATTCAATGAGATAGAGGATTCTTTATGAACATTCTTGATGGAAAGGCCAGAGCTGAATAGAAAATTTGACTTTCAAATACAAGATTCAAGAGAAGCATAAAAAGGTAAACAAGAAAGTGAAATCATAAGAGACTTAGTAATTTTAAAGTGCTTACATTCTTACATGGGAATATGATGTTTGTAACTCAGAAGACCTTTCTTATTATTACTGTAGTTAGAAGGAGTATATATAGACAGAAGTCATAGGTGTGGGTTGAATATGAAGGGATGATATCTAAAAAAAAATAAAAGTAAGGGGTGAGAGAGGAATGTACTGGGAGATAGAGAAAGGGAGAGGTAGAATGGGGTCAATTATCTCTCTCAAAAGGGGCAAGAAAAATATTTTACAATGGAGGGAATGAGGGGGGAGGTTAGGGGAGTGAGTGAATCTTACTCTAATCAGAATTGGCTCAAAGAGGGAATAATACACACTCAATTGCATATAGAAATCCATCTTACCCTGAAGGAGAGTAGAAGGGAATGGGGATGAGAGAAGGGGGAGGGGTGATATAAGGGGGGGCAGATTGGAGGATGAGGTAGTCAGAAGCAAAACACTTTTGAGGAGGAACATGGTGAAAGGAGACAGAATGGAATAAACTGGGGTAGGTGGAATGGGATGGAGGGAAATACAGTTAGTAATAGTAACAGTGAAAAAAATATTTCACAGCAAGTTTCTCTGATTAAGGGCTCATTTCTCAAAAATATAAAGAACTGAGTCAAATTTATAAAAAATAAGAACCATTCCCCAATTGATAAATGATCAAATAATGCAATCATTTTTCAGATTAAGTAATCGAAACTATCTATAGTCATAAGAAAAAAAAACATTCTAACTCACTATTGATTGGAGAAAAGCAAATTAAAACAATTCTGAGTTACTCCCTTAGACCTATTAGATTGACTAATAGGATAGAAAAGATAAATGACAAATTTTGGAGGTGATGTGAGAAAAAGGATATATTAAAGCAATGTTGGTGAATTGTGAATTGATTTGACCATTCAGTAGAGCAATAAAACCAGGCATACTAGGTTTGTATCCCAAAACTGATAATTTTTTTTTTTTTAACAAGGCACCTATACGTGCAAAAATACTGATAGAAGCCCTTCTCTGGGAGTAAAGAATAGGAAATTGAGATGATGCCATTAGGTGGGGAAGGGCTGAACAAGTTGTGGTATGTGATTATGAAGGAATAATACTGTACTTTAAGAAATGATGAGAAGGATGCTCTCAGAAAAACCTGGAAAGATTCGCATGAGCTGATGCAAAGTGAAATGTACTGTGTACAAAGTAACAGCAATATTGTGAGATATTGTGAGCTGTGAATGATGTAGCTATTCTCAGCAATACAACAATCCAAGATAACTCTGAAAAATGCTACCCATCCCCAGAGAAAGAACTAATGGTATCTGAATACAGATTGAAGCATACTTTTTTTTTCTAACTTATGGATATGTTTTGCATGATTACACATATATACATTGTACACATGTATAACTTATATTGAATTGCTTGCCTTCTCGATGAGAGGGGGTGAGGAGGGAATAAAGGAGAGAATTTGGAGCTCAAAATTTTAAAAAAGAAATGTTAGAAATTGTTTTTATATGTAATTGGGGAAAAATAAAATATTAAACAATAAACACTAATAAAATTAAAAAAATAGTTCCAAATTCTCTCCCTCCCTGCCATCCTTTTTTCCACCCATTGAGAAAGTGATATATCAATTGTATATGTAATATCATAACAAAGATATTTTCTTATTTTGTTGATGTTCAGTCATATTTATTCATGACTTGCCCAGTGTCATATTAGTAAGCATCTGACGGTTAGATTTGAACTCAGGTCTTGCTGAATCCAGACCTGTCACTCTATCTACTATGACACCTACTTGTCACAATTTCCGTATTAGTCATGCTGCAAAAACAAACAAATAAATTGACAGACAAACAAGCAAATAAAAGCATAAATGAAGCAATGAAAAGCAAGAAACACAAAGAAAGTGAAAAATATATTTCAATATGCACACAGAGTTCATCAGTTCTCTCTCAGGAGGCAGATAATACTATCATGGTACATTTAGAATTCTCCTGGGTTATTATATTTGCCAGTTGTTCATCATTACAATATTGTTGTTACTGTGAACAATGTTCTCCTGTTTTTGCTCATTTCACTTTGCCTTGTTTCATCTGTGTCTTCCCACGTTTTAGTTGGGGGGGAGTTAATAAAGAAGAAAGTGTTTGTGAAAAGGAAACACACTTGTAATAAAGGACTTGACATTCTTTAATAAGTGGAAGGGATATTGCTCAATTTGTTGGTGGTGTTCTACTTGCCAAATAATTTGTTAACAAAATCTCTTCTCTTATGTTTGCATATGATTTTCTTTCTACTTTCATCACTTTCTAGTTTGCTTTTATAAAATAATACCTGGTATATTTTCAGTGTTTTATACATGAAAGATATAAATAAAGTTTAATTTCTATCATTAAATAATTCATATCTTATGGTTCTTTGTTATTGTTTTCTACTATGATTGCCTTGACAAAATAGCCAGGTATTGTCAGTGGGCTTTGAAAAGTTTTGGGTTTTAAGTCACACATGCAAAAATATTAAAAACCTACTGTGGTCACTCCAATTCCCTGAAAATATGTGGTCTTAGATTTATTTTTGTAGGGCAGAGTTGTTTTAACTATGCACATTTCAACACTATCTTCTGTCTTTCTCATATGATAAATAATAAAAGACAGAAGCACTTACTGAATAATCCTCTGTTGGGATTTTGCATCTTACCAATGGTTAGGCCCAGGGAGAGGCAAAGGTGTCATTACATTTATTTTTAGATCTAAATCCTAAGCAAATTCTTTCCTCCCCAGGATTGATGTTACTTTCGATTTTAATTATATCCTTACTATTCAATTAAATACACAAAAATTCTGGGCACTTCAAGACATTGTCATAGTTGCAACCTAATGCTAACAATGTCTTATGATGATGTCTTTAACACAACTCTCATTTACTTTAAAAGACATTAAATAATATAAAAATAATTTAAAAAACACATACGACCAGAATAGATGGACCAGTCATTTAGTAACAGTGAGAAATGGCAGATATACAGCCCAAACACTTGACAGGTAACCTTGAAGTATTAAAAGAACCAAAAAAGGATATATAGATAATTGATCGTCTATTAGGAAACTTTAGAAAAAAAAGATAATAACTCCTTAGTATGTAAAGTTGTGATCTCAATCAATAGAAGGAACACTTTACAATGATAAGATCTAAGACCTTTTAAAATAGTCCATTCAATAAATATTTATTAAGTACCAATACTAATAAAAATAATAATTCTTGAGAATTCAACAATCTGGGAAGCACAGCATTGTTATAGACAAAACTTGTCCAGAAACATTTGGGCAATATTGGTCCAATTGCAAAGCATAATCTTAACATACTTTATGGTCCACATACTCATGATGTATTAGTGGGGTCAAGGGAAAAGATTTTTAAGATATGTAGGCATAAGAAAAGTTATCAAAACCATGTCAGAACAGAAAAATGTATATATCATATCTGTGATTCTCTCTGTTACCAGAAGATTGCTTCAGTGAACCTTCAGAAGATGAACTTAATATCCTCAATCTCATGACTTAAAAAAACACACAGTGATTTTATACAGTTGTGCTATTACACAGGACTTTGAAATATTTGTAAGAAAAATAAACAAATAAAAGAATAGTGACTTGTCCTGGCATCCTTTTTATCCTATCATGGAAGAGGAAAAAGCATGAGATGATGATGATGATGATTATGATGATGATCCTTGAGAGCCAGAACTATCTTACTTTGCCAGTTATATTTCCTGAGACAAACATAGTACTATGCATATACTAGATATTTAATAAATGTTGCATTAATTCACTCAATAGGTAAATGCCTGTTGATTTGTGAAATGTAACTGAAGTTATTTGCTTTTGTATAAAACCTGTGAAATGACTAAGATCCAAGAGGAGAAGCAAAATGCCTGTAATAGGAACCACATTGAAGGTACAATATATTGAAAAGGAAATCATCAAACAAATGTCAGAATGAATGTGTTTTTTAATAAAATGGAAAGTCTTTCTTGTGGTCCCTCCTATTGGTTCTAATTCTTCTTTACAATATGACTAATGTGAAAATATGTTGAATAGGAATGTATATGTAAAGCCTATATCGAATTGCATACCATCTTGGACAGGGAGGCAGGAATGGAGGGGGAGAAAATTTAAACCTCAAAAGCTTATGGAAGTGATTGTTGAAAATTAAAAATAAATTAATTAATTAAAATAAAAAAGTGGAAAGTCTATTATGATAATTTAGGACAAGATCATTAGCACCAGATATTACAGAAAGGTTATAAGTACTCTGGATTTATTGATTAGTGCAGATTATATAACGAGAAGGTAGAAATTGTACATTTTCCTGTTGCTTTCAAAATTTTAACATTTGTTGAACTCTTAAAATGATATGAACTGGTAGCTATAATTACAAACAAAAGGCTTGCTATCATTTACAAATTAGGAGATACCTAATTGCAATGATACAAATATAGATCTGAAAATGTCCTTAAGAATTCAATCAACAAACTGTATAGCAACTGGATAATTTCCTCACAGAATCATTTCCCACAATTGCATGTAGTCACTCTTCATCTATAAATATGTAAGAACAATATTTTAATGGAAGCCACCAAAACAAATACTTATACTCCTGAGAACCAAAACTAAAATCTTAAAATAACTAACCTTTAAAAGTATAGAGAGACTGCATTGAAAAAAATCTTTGTGAGCAGCATGAGGAAGAAGAATTAAAAGAAGGAGGAGGAGGAGAAAATGGAGGAGGAGAAAGTAGAGCAAGAGAAAGAAGATGAGGGAGTGAAGGAGGCAGAGGATTACATGAAGAGTGAGAAAGTAGAGGAGGAGGGGAATTAAAGGGGAGAAGGGGAAGAATGGAAAGAGGAGAAGGTGAGGTGGAAATAAGGAGGGGTAAGTGGAGATAAGGGGAGAAATAGGAGGAAAAGAATAAGGAGGAAGAGGAGGAGATGGAAAAGAAGAAGAGGAAGAAGAAGAACAACAACAACAATAACAATAACAGCAACAACAACAACAACAACAACAACTCTGTTGCACTCTGAAGTGGAAGTCTAAAGGAGAAAATGACAGAAGTGAGATTATGAGATTAAGTGCTTTTGTGGGAAAATGGCAGATATTTCCACAAATGTATGCCACCTTTGGTCTTATGTTGGGGGCAAGTATCACTGGCCATTAAAGGAGTGAGACCCCTGCATTTTCTCATCAAGGTGTCAATGTGCATTACTACCTCATTGGAAAAGATGTTTCCCTTTCTACGAAGGTCTTCAACTCTTCTTGTTATGAAGATGATTGAAGGATCTAATCAGGGTAATCAGACTTTTGAACAACATTCCATACACATATTTTCTTCTTTTTTTTCCTTCTTAATTTAACTCTTTTTCAGTTTATGTAAATCTTACCATTTTTACCATTGAAATTTCCATTCTGGATACTTTTTACTATAAAATATTCTTCTATTCCATTAATTTCTTATCACATACTCCTATCACAAATAAATAATGCTACAAATATTTTGATATATATTGGACCTTTGTTGCTATCCTTGGTATATGTACCAAATTGAAGGGTTGCTGCAAAAAAAGATCTGGACAATTTTCTCACATCTTTTCTATACTTCCAAATTGACATTTAAATAGTTCTGAGTTCCACCAATGGGGTATTGGTGTACTCATCTTCCTACAGCCTTCCTTTTTTGAAAATTCCATTTTTTCTCACTCTTCTAAATTTTCAAGATAGGAAATAAAATATAGATAAATAGAAAGGCAGATTTAGAAAATAGATAGACAGAATTTATTTTGCTCTTAGTCTATGTCAGGAACTGTGCTAAACAGTGGGGATACAAGTATAAGCCAGTAAGATAGTCTTTGCCTTCAAAATTTTATATTCTAATGAGAGAAGACATAAAGGGGAGCTAGAAATGAAAGTGAGTTGGGGTGTGAAAATGGCTAGAAAATAGATGCTTGAAGGTAGGCGAGATAGGTGAAAGCTCAGAGCACAAGGTCCCAATGACCAAGTTCAAGCTTCCATTGGGAAGGGGATGTGGATGACAGTCAGAGGTCAGGGAGTATGAAAGCGAGGTATGATTCTGTAACATTTGCAATTCTTTTGAAAACTTTTTATATCTTTTAACTGTTTATCTCTTGAGGAATGGCTCTCAATGGAATATTTTTTTCTGTATATCTAAGACATCAGATTTTTATTGCTAATAGCAATAGGAACAGGGAGTATACCTGTGATTTCACTGATGAGTATGCATATATACTTACATATATACACATACATACATATACATATATAAACACACACACACACACACACACACACATATATATATATATATAATATGTATATATATATATACACACATACACTCTTGAATGAAGAAGCTCCCCATGAATCTTCCTCTACCAATGAAGGTCAAGACCTACACTGCCACTTACAGTCTTTGTTAGTTGCTAAATAACAGACAAGTCACGTGACTTATTCAGGATCATGTGTCAGAGGTGAGACTTGAACCCAGGTCTTCATAGTTCCAAGAACAGCTCTTCATCCATTTTACCAATATTCTGCATTAGATTATTAGCTTCTTGAGGGCAGACATTGTTTTTGCATTTCTTTTACCACTTACCACAATGCTGGCACATAGGAAGAGCTTAATAAATGCTTATTTATAATGTGAAAATGCCATGTCAGATTCCTAATTTGTTAGAAAATGATAGTCAGTTCTTTTTGATTACTTTCTTATGAAAAATCATCACCATTGAGTCAAATATCATTTATTTATATCATAGTTTATTAGAAGTATAAAAGTCACAACCTTCCACAGTTCATTTTCCCCTGTGGAGAATTCTGTTGACACGCCTACTGCGTTTAATGCCAAATAGCTAATAAAATTAAATAAGACAGAAAAAAAGATTTATGAACAACTCAAAATAAAGGTTTGTGTTGGCTATTTTTGAGATCAAACAGTTGATGGAAATAGGGAAATAAAATGAAGGCTGATTTATCAGTGCTAGGAAAATGAACCTGGAGTCATGCAAAACTAACTCCAAAATGCTGCAGGATTTCCACATATCTGAATGTATCTGTACTAGGTCCTGCCTGTCCATTTTTCACCTCTACATGATAAATTCACTTATTTTTTTCAGTGCTGATTCTCCAGAAAACCTAAGGAAAATAAAAAGTAGATGATTCATTAGAAGGGCAGCATTGCAGAGCAGGGTGAACAAGTAGGCATATATAAATGGGAGTGCATTTGAAAGCCTTTCAGACAGAAGTGAGAGACAAGTAGTAAAGCACTTCATTAGGATTTGTAAATCCTAATTTACAAATTTCATTATATAAAATCAATGGCAAACAGCATTCCACAAAAAGTGCTAAATTTGAGAATAAGGAACAAAATTGACTTGTCAAGCAGATGTAGGTCTAACTGAGACACCAATCCATCTTGCACAGCAGGCTGTTTGTAAAAAGCATATCTCTGATACTCTAAGATTCATATTTCATAAATTTTTGGTGGGGACTTTTTATTGAATCTTAACTTACTTCTCAAATAAAGCATATTTATAATAGCACTGCATGGAAGACATGACTAATTACCTCATACTGAAGATGTTAATGGGTGTTTTATTGACACCCATGGGATTTAACAATCTGAAATAATGTCTGTTTAAAAAAAATTAAGGTGGAAAGTGACAGGTTATTTAGTAATGCACATGGATACATAGGCTACATGATAATTGGCTTAATCTAACAGAATGTTAAATTTACAAATGTGCGTTCATAAGCAGAAACTAGAACAGTGTAAATTCTAAAGTCTATTACTTCTCTTATTGACAACATGATTATAGTAGAGTGATTACAGACAGTGCTCAAAGTGTATATATCCTATAAATATAAAGAGTAGGTCACTTGCTACTTTTCCCATTAATAGCTACTTCTACTGATGATGTTTGTCTATCTCAGGTTTCAAAAAGTGTGTGTGAGTGTGAGTGTGTGTCTGTGTGTGTGTGTGTGTCTGTGTCTGTGTGATAGGTCCTTTTGCCTATTTAGTGAAGCCTGGAGATGGCTACTCAGAGTAATGCTTGATACTGATTATGTCTGCTATATAGAACTCTAACTAGGGTGGAATGTTTCCCTAGGATACTGAATTTAGAGGATACTGACAAATATACTTTCTACCCATGCATATTGCAACCTGTCCATACCCGCAGTTTTGGTAACTCTATTCCATTCCCTTCCATAAATTTTATACAGATGGGCTATGACCTTACTTACTATGACCTTACTCTATATCTGTTAGTGTGGCTTGGATACCTATGAAGCATGGATACCTCTGAGGCTATCCATAAGCTATATCTAGTTCTCAGTAAGTCACATACACAGCTGCAGACACAGACATTCCCACAGACACAGAAACACATACACATACACATGCACATGCACACATCCATATCCTTTCTAAGATAAAAAACCCTCTTCGTTGTAACATAATTTAGTTTCAATTTCCTTTTCCACTTTTATTTCACATTAATATTCTTTTTTTAAGATTCTGCCAATTAATCAAGGCTAATTCATTTATATAGAGTTATCCAAAGTGCCACAAAATACTTTGTTTACATTCAACAATACCCACTTTATCTAGAACAGAAGTTCTTAACCTGGGTTCTGAAAAAAATTGTTTTTAAAAAAAAAATTTTTGACAACAGTATTTCAATATGTTAGAAAAATCTGAAACAAAAATCTACTGCAGTGAGTGAGTGAATGAAAGAAAGCCTTTATTACACTTCTCAAAAGAGAAGTGGGCACAATGCACTCCCTTTCTTAAAAACAGCTTACAATTTCCTAATTACCATAACATTCCTAGTTACCTAAATTCTCTAGTCAAAAAGGTGTCTGTAATGTCACTTATTCATTAAGAGTTCCATAACACAAAACTCCTGCACAGAGTTGTTAAGAATTATGAGATTTTACAAAATCTCTTTTTTTGCATAATTACCAAGTTTCTTTTCACACACACACACACACATACACACACACTCACACACAATACTTTTACCAGTGCTTGACTTAAACAATAATTCCAAATGCTAGTTAACAATTTTAAACTTCATAAGTGAGAACCAAATAATTCCAGCTAAATCTTCCCTTTAAATATAGACAAAATGTGGAAGTTCTCATTTCTTAAATTACAGTATTTAAAAGAAAATGTTACAAAATGGGATTATATAGAATACCCCAACAGTCCAACCCATTCCTTTTTCTCTTTCTCTAAAGGCACAACTCTTGATCTAATCAACATTCCAAATTATAAAATAAATTGCCCTTCTGACAACATAACTAATACAATTGCTTACCAGATTACATCATATAAGAAAATCCAGAAATATGTAAGCAGTATATTAAAAACTTGACACAGAACCAATTAATTATTATTAAAAAGAAAAAAACAAAACCTTACTTTATTTCTGGAACCCTCCACCAGGTCCAACAGTCTCCTGGGGCCACTCCCACCCCAATAAACTGATTTTTTTTTTCTACTATCTATGCTAGCCCATCATTGTCTGTTACTGGTCTGATAGCCTCAGGCCACATCCAGGTTCCCAATTCCATCCAGATTCAACTTCAATGACATACTTGGCCCACGGCAGCCTAGACTTCCCCATGCAAGCTAGTCCCTGCCTTGAGAGCCTGGGCCATATAGCCCATCCCCCAACAAACCCAGTCTTTATCCTAAAGAAGGCCTGGGTTGAAAATTTTTTTTCTAATTTCTAATTGAGACCCTGACATATGACAGAATACCTAATTAATTCCAAATCAGTACATATCAATAAGTTGTTCACAATAAAATATGTTTGCATCACAGGGCATACATTATAAAATTATTTCCACAATAGTAATAAACTTTGAAACAACCCATTATCAGTTTAGATGAATGTACTTCTAAGTCACTTTGTACAGAAAATCATTCATCTCATAATTAATATGTTGAAACTATAACTTTAAACCACCATATATTTTTATAATAGTCAAGATTTTAAATGAAAATTTGCTGTTATAGCAAATATCACTATCATTATTACTTGCTTATAACCAAATATACCTAAGTATTTAATAGTTTCAAAATATCTCATTTTTATCACTAAAAGACCCATTCCAGGTCAAGAGTTACCTTAACACCATTTCTACCTCACAATGGTCCCTCAAATTTTACAATCTAAGAGTTTTAGAAATACAATATGATTCAGAAACATAGTAATAACTTAAACAATAAACTTCAGATAACATCCATTGTGTTTCCAGATTATCACATATAGAAATTATCACTCTTATTACTCTTGGTACTTTTAACAATTATATTAAATAATAATAATGCCACATCTAACATATGCCATTGCATTAAGCACTTTACAATCATATCATTTTTCCCATAATAACCATTATGATTATTTTTTTCCTTATAGAATAGTAAACTTAAATCCAATCAGATCTCAATTTGTAATCGCTAATGATAAACATTTAAAAAACATTTCTGTTTTAAATCCAATACTCTTGGCCATTTAAAAGCAAATATTCTCCACAAATTTATATATTCCCTTAAAAAAAACCCTTGGTGCTAATTCCTGCTCTAAATCATTCTCTCCCTTTTTCTTTCTTACTTCCTTAAGAGAACAAAGAAAAAGCCCCCCTCCTTTTTAGAGGCTTATCCGATAAAGTCATCCTCTGGAAAATCTCAGGCTTCAGCAATTTGAACCCGGCATAGTCAGTTTTCCTGCCAGATTTAATAAAGCTTTCCTAAGGTAGTTGGTCTTCTAACCCTCTATAACTTTATTGGTTTTCAAATCACGCTACAAAATTTTCATTTTTCAATCCTTCTACTTAAAACAGACCAAAACTTCCTCACACTTTCTCAACATGCTGAAACTATTTAAAGCTGGCATAAAGGCACCCAGAACAACCAGCCAAGGGTGGAGAACTTAAGAGCACATGGCTTACCTCAAAACACTCTACCCCCACCCCCACCCAAATTACACTCACCAAGTGAGCAGCTTTCCTCTGCAGTTCTGAAATCTGAAGGGAGATAAGAACTGCAAATCCAGAGAACAACACTCTCCCTTTCTCTCTCTTACTCTCTTCCCAAATAGCTTTCACAATTTTACTATGCATTCTAAACAAATCACTGAAATCTTAAAGTAATCACATTAAAAGACAGAAAAAACTCTTATTTTTACAACTTTAAACACATTGCCTTGATATCATATATATTGGCAGGAGGAATACAAAGACAACAATTCAAACTCTTAGCCTTGGGATCCTATTAGACCTGAAATCAGATTCTTCTCAGCCCTTTTTTTCTCTCTCTCCCCTAGCTATCTTGGGCATCATGCTCCAAATCCTTATCAGTAAAAGCTGCTTGCTGCACCTTCTACTAACTTCTGAGAGATTCTCTCCCTGCATTTTGATTCTAATCTCAATCTCCTGCTGAAAACCCGAGACAGGATGTCTTTCCCACTGTTCCTTCTCCAATCTCAGACCTCAAAAGTTACCCAAAAATTTTTCTGGCAGGCACAAAACATCAACAGACAGACAGACAGACAGACAGACAGACAACGTGCATATAATTCTAATTCTAAACTTGACAGGTCAAAAGAAATTCGTCTTGTCCCAGGATCCTCTTTGAATGGGTCCTGAGGTTTTTCCATAGTCTGACTCCCCTCTTTTATTTTTTAGGGTTCTAGCATTTTCTTCTTATCATTGTCTCAGGTAGACTAACAAACTTTCTCCCCCAATGAATTGTTTTAGGCAATCTCTGGGGGCAATCTTTTGCTCCCCTTAGGTACTGTCATTCTAGAGCCCTTTCCTCCCATCTCAGGACTTCTACTCCAACAGTCCTTTGGACGTGCCTTACATAAGATCTAGGACTTATACTCTGATGGTCCTTTTGGACTGGTCTCTCCTAGAACCCCTGAAACTTCACTCTGGCCTCGTTAGGTGGTTCCAGAGTCCTTGGCCAATCTGGACACAGGCTCAGAGGGAAGACAGAGACTGCTCAAATGGAGCAGGAGTGCTCTCTTCTGGGTTCCTTCTTTTCCTGGTCCAGTGTCATTGCAGATTCCTGGCTAATGCACCAAATTGTTAGAAAAATCTGAAACAAAAAATCTACTGCAGTGAGTGAGTGAAGGAAAGCCTTTATTACACTTCTCACAAGAGAAGCAGGCACAGCGCATGTGGGACCACATTAATATTCTTTAAATAATTGACATTCCAACCCTACTGTAAGACTTGCTATCCCTCAGATAGAACCATTCATTTCTCATTCCTGTACCTTTGCAGACAGTATCCCTAGTGTTTGGAATATTCACCCTCTCTTTCCCCACCTTAAGATATTTAGCTTCATTCCAAACCTCTCCTGTTCCTCTTATATTGTAATATTTCCCACGTTCCATAGTGATGTTACTTTTGATTTAATTTATGCGTATTTTGCATATAAATATGTTTATACATGTTGTATTTTCTTAGTAAATATAAGCTTTTTGAGGGAAAATATAATCTATATTTCTAGCTATCTATCAATGTATGTATGTATGTATATTATATACATTCATATATATGAGTGTATGCACATGTATTCCTATCCTTATTATTTTATGGCCCTAATACCTATCATGGTATCACATACATAACACACAATTAACAAATATTTATTATTTTTATGTAAATTAAATTTTATCTTCAGACCAAAATATTGCACTCAGTTTTTTTTTAGGTAGACTTTTAGAAAGCTAAAGGAAGAAAACTGAGATTTCCTTTAGTTTTTAGTTATTCTCTTGAATTCATTTTATTATTACTTTAGTAATTTATTCCCTATATGAGATATGAAATAATATTATTACTGAATGATAAGCTAATTTTGGAAACGAACTTAAAATTTTATAATAAAATTTTCACTGAATGTGCCTTGAAATTGAGACACAAGGGAGACGATATGAGAATGATAGTAATTACAACACAGAGCAGAACAAGATAATCAACGTTAATGATATAATGAATGTAAAATGTTTCAGATAATAAGAGTTGACATTTATATAACACTTTACATATGCTAGTGCAAATAACTTTACATTTATTATCTCATTTGACCTTTGCAACTACCCTGTGAGGTGAGAAGCATGGATATTATTGTACCTAATTTATAGAGGGAAGCAACATGTTATATTAAAAAGAATACTACACCTATGCTGGGGAAGATTAGGACTTAAACACTACCTATGAGACTTATTATGTGCTAAGGCAAGTTATTTAATGTCTTTTCCTAAGACTTCATGGATTTATTGTAATATCTACATGAAGAAATTGAAACTGAGAGGCCATGTGATTCATCCATGGACATGGTCATAAATCTAGCAGATGCTAGAGTCAGGATCTAAATCCAGTGCTCCTAACCTCCTCATTTTAGAGATAAGAAGACTGTGATTTGAAGCCATACAGGTAGTTTGTGGTAATGTTTCATCTACAAACCGGTTCTCCTTACTTGGTCTAGTGTTCTTTCCACTATATCTTTTCAAGAACAGTGATGATTAACTATAAGATAGATTCAATTTAGTTCAGATATTTAATTTTTTTCTATATTTTTTCTGAGTTTTCCATGAGGTAGCTGGTTCTTGAGATAACTTTCAGTTTGAAGTACACTGTCCATCAGATGAAAACTTGGGATTATTAGCTAAGACCTGGTGGCTAAAGTAATAATTGGTGAAGTGAACTCATGTACAGTTAGTGTGATTTTGAGATACTAAGGGAAAACTAATAAAGAACAAAGATATAATGAAATGTGAATTGGCAGCATTCCTGCTGAGACAGTATCATTAACTGGTCCATGAACCTCAGATGTAACTTGGACTCATATACAAATTCCAAATTCTAATGATTTATTTTCCTTCCTTCCTTCCTTCCTTCCTTCTTTCCTTCCTTCCTTCCTTCCTTTGGAGGCAGTTAAACAAACACAGAAATTCAAAATCATGATGACATATATGCCAGTGTACACACACACACACACACACACACACAAACACACACACGCACACACAGACAGATAGATAGATAGATAGATGTGTGTGTGTGTGTGTGTGTGTGTGTGTGTGTATTTTGGCTCTGAGTAAAACAAATGAAACTTAGTAATCTAGTTCTAATTTCCACAGTGGTATTGTAAGGTCAGAAGCAAGTCACTGGCAAGATATATATGAAGACTGATTGTTGAATTTTCCCTTAAAGTAGCAAAAACTGAGATTGTAGCCTTAAATTACTAAGAGGGGAATTATGCAAATAAACACAAAGATTCTTCTGGTAAAGTTACAATTGGATGCAAATTTAATGTGTAACATTTTATAAAATAGAGCCAACATTAGCACCTAGTAATAGCGTCTGGTTACTCAGGTCAATAATCCTAAGACAGTCAAGAAAAGTAAGAAATATTTCCCAAAAGCTATCCCTCAATCACATAAGGGAGAATGAAGCCACAAGGCACAAGGACCAATATAAAAATTTCTAAGTATAGTTCTTGTCTAAACAAGGTAGTCTGGACACAGTGAATTTCCAAAAACAAATCTAGTTTCAAACTGCAATCTCTGGCATAGAATTTATAAACATGATTTTTATTCATCTCTTCATTTCTTGTAGGTAGTATTCCTTTGTATCAATAAGGTATCTCCATAGTGATTATGGTAGATAGAAGAGATTCATAGATGTTATGGAATAAGCATGTCCATTTAGAATAATGACCAACATGAGAATTGCTCACAAAGATGACATGGATGATTTGGTAAGGTGAAGATGAATTGATTAATTGGTTTTGTTGATTGTGATAATTATGTCATTATCTAGGAGAATGATAATTCTACGAATTGAAATAAATGAAGAGAAGAATGTTGTTGTACACAATGCTATTGTCTAAGAAACATTATCTCTAAAAAAAAAAAAAACAGGTTTGGGCTGGAAGGAAAGAATGGAAGCCAGGCATGCAAATCATTTAAGTAGAGAGAGAGTGACTTGAATATTGTTTGATGACAATGACAACAAGGTTGCTGAGGGATGATAGCTGAGCAAGCCCCTCAGGTGACAACAAAAAGCCAAGAATGGACCTACTCCTTAACTAACCCTGTGATTTTTGAGAGGTAGTGAATGAAGAGGGGAGGAAAAGAGCAAGTAACATTGGACAGGCTGAAAAGAGGAAGACAAGATTTCCTTTAATATAAGGAGATAAAAGAAGCATAATAGGAATAGTTCACAAATGAAGGAAAGATTGTTAACAAAGGCTTACATTGGAAAGCTCAGGCTTATTCAGTGGGACTGAGGTGGATAATGAAAGATGGGACTGAAATAATGAATTATGAAAATATGGTAAGAGGTAGCAGGGAAAAATAAATTTTGCTTTAGTCAAATATTAGGGACTGGAACAGCAGAAAACTGGGTTTTTCTACAAAAATAAAAGGAAGGCATTAACTAAATGAACATCTGTAGATTAAATTTTTGTCAGGATAATAATAATAATAATAATAATAAGAAGAAGAAGAAGAAGAAGAAGAAGAAGAAGAAGAAGAAGAAGATGACAAAAAAGAAGAAGAAGAAGAGGAAGAATGCCAAAAATTTACAGAACATTTTTCATTTCACAAAAAGCTTTGCATATATTATATCATTTAGTCCTTGCAATAATCCCTTGTGAGGTGTTGTTTAGTTGTTTTCAGTTGTGTCACACTCTTTGTGACCCCTTTTGGGGTTTTCTTGGCAAAGATACCAGAGTGGTTTGCCATTTCCTTCTCAAGCTCATTTTTCCATATGAGGAAATTGAGGCAGACAAGGTTAATTGACTTACCCAGGTTCACACTGCTATGACCTAAGAATGGATTTTGAACTCAAGTCTTTCTTATTCCAGGCCCAGAACTCTATCCATTGCATCATCTAGCTCCCATTATGAGGTAGGTGCCATCATTTATCCCATTTTGTAGCTGGAGAAAATTAGATTGAGGAAGAATTGAGTGACTTGCTTAGGGTCACATAAATACTAAAGTATTTGAGAAAAGGTTCAAAATAAGGATTTTCTGATCACTTATAACAGACATGTCACACACAGGCATATGGGCCTTGTGCCACTAGCTAACACTTCCTAGTAGCCCAAAACAGATTAAACTGTAATTGGGAAATACTTAACAAAACAAATATAAATATAATAAAACATAGGTAACATTACATTTTAAAACTAATTTAATATGCATTGCAGGGATATTTATGTAAGATTTAGTTTCCCCCACAACCCCTGCCCCACAATTTCTATTTAAGTTTGACACAATTGCCTTATACAATCTAAATATAAATTATTAACATGGTGATATAATGAGTCTTGAATTCCTCTCCCAGGTAGACACTGATCTCTCAAGATTGCAATGGATTTTGGTCCAGCTATAAATCAATGATCTTATGATTCTCCCAGAGTCTTCTGGTCTAATATATTAAAGAAAATTCTAAAATCTAGGAAAGCAATGGTATACATCTTTACATCTTTATATAGAAATTCATGCCATGTACCTTTTTTTTTTTTTTTTTTTTTTTTTTTTTAGAGAGGATGGACAGGATATCATAAGTCAAAAGACACGGGGAACTATGATTCTTTTTTATTGTCTTATTTGGCCGCATCATTTTTTCAATTTATTTATTTATTTTTGATTTTCAACATTTATTTCCACAAGATTTTGAATTCCAAATTTTCTCCCCATCCCTCCCCTACCTTCACCCCATGATGGTCTCTGTTTTCCCTTCTGTTACCCTTTCCTTCCACTTCTATTTTCCTTTAGGGTAAGATAGATTTCAATACCCCTTTGCCTGTGTATCTTATTTCCCAGTTGCATGAAGAAACAATTTCTAACATTCATTTCTAAAATTTTGAGTTGCAAATTCTCACCCTTCCTTCCTCCCCACCTTGAGAAAGCAAGCAATTAGACATAGGCTATACATGTGCAGTCATGCAAAATACTTCCATAATAGTCATGTTGTGAAAGACTAATTATATTCCCCTCCATCCTATCCTGGCCCCCATTCATTTTATTATCTCCTTTGTCTCTGTCCCTCCTGAAAAGTGTTTGCTTCTGACTACCCCCTCCCTCAATCTGTTCTTCTTTGTATCACCCCTCCCTCTCTTATCCCTCTCCCCGCTACTTTCCTGTAGGCTAAGATAGATTTTCATACCCAATTGGGTGTGTATGTTATTCCCACTTTAAGCCAATCTGATGAGAGCAAAGTTCACTTATTCCTTCTCACCTCCTCCCTCTTCCCCTCCACTGTAAAAGTTTTTTCTTGCCTCTTTTATGTGAGATAATTTGCCCCATTCTACCTATCCCTTTCTCCTTCTCCCACTAAATTCCTCATTCACTCCTTAATTTTCTTTTTTTAGATATCATTCCTTCATATTCAACTCACCATGTGCCCTCTATCTATCTATCTATCTATCTATCTATCTATCTATCTATCTATCTATCTATCT